>NC_047098.1:65151096-65455596 GCF_902459505.1 Geotrypetes seraphini | reverse complement strand
ACTGGAGGCTCCATCAAAGCTCACGCCAGCCCATCTTAACCATCGAAACCCTCCCCAGCCCATCCTCAACTGAATGTCCATATACGGGACACAGACCATGCAAACCTGCCCAGTACTGGCCTTAGTTCCTTCAGTTGTATACCCATTATTTTCTGATTAGAGATCCTCTGTGTTCATCTCACGCTTGTTTGAACTCTGTCACTGTTTTCTTCTCCACCACCTCCCTCGGGAGCACATTCCACGCATCCACCACTCTCTCCGTAAAGAAGAATTTCCTAACATTACTCTTGAATCTACCACCCCTCAACCTCAAATTATGCCCTCTTATTTTACCATTTTCCTTTCTCTGGAATAGATTTTGTTCTACGTTAATACCTTTCAAGTATTTGAACGTCTGAATCATATCTCCCCTGTCCCTTCTTTCCTCCTACCATTTTCGTCGCCTTCCTCTGGACCACTTCAAGCCTTTTAATATCCTTCGCCAGATACGGTCTCCAAAATGGAACACAATACTCCAAATGGGGCCTCACCATCAATCTGTACAAGGGGCATCAACACCTTCTTTCTTCTACTGGTCACGCTTTCTCTGTCTTTTTCCCCTTTGCAACCTGTATCCCTCCATCATTAGCACATTTCTCCAAGCTCTTCAGCATCACATCTCTCAACAATCTGCCTCATACCCTTTAATTCCTCCATCTCTCCCTATCCTGCCCTTCACCCTTCCGTATTTGTCCCTTCCATGTCCATTCTCATCCACTTCTATGTCTTCCTCTTCCAGCTGTTCCTTCTTCTTCCTATCTGTAGCTGACTCGTCTCACCTGAGAAACAAGAAAATCCGAGGTCAAATGCTGCTCTTGTACTGATGCATCTGACCTTAGGTCACCTCATTTACTGATATGTGTTAATTCATATTAGCACACATTAATGTAATCTGTGGAGCTTATGTACAAACTAACCACACAACTTCCATTAATGTGTGTTAACACATTACAGCTAGTTAGTAAATATGGCTTTGAGATTATAAATATGGCCACCATGCTCTTCCATAGCTACTTAAATACTGCATTTGCATGTGGAGTCCTGCCCTGAATGGGCAGGGAAATACTTTAAAAGTAAATATTTTTTCACTCAGAGAATAGTTAAGCTCTGGAACATCTTGCCAGAGGTTGTGGTAAGAGTTTATAGCATAGCTGCTATTAAGAAAGATTTGGAGAAGTTCCTGGAGGACAAAGTCCATAGTCTGTTCTTAAGACATGGGGGAAGCCACTGCTTGCCCTGTATTGGTCGCATGAAATATTACTACTCCTTGGGTTTTGGCCAGGTACTAGGGACCTTGATTGGCCACCGTGAGAATGCGCTACTGGGCTTGATGGACCATTGGTCTGACCCAGGAAGGCTATTCTTATGGTCTTATGTATTTTGACCTCTACATATTTCATGACTATCTCAATGGGACTGGATGAAGCAGCAGACCTGGAATTAGCAACTAAGAATCAGCGTTCAGGCACTGACAGGAAAGTAAGATTACGAAAGCTCAGACCCTGCCGGTAAAGTCTGCATGTGAAACAATGCATTTCCATGCTGTGCATTACATGGAGGGTTAGGAGGGGAATTGGGGGCTCCAGGGGCGAGTGGGTGTGCATTAAAAAAAAAAAAAAATACATATGTCAAGCCAATATTCAACTGGGGCCTGCTTGTCAGCTGTCTTATATTCACCCACTTATCTTATGCAGACCCCAGTCCTGGCTCCTCCCCAGCACTGCCCCCTGTTTGTCCCTGACCGGCCACTTTTGGGGGGCTGGTCAGAGCCAATATTCAGAGGCACTGTCCAACTTAATGCTGCAGAATATTGGCATTTTGGCAGCCATAAGCAATGTTATGCAGTAGTGATTGTGGTAATGAAGAATGTTGATGGCAGTGACAGAAGTGATGTTGCTGTGAATTAGACCTATTTCTAAATGACAAATCTCGTGAAGTAATAATGTATCACAATTTTCTCACATCAAGGCTCTGATTTTTGAAGTATAATGGATTTGCCTTCAAATGCTTTTCAGCATGGGTGGACAAATTATGGACTTGAAGAAGATGCAGAATGACGGACAAACATGTTGAAATGCAATTGATCCTTCATTGTAATGAGAACTATTTAGTTAATGCATTAGCAGGTGTTATACTTCAAAAACAGTGCCTTGATGTGAGAAAACTGTCATTGAACCTATTTCTTTTTTTTTTTTAATTATTATTTATTTATAGAATTTTACAATATTACCAAGCATATACATCTTGTACAGTAAAGTGAGATCAAACAACATACTGAACTAAATTTCCAAAATTAAGATATACCACAATCATAATTCAGTTTGAAAATAAAAATAGATAAATAAAGTAATAATGATCTAGCTGATCACACACTAGTCCTCCATATATTGGATCCAAGATTTAAAGAGTAGGACAAATATAAATCAAATTAATTAAAAGAAAATCCATGTCTTACTACAGTGCGGGGAGCTAACCTTCCATGGGCGCTGTTATTCCTTTTTCAAGACGTTTCGCTGAGAGAAAACTAATCAGTTGAGACGGTTCTGTAAAAATATACTTCAATGATAAATATCTAACCACACATTTACATGGATATCTCAGAAAGAAAATACCCCCTATTTGAGTCACTCCAGGTTTTAGAAGTAGAAATTCTTTCCTTCTTTTTTGAGTCTCTCTAGAGACATCGGGGAAAATCTGAATATGATGTCCCAGGAAGTCTTTGGACCTATTTTTAAAGAAAAGTTTTAATATCCAATCCTTGTCTGGAGCCAAAGCGACAGACAACAAGAGAGTGGCTGGAACAGCCAATTCTCTATCCGATTGTTCCAGTATTGCGGAAATGTCCAATGATCTCTCCCGGGGTTCCTCAATTTTTCCTTCTTCTTTGGATTGGGGCTTGGCAGGAAGGTAATACACTCTTGTAAGAGGAGGTAAGGAGCTTTCAGGAATTTCCAATATTTCCATAAAATACCTTTTCTCTAGGAGAAGTTGACAAGATCTTTGGAAAATTTACAAATCTCAAATTGTTAATTCGACCATTATTCTCCTGAGCTTCCAACTTCCTCCTGAGTATTATATTATCTTTAACCAGCAAATCTTGATTTTGTTTCAAAGACATTAGCTCCTTACTTGTATTTTGTGACTCTGTTTTTAATTGAGAAATATCCTGCTTTAAGACATTTATTTCTTCTTTCTGTTCTTTTAATTCTTTGTCCAAACTTTTTATTTGAGGATTTAAAGAATTCCCCAAATTCACTACCAAGTCCCATAATGCATCAAGTGTAACTTTAGGGGGTTTTGTAGGTGAAAAAAGTTGTAATGGTGTAGTATCTAAATGTTCTGAAGTTAGCTTTACCTCAGTGGCGTCTTGTATTCCCCCAGCCTCTGTTGTCCCGGTCGCAAGTCCTTGCAGAGAGAGCATGTCACTCTGCGTTGTTGTGTTCGGCGAGCCCTCCATGCTAGCCTCTGGGAACGAAGAAGAAGCTACCTCCTCGGGTGCATTCTGGTCCCGTGGAGAGCTAGCTGCTTGCGGCGTCGGTTGAAGGGGAGGCGTCCTGATGTCGGGGCTGAGAGTGACATCGAGCCCAGGGGATCTCACCACCGCGCTACTCTCCGGCGGCGTCCCTAGTGAGCTGGCACCCTACTCTTCTTGCTCCCGTTGTAGGCGTCGGAGAAAATCATCAATGGTAACCGCTGGAGTTAAGGGTCGCCGGGAGGCTCCTCCAACGTTCCTTCCCCGTCTTTTCGGCATAGTTAGAGGAAACTTTCGACGGCGTCCTCACTGCAGCAGACATGCAGCGGCCATCTTGGATCCTCTGTAAGACTTTTACTGCCGCTTCGGGCCATTGAACCTATTTCTAACTGACATTTCAAACCTTTGATCAACCATTTCTTTGCTGGCATTAACACTAGAAGAAGGCTCTGCTTGGTGCTGCCATACTAAGAACTGCTAAATATGGATGCTTGATATCTGCACTGCTGATATGTTAGCTGTTTTCATTGTTTCTTTTTTCCTTATTTGATATAAATATCTCTCTATTTGTGCTGGATCCAAACATTTGAGGGCTTGAACATTTTCTATTTAGATGTTTTCTTTGATAATGGATGAATTTCCAATTGTTAGAATTAATGTTATGTAATGTCGAAACAACTGTTTATATCCAAGAATGAAAAAGTACCTAAAAGTAACATATTACTTTCATTAAACAAGTAACTAAATGTAATATATTACGTTTTCCTTGCTCTAACTAGTAACTTAAATATATCATTTTTACATAGTAACTTGTCTAACTCTGCAGATAAGGCTGCATGAAAAGCAGCCCTCATTTTGCCTGGTTAGCTTTCTGGGCATTAGTACTATATATCAGCCAATGCCCAGATAACTTCTGGGTGGTAGTCTGAAGAGTCCTATTGGCCCACTCCATCCCTCTTTCCTCTCCCCATAAGCACTGGCCCTCCCAACATGGACCTTCCACTACCCCAACCACTATAGGCCCCTGCCTTACCGTTAAAGTCCTTGGTGTTCTAAAGTACAAAGTACAGAAATGATCCCCACTTGCTCCTGCCCACAGTAGCTCCAGATTCAAAATGGCTGCTCTGATCTCTTAGGCCATGATAGGCAGAACAATGCTGTTGGGGAAATGTAGTGGACAATTCTAGGTAGTAACATGATACTGCCACTAGAGGTTGCAGCAGCCATTTTGAACCCAGAGCTGGCTTTGGCAGGAATAAGTGGGATTGCTTTTGCCAAACTACCCACTAGAGCAACAGGGACTCTACAGTAGACCTGAGGGGGCCTACAAGGGATGGAGGTCTAGGATGGGGGGAATGCTTGTGTATGGAGGACAGGAAAGGAAAGTAAGATCATATGGAGGGATCTAGAATCAGCCAAATATTTAATCCAATATTGAGCCTGCTAGCCAACTAGTTAACTGGATAGTAGGCTGAATATCAATCTTGCCTGGTTAGCTACTGGGCCTACCCTGACTCTGCAGCTGAATACTGGTGGACCACTGGCTCAGTGGGGTTTAACAGGGCAGGAGCTACTTTTGCCCAGTTAAATCTTTTAGAATATCAGGCACATACATCTTAATCTTCTTCTTTTAATCTACAAAAGAACAACAATTAATACATCGAGATATTCTACATACAGTATATATTCTTTATCTAAACATGACAGGAAAATATTGATAGTTCAAGTTTCAAGTTTATTTAGTACTTGGTATATTCGCTCATGAAATCTAAGCAGTGTCCAATCATTAATTATTAAGCAAACAAACTAAACAAATAACAAGAAAAAAAAGGAAATAAAAGCATCAATAACAGAGGAGAAAAGGAAATTAATAAGCTCCATAAAGAGAAAGAAAAAGATTCTTAGTTGCTAATTCCAGCTGCTTCATCCAGTCCCATTGAGATAGTCATGAAATATGTAGAGGTCAAAATACATAAGACCATAAGAATAGCCTTCCTGGGTCAGACCAATGGTCCATCAAGCCCAGTAGCCCGATCTCACAGTGGCCAATCCAGGTCCCTAGTACCTGGCCAAAACCCAAGGAGTAGTAATATTTCATGCGACCAATACAGGGCAAGCAGTGGCTTCCCCCGTGTCTTTCTCGATAACAGACTATGGACTTTTCCTCCAGGAACTTGTCCAAACCTTTCTTAAAACCAGCTATTTATTTTCTACTCTTTCCACAACTTCTGGCAATGTGTTTCAGATCTTAACTATTCTCTGAGTGAAAAAATATTTCCTCCTATTGATTTTAAAAGTGTTTCCCTGTAACTTCGAGTGTCCCCTAGTCTTTGTAATTTTTGACGGAGTGAAAAATTGATCCACTTGTACCCATTCTACTCTACTCAGGATTTGTAGACTTCAATCCTATCTCCCTTCAGCCATCTCTTTTCCAAGTTGAAGAGCCCTAACCTTTTTAGTGTTTCCTCATACAAGAGGAGTTCAATCCCCTTTATCATCTTCGTCGCTCTTCTTTGAACCTTTTCTAGCGCAGTATATCTTTCTTGAGATAAGGAGACCAGAATTGAATGCATTTCTCCAGGTGAGGTCACATCATGGAGCAATACAGAGGCATTATAATATTTTTAGTCTTGTCAACCATCCCTTTTTAAATAATTCCTAGCATCCTGTTTGCTTTATTGGCCGCTGCCGCACATTGGGAGGAAGGTTTCATTGTATTGTCAACAATTGTCAATTGTATTTCTCTTGTGTGCTGTATATGCAGAATCTGATTTCTTGTGGTTGCATTGTAGTGTTTTTGCTTCCATATCTGCATTACTGTTTCATATTTAGGGTTACCAGATTTGTCCCATACCTGCAAGCTCTGTCTTCATCTGCACCAGCCTCGAACACTTTCAAATCATAAATGTTCGAGGCTGGTACGGTTAAGGCAGAGCTTTCAGGGACGGGACAGGGACAAATTTGTCCCTGTGTCATTCTCTATGCTTCCTGATAAGCCACAGTCACATCTTACTTTATCAACCTTCCTACTAGTGTTTCTTTTCTTTCTTATAATTTGCTAAAGAGAGCTTTCTTCTGGAATTCATTGGGTACACCTCGGACAGGTAACATAGTAAGGTATGTTTAGAAGTTCTTTTCAATCAACTATGATATCCAGTAGAACTGGAACAATTTCTCCATCTGCCACATTTTCTTGGTCTCTGCATTTGTAAATTCTTATGGATCTTCTTTCTCTGCTTATTACTGATATATCCTAGGAATGCTTTCTTGACTTTATCTCCTTTTGCACAAGGACCGGTTTTCATGCATCTAGCTTTTTTATTATTGGGAAGCAGCATGCCAACAGCTGCTTGAACCACACAGGGCTCTGTAGAGCCAGAATATCCCAGGGGCAGGATACATAGGCTGTTTATCTGCCATCATTTTCTCTGTTTCTGTGTTCAAGCAGCTGCTCATTGAGCTGTGCAGGTTGCTTGCAAGAACATAGTTACTGATGCCGCCAAGAGAATTGAATTAGCCGTCTGGGGCTGAGGAGGGAGTGAGGGAATAGGGACTAAAAGATGGGAGGATAGAGCAGGGATTCCCAATGTGGGGGTGGGGGGGAGTGAAAGAAAGCTCCCTCTGGCTTTTTGAGATCTTAGAAGGAGTCTAACAGTATTGGTCCCTAGTACAAAAATCACAAAGCATTATTGTGAAAAACCTTGGACTGACTTAACATCTCCTTCCAGAAACTGCAAAACTTGGCAGCTCTGAAATAATCTCTTAATTCCACAAAGTATTTTCAAGAAAAGAGCCATCTTCTCACTGCTACAACCCAACTTGCTTATTGCTAAAATAAACACTGTGCAACAGAGGTTTTGGGGCATGAATTGTAGTGGGTGTCGCTGAATTCAAAATTGACCTTAATTTTTCGGTATAAGCCTCTGATTGTTGGCAAAAGAGCATTATAATGCAAAAACTTAACATTTTCACTATATTCTCTAATGCTTGGAGTAAATGTTATAATAGTCTCTGAAATATTAAAACAGTTTGCTTCAAATTAGATTTTTAAGCTAAAGTATTAATTTTAATGATGATGTAATATGTGCTCACATAATTAAATTATTATGGGTGAGGGGAGGCGGAGCTGGAATATGCAGTTCTCTGTAGGCCTATTAATTTTCAAGCTGCATCCGCACAGTTGGGATTAAATCGTCAATTATGTATCAGGGTTTTGCTTCTTAGTTAAATCGACGCAATACATTACATTATGACTTCTCATGCTATAAATATTTGCGATTTGCTCAAAAACTATACGTGACAGGAGAAAACTGAGGCTATTTTCACACACAGGAGGTCAAATTCTAGAAAGTAAACCTCATTTTCTTCTTGCCCCAGAAAAAAAGTTAAAATTTGATGCATAGTGTTAGATTGACTTTATTGAATTTGATATACCACTATATACATAAGTGTTACATGGTGCATACATTCCACAACAATGATGTAATGCGGACCCCAGCCCTGGAGGAAATATCCCACCTTCCCAAGGGGCTGGGCATTGGGATGGCCTCACCCATGCCACCTTCTGAAGCTGCATCTTCTTCAGGAGCATCTCAAAGGACAGCCTGGAGGAGACATTAAGAGAAAGACTGTGAGGAAAGAGACTCAAAGTCATGCTTCACATCTGATTCTAGAACAGGCTGATTATTTTAGGGGACTGGAGGGTCATCATTATTACAGAACTAATGCAGAACAAGCTCATGGACTGGAGCATCTACATTGTATGTGCTGCAGTAAGAAAGATGGTTAACCAAACGCTGTGAATACTTTCAAACTGATCCCGATGGCCAGAGAATCCAGCCAAGACACAAACATGAAGAGATTAACCCAGAGTCTATGTGGACCAATGTTCAAAGGATTAGTGGCAGCCACTAAACATACATTGGAATTTGGCACTGTATGTAAAATTCTCTCTAGATCAGGGATCTCAAAGTCCCTCCTTGAGGGCCGCAATCCAGTGGGGTTTTCAGGATTTCCCCAATGAAGATGCATTGAAAGCAGTGCATGCACGTAGATCTCATGCAAATTCATTGGGGAAATCCTGAAAACCCCACTGGATTGCGGCCCTCGAGGAGGGACTTTGACACCCTGCTCTAGATGCTCTGCTACTATTTGGATAATGTTGGGACAGAGTGACGATGTTCCTCACCCTCAGTTATGTACCTAAGTGGTTTAATTTAAGAAAGAAGGTCTTAAATTAAACCACTAAACTATAGGTATAGCAGATGAAAGTCACTGCTGTACATATAAGCACGGCTGCCTATGACTAGGGCTTATTTTTTGGGGTAGGGTAAGACCTACCTATTGTGAACCTAAGGAACACGTGCCCAACAAACAACACACAAGCACATCAAATAGCCAACACACATGGAAATGAAATACCAGTGGATATGTTTTGGAACTCATTTCAAGATCCAGAATGGAATAACTTCATAAAACTCTATAATAAATATACTAAATCACACTGCATTCTAGATCCCTGTCCCCCCAACATTATGAAAGCAGCTCCTTTAGACTTTAAACTAACACTATGGAGCTGTATGACCAATAAGTTCAAAAATGGGAAATTCCTAACGAATAACGGTCACATTATAATCACCCCAATTCCAAAAAATCGCAAACACTCCCTAACATCAGTAACCAATTACAGACCGGTAGCATCCATTCCATTCTTCGTAAAAATAATGGAAGGTTTAGTACATACCCAATTGATGGACTACCTTGACCAGTTTTCTCTACTACACGAAACCCAGTCCGGCTTCAGACCTCTGTTTAGCACTGAGACGGTGATAGCAGCGATCCTAGAACACTTACGCAACCTATTCACCAAGGGCCATAACGCCTTAATCATGCAATTTGACATGAGCTCGGCCTTCGACTTAGTGGACCACAAAAAATTACTACAATGTTTAGACGCGATCGGCATTGGAGGTGAGGTACTTGACTGGTTCAGAGGATTCCTTACGGCCCGCACCTATCAGGTACGCTTCAACTGCAACCTCTCTAAAACATGGAGAAACCCATCAGGCGTTCCACAGGGGTCCCCATTATCCCCTCTACTCTTCAATGTCTATATATCATCACTAGGCATGCAGCTGGCCCAGCGAGGTATAAAAGTATTCAGTTACGCGGATGACTTTACAATCATTATCCCGTTTACTACGTCTCCCTCCGAAATCACCCCCACAGCAACAGAAGCGCTAAACCTGATGGAACAATGGACCACAGAATTCAAACTCAAGCTCAATTCAGAAAAAACTAAATTCTTTATAGCCTCGCCACACCCACATAACACGACAGAATCACTACGCATTAACAAACCCAATTACCCTATTCAACCAACAATGAAGGTTCTAGGGGTAATACTGGACCAAGGTCTAACTATGAAAGACCATGTAGACTCCCTAGTCAGAAAAGGATTTTTTACCCTCTGGAAACTTAGGTCCATTAGAGCATACTTCGACACCTCAGCATTCAGAATTCTGGTACAATCCCTAATACTAAGCCACCTTGATTATTGCAACATTACCCATCTGGCAATCTCTCGGAAACAAATGCAGAGACTACAACTTATACAAAATGCAGCAGTCAGGTTGATCTTCGGGTTGAAGAAGTCCGATCACATAACCCCTTCCTACCGACTCCTGCACTGGCTGCCAATGGAGGCTCGCACGAAGTTAAAGCTAGGATGTCTCTGCTTTAAGGTATTATCAGGTCTAGCCCCTAAATATATAATAGACCTCTTCTCATTCCCAACTAACAGACATGAGAGAAGCACACACCTGAAATTTGTTTCCCCACCGGCTAGAGGATGCAGATATAAGAGACATCATCAACAACTTTTATCGTACCAAGCAGCCTTATGGGGCAAAGACCTAGGAAAACTAATCACACACTCAAACAACTATAGCGAATTTAGGAGACACCTAAAAACATACCTGTTCTTGAATTACATAGGTAACGAACAAGGACAATAGCCCCCTTCGTAATTCCACCCATATCTGATCTTGCAAACTGTTAACCTCTAATCTCTAAACTATGAATGTCCCAATCAATTAATGAAACTTTTCTAACTCATTGTAAATAGCACGGAACTTCCCGGTCCGGCAGTATATAAACTGTTGTTATTATTAATGTTGTTAATATCAGATGGTCACTGTTATACTCTGTAATTTGCTGCCTGTACAGTTTCACCTCATTGTAAACCGCCTAGAAGTCGCAAGATTGTTGGCGGTATATAAGAATAAAGTTATTATTATTATTATTACCTCGAAAATCATGCTAGGGCTTATTTTCGGGGAAACACGGTATCAGTACCTGTGGCTCTCAGGAGTCAAGGCCTTACTTACTTTATCCTAAGTTCATCCTGGAGTACAATTGCTCATCCTCACTCTTAATGATTTTCATAAATTTGACAGATGCTTCATCCCCTTTTTTCACTACTGTGTCAAACAAGCACCGTGCCTTGTCTCGAGTGGTTTTTTGGCCTTCTGTCACCATCTCTTTTTCACAATCATTTAAAATACTTTCCTGAAGTAGTCCATCTATGAAGGTTTTGAGAAGTGCTATATTCACACCTTCAATAAATGTGCTCCTTTCCTTCCGCAGCTGTTGAGCTATAAGAAGAGAAAAGAGAAGATGAGGTGTATCTTCTCCTTAGACTGTCCTTATACCAACACAACAAGCATCCCAAGCCAGAAGTCACCACCTCCCCATCCCCCAATTATTTTATCAATATACTGTTTCACCTATCATTCTATATCTCCTGATCCTTTCACCAATTCCAAACCCAGAAATGCAGAAGAGGGGGATTCATAGTATGTGTGACCCTAGGATTACCATATGGCTCCAGAAAAAGGGGGACAGATTGAGACATCTAGGTTTTACTTCCTTTGAAAACAATGGAAGTAAAACACAGATGTCTCAATCCATCCTCCTTTTTCTGGAGCCAAATGGGAACCCTATATGAGCTCCTGAAAATCTCCTTTGACAAAAGGACAGACTAGATTTTCAGAGGGTCACTGACACAGAGTTGAGTCCTCAGGGATAGAGAAGACCTGTGGGAGGAGCTGGAGGTCCCCTGTGGCCCAGTGGGAGGGGGGGGGATGAGTATAAGAGAGGAGTGAGTAAGAAATTCAAAGCTTTTGGTTGTTCCTTTCTCCTGCAAGAACCCTGAGAACTAGGGAGACTCCTGAAGAAGTTTGGGAGGGAACTGAGGAGAGCTATGGTTGTCTAAATTTCACACCTGAGCTCTAACCTAGAGGCGAGTTCCTGAAGCTGGATACTAGTGGGAGAGAAAGTCCTGATCTGGTTGCTGCAAGCAAAACCACCAAGAGGGCACCTGGGGTGGTTCCTAAGAACAGAGTCGTAGAGGATAATATTTCTCATTAGCTCTCACAAAAGGATAAAGACTGACAAAGAAAATGATTTGAAGTGGACTGTTGCTCTAAGAACTTTGAAAACCATTACTGACTACTGATATTGATAGAGACTGTAAATAGTCAAAGGCTGTTCTGCAACCAAGTTTAATAAACATTCCAGTTGTTTTTGCTTACACCTTGGACTAAGTTGTCCTTCATTTGAAAGGGAGAGTGAAGAGTTCAAGTGGGGTGATTGAGCAACGGAATTTGCCAATCCTCTAGCCTACCAGAGTTATCCGGTCCTGGCCTGGGCCCAAGCTCATGTAAGAACAGTGAATGACTGTGAGTAAAACGTCAACTGGCCAGATCCCTACCACATAATGGGGCGGGACATATATTTGAATTCTTTGGAACCTTACCAGCCAGAGTTCTAAATATATGACTGTCCAGCTGCCAACAAAGGTGACAACAGAGCGGGCAGCTCCTACTACTGCAAAGAACTCTTCCTCTTGATTTTGCTACACTTTGCTTCTCTTCATTCTCCAGAACAGCACAATATAAGAATAGCCTTACTGGGTCAGACCAAAGGTCCGTCAAGCCCAGTAGCCTGTTCTCAAGGTGACCAATCCAGGTCACTAGTACCGGGCCAAAACCCAAGGAGTAGCAACGTTCCATGCTACCGATCCAGGGCAAGCAGTGGCTTCCCCCAAGTCTTTCTCAATAACAGACTATGGACTTTTCCTCCAGGAATTTGCCCAAACCTTTCTTAAACCCAGCTATACTATCTGCTTTTACCACAACCTCTAGCAACACGTTCCAGAGCAGGGCCAGCGTTAAGGGGTAAAAGCAGGGAGCCCCATGCAACAAGAGGTTTGAAGCCTGCTCAGAGCTGAAGGAGATACAGCCTGCTGGTGGGCTTTGGTGTTCCCTCCCAAATATCCGCCCTATGTTTAACTTCAGCCCTAGATAGCAGACACCCAAGGAGCTATGGGGAAGGCTGCTTGCCTCTTTTCCTGCCTCTCCCATTACATACCGCTGATAACTGCCTCCTTCACTCCAAACCCATCCTGACTCACCAGAAATATACTTCAAGACCCAAGTCAAACCTGATCTGCCAAAGGCTGTCCCTTCCATTTCCTTTCAGAGTGTTATAGCCTGGCTTAGAACCAAGCAACCAACCAGCTGGAAAACACCTCACTTCCAACTCAGTTTGCCAGCTATTGCAGGAGGTACCTGGATGTAGAAGGGCACGGTGAGAAGAGAGGGCAGCAGTGTATGGGCCGAAAAAAAAAAAAAATGCAAATGTGTGTGTAGGAATGAAAAAAAAAATGCAAATGCACATCAGGGCCTGGGGAGAGAAGACAGGGGGAGGGAGAGGGGGAAAACAGTGACACAGGGGGAGATTTAACTGGGTGAGGGCAATGTTACTAAGAAATCTTGCTGGCTACCAAATTTTTCCCCAAATAAACCTACTGATTACGATGTGTCTCAAGACCAAAATAAATCACACTGTGGAAGTATAGGGGTAACTACAATGCCTTTTGCCTGCCCATGACATGCTCCCCGCCTCAAAATATTTTTAAAAACCTGTAGCACGATTAGTGCAAGTAAGCTGGCAAATTACCGTGAAATGCTTTAGCGTGTTTTACGATAAGCCTTTTTTTTTTCTCTTGCTAAAAGTGCCTTAGGGCTTAACACCCTTTATTAAAAGGGCCCTAAACCTTAAACCATGGAAAGCCCTTCTTTTCTCAGTATTTTACACAAATCTAGATTGTCACATCTGCACAATATTTGATCAACAAGGCCTTATCCTTCAGGGTCAATATTTTCTTCTATTGATCTCACTGTTTGGTAGCTCATATTTCCCTCGCCCAAATTCTCGTATACAGACACCTACTGATAGAAGTCATACCTGCCATTCTCGTTCATTGGCTTCCTCAGGAGCTCTAGGCAAAGAAAGCAAAGAGAAGAATTACTTTTCCTCAGGCCACTGTGCAACACTTTGTCTGCTAGGTCAGTATTAACGTTAAAGAATAGATCCATGGTTCTGCCACCTGGTCTTCTTTAAAATTTGCTGAACTGTACATATGGCAATACAGTACCTCTGATCGCAGTGGAGGGAGGGAAGATCAAGGAAGTTATGTTGAATTTATGTCTGGAATAGTTTTGGTGCTTACAGTATATTATTAGAATTCAATAAAATATACATTAAAAAAAATGTACTGAACTGTGACCCTGGTTCAGAAAAAGGCCTCAACATATAATTTGGTTTTTAACATTTTCCTGAACTTTAACCGGTCAGAACAGGTCCTCAGGATGCCAGGGAGGTGGTTCCACAGTTTCACTCCCGCCACGGACATCATTGCTGTTCTAAATTTAATATACTGAATAGCATTTTCCTTCCTAGAGGTCAGTCTCATAGTCCCTTCTGACCTCAATGCCCTCCTCGGCTGCCTTTTTACCCATTCTGTGGCTGTTTGCAGGGATCTTGGCTATTTTGGGGTGAGTCCCTCAGTGATTACCGCCACCCCTGAAGGCTGGGCTGGAATTTTATGAGCATTTGAGCTATTACCGCCACAGCCGGCGCTAAAAACCATGCTATGGTTTTGTTAAAGGGAGAATAAATGACTTGCCCAGGGTCACAGGGAGCAGCACAGGATTTGAACCCACAACCTCAGGGTACTGAGGCTGTAGTTCTAACCATTACACTACACTCTCCTCTTCACTAGTGCTTTTTAAAATTATGACATCTGCGAAACTGACACACTTGTGGGGTTTCAATAGGAGACACTGACAAAAGGTTATACTTTAAAATCTTCAGTATTTGCTGCTGTTTCTTAACTCTTTGTTTCGCCAGGAGCCAGACCCGCAGCAGCGAGTATTCTGGAGACAAACTGACCTGCTGCTACGCCGGCCAGGAGAGTCATCCACAAAGGCTGACTTCCTACAGGATATGCCTCTCACGTCCTGTAGGCAGCTGGCATGGACGACTCTCCTCCTTGCCAGTGTGTCGCAGCACACTTGAAATCTCAGGAGGCATACAGTTTGCGATACATTGTGCTAGAAGAAAGTCACTAAGCAAGGAAAAAATTGAAGGTTCTTTGTTTTCTCTAGTATAATTTAATGAAAATACTGAATTGTACTAAAATTCTGGATAATAATTAGCAAAAATATTGTTTAAATGTTGTCCAATAAGCTTGCAGAATTTGCAAATTTTGTGCGCAGAATCTTGAATTTTTATTGTGCAGAATTCTGCCAGGAATAACATTGGAGGAAAGATTAAGCCTTTTGGGTCTCCTCGTCTCCTTTGCAAGTGGCAGTTATCAACATGGATCATCATTAAGGCATGATCTTTTATTTGTTTTGCTTTTTTTTAATATATATATATATTGATATTTTATTTCTGTAACTTTGGGAAGAATGCACTCCTTTTGTACAAAATGGCTGCCATTTCACATCCTTTTTGTGCCTTCTGTTCTCCAGTTATCATTCATTCCATGAAAGGTTAGACTTTCCTCTGCCAAGGGCCAGTTCAGACTCTCATGCAGGGCATCCAGGAGCCTAGCAAGTAACCTGCAATAAGAGGAATGCATGAATCAGAAGAAAAACGTACCTTCTGGATCCCAACTGTCTCTTCTTCTTTTTTCCTCAAAAGTGAAAGCAGTTTTACAGTCTTTGCACAACCAGGAAGTAAGATGTTTACGTCAGCTAATTCCAATCTACTGCACATCTCACAGAGTTGTGGGGAGGGAGACGGAGCTAAAAAAAAGTTTGAGAGACACTGCTCTAAACTAATAATTACTAGGAACTAAACATGTTTTTCTCAGCACATTATAATTGGAACTGTAAAATTGCAAAACCTGCAAAAAATTAAATTTCAGCATTATTTATTTAAAGTTCTTTAAGCTATTTATGGGTAATTGTAACAACGGTGAATCTACAGTAGTTGGATAAAATAGAATGTGCTTGTTTTTGAATGCAAATTAATTTGTCATTTCTCTCTCCTCTTTCTTTCAGTTTTCTTCAGTTTATTTCTCTGCCTCTCAGTCCAAATTTAATTCATTCTTACTAGCCAGTCTTTAATTTCCCTCTTTTTAATTCACCTACCTACAGCTTTTCATTCCCTTTCCTCTTCTCTAGTCTTAAGATCCGAAGAAAAATCTTTGCTAAAATTCATTTATTCAAGGAGGGATACAATTTTTTCTGTTACAGCCCCTCAGATTTGGAACTCGCTCCCGATCAATGTAAGAGAAGAAAAATTACTTAGTAAGTTTAAAAGTCTTCTAAAAAGCTGGCTTTTTAAGGACGCTTTTAACTGAATCATTTCAATTCTATTTTATTAAGATATTTTACAGCGGACTAGTAATGCTGGTAAGCGAAAATTAAGTAGGTAACCTTCCCCAACCTCTTGTTTTATTACCTACCCCTCTTTATTTATTTACAAATTGTATTTAATCCTTCAATTTTTTCCCCTCCCTTTTTCACATGTATTGTTTTGTTAAAATTGTACTAATTGTCTTGTTTTGTTTATTTTTTAACCTAATTTTTAACTAGGGGTCCTTTTATCAGGCCGCACTAGCGGGGTTAGCGCGTCGGACATTTCAACGTGCTAACCCCCACGGCCAGCTAAAAAACTAACGCCTGCTCGATGCAGGCTAGCGCAGCAGGCGGTATTACACGCGTTAAACCCCTACCGCAGCTTGATAAAAGGACTCCTAAATGTAAATCGCATTGGATTTGGATTTTGCGATCAAATCAAATATTTTAAATAAACTTGAAACTATCCTTTCCCCCTTTCCATCCAGCATATCCTCTTTCACTTCCCATCTTTCCATCCAACATCCTTCTTTTCTGAGCCTTCCATCCAGTATCTCCCTCTTTTACTATCCTTTCATCCTGCATTTCTCCTCTCTCCATCTAGCGTCTTCCCTTTTTCTCTCCCCACCTTTATATCCATCTCCCTTTTCTCTCCCCATTCTTCCAGCATCTCCCCTTTCTCTCCCTCCTTCCATTCAGTGTCTCCCCTTTCTTTCTCTATTCTTCCAGCCATCTCCCTTCTTTCTCTCCCTATTCTTTCATCCAGTGTCTGCCTTCTTTCTGTCCCTTCTATCCAGTGTCCCTTGTCTCTTCCTCCATTCATCCAGCTTCTTCCTTTTTTTCTCCATCCTTCCATCTAGTGTCTCTTTTCTTTCTGTCCCTTCCTTCCATTCAGTATCTCCCTTCTTTTGCTTTAATCCCTCTATCTAGCATCTTCTCACTGTCCCTTTTCCATCTGTGACTCCTCTCTCCCTATATGCTTTGTCTCTCTTTCCTCTTCAAATCAAAGTCTCTTCTATGCATCATTTCTCTTCCCCTTCCATTCAGCATCTCCCACTTCTCTCTCTCAAGCCCTCCGCTTTCCATTATGTGTATATTCCCATGAGGGAGGAGGGCAATCTGCCAGCTTTTTTGTGGAACAGTAGTGGATTTATCAGTGGAAGACAGTCTCCACGTTCGGCCTCAATTGTGAGGTCAAACAGTGGGCTTTTTTTACACTGACTACCTGTTTTATTATATAAAAGGGTTTTCCTTACGAGTACCAGTAAATATTAAGGAAAGGCCAATTTATAAACCTTAAACCTGTCTGTCAAAATAAGGAGCTCAGGGACCTCAAAGTCCCTCCTCGAGGGCCACAATCCAGTCGGGTTTTCAGGATTTCCCCAATGAAGATGCATTGAAAGCAGTGCATGCACATAGATCTCATGCAAATTCATTGGGGAAATCCTGAAAACCCGATTGGATTGCAGCCCTCGAGGAGGAACTTTGACACCCTTGCTCTAGCTACTAGACCTATGAAAACGCTTTACCTCAGGGATCTCAAAGTCCCTCCTTGAGGGCCGCAATCCAGTCAAGTTTTCAGGATTTCCCCAATGAAGATGCATTGAAAGCAGTGCATGCACATAGATCTCATGCATATTCATTGGGGAAATCCTGAAAACCCCACTGGATTGCAGCCCTCAAGGAGGGACTTTGAAACCCATGGCTTAGACCCTTTGAATATCAGCCTCTGTATCATCAGTTGTTCCTCTCCGCTACTTGGAACATAGCATGAATTTTGTAAGAGATGTTAATTTTTTAATATTAGGAAGGAACCTTTATATTCAAATGGTGCATTTTTTTATTCTGCGTTATGCTTGTATATTTAATTAATTCAATTAAGAAATTTCTTTCCCCTAGTCTCTACTATTCTGGACAGCTTACAATTCACATACATAATAAAAATGTGTTAAAAAAAAAAAAAACCACAGAGAGCAATATTCCAGTTTATTGGTTCTAAATAGTATTAAGGAACATTCATAAAAGCTGCATCACTACCCTGTAGTCCCTAGGCCTTGATGCATGGCAGCATTCTTGGCCCAACTCTTTAGCAGTTGCCAAGTACCTTAACACTGTAGAGAATCACTGAGACACATCCTCAGCAATGGCTGCCCACATTCTGCAAACTGTTTGTAACTGTGCATCCTGTTTAAAGCTAAGATACAATATTTAGCAAACCACATTACAGTGCATCACCATGGCCATGAAACTAACTTGCATCCATAACAAGTACAAATACTACCTTTGACTGCGGCCACGATTCTCACCATTGAAGACCTTAAGAATTGGTTTTTGATCTCTTGGTACATTATTTCATCTGTCAGTTGTGTCTGTGACCCCTAATTGCAGACAGGTCCTTGCCGAAACACAGCTTTGTCAGGTCTTGTCATTAGTGCTACTAGACGTGGGATATAATCAATTTGTTCTTGATTCTACAACTCTGTGGCCACTATCTTGCTCTTTTGTTTCCAAAAAAGAAACATTGCAAACACCCCCCCCCCCCCCCAGCAGCCTACATAGCATCTGGCAGTATTCCTTTTCTTTCTTTGATGGTTTTGTTTTTCTAGAAATCATATTTTGTATATTTTTTCAAACAAGTTTAATTAAAAAAAGAGCATCAAGGGAAGATGCATTACCTATGCTAATATATGTGCAAAAAGCAGTGAGGCTTTAAAAAGCAATTAAATGCCAAGAAGATTGATGTATCATAAATTTTCAAAGTACTATCTTACTCAAACTGGTAATTTCATTTCAAGAACAAATTCAACTAAAAACCTGAAAGCAAGACTGTTATAGATGGCTCATGGGGCTCCTAAACAAGCTGTATCAGAATCTTATGGAAATAAATCTACAATGATGCTCTAACAATGCCAGCGATTCTAACATATCATTCTGAGGAAAATGTGTTGCTTGAAGTTCATGTTATTTGCCTTGCTATGTTCACATCAGAAAATGTTTTTGGGGGGTCGCCTTGGTGACTCATGGATTGCTATGCAACAGGCCCCTGCTTTGATAACCAAATGATGTCCTTTTGGTATTTTGGTAAACTAGAGATGTTGAAGAAGCATTGTCACAACCGCACAACAAAGGCATCATGCTCACTCCTGGCAAGAACCATCATTACAACAACTGACTACACTATGTACAAGTTGGGTTGACCCAAGTGTATCTGACACCAAGTGGCTTGGGTGTAGAGCCAACCAGTTCTTATAAACAAGACATGATGCCTGTGGTACGTACTGACCTGTTAGCAACTATTTACTAGCTACTGTATGAGTGGTATTGATTACTGGTACACGCTAAATCATTATGCTTAAGGGACTGTGAATCTATAGAACCCAGAAACAGGGATAATAGCTAGAGCCATATGGTGAGCTCAGTAGCTACAAAGATTCTGTAGCCAAAGAAGATCTTTTTGGGAAAATAAGAGTAGTCACTTGTGTTCTTTCTTAAGGCTAGTAAAAACTGATACTGCCCTACCTACTAACAATTCCTCTCATCTTTGGACGTCTTGTACCTGGACTTCAGTAAAGCTTTTGACAGTGTCCCACACCGCAGGCTGCTAAGCAAGATGGAATCGATGGGGTTAGGAGAGACACTAACTGCATGGGTCAATGATTGGCTGAATGGCAGACTTCAGAGGGTGGTGGTTAATGGTACCCTCTCTAAAACATCGGAGGTGACCAGTGGAGTGCCGCAGGGCTCGGTCCTGGGTCCACTCCTTTTCAACATATTCATAGGGGATCTGACTCAAGGGCTTCAAGGTAAAATAACACTATTCGCCGATGATGCCAAACTATGTAATATAGTAAGTGAATGCAGTTTACAGAATTATATGGCGCAGGACCTGCTTACATTGGAAAGTTGGTCCTCAACCTGGCAGCTAGGCTTCAATGCTAAGAAATGTAAGGTCATGCACCTCGGAAGCGGAAATCCATGCAGGACGTACTTCTTGAACGGAGAAACTTTAACTAGGACTTCAGCAGAACGAGATTTAGGAGTAATCATCAGTGCAGACATGAAAACTGCCAATCAAGTGGAGAAGGCTTCATATAAGGCAAGGCAGATATTGGGTTGTATCAATAGAAGTTTCGTCAGCGAAAGCCTGAAGTCATAATGCCATTGTACAGGGCCATGGTGAGACCTCATCTGGAGTACTGTGTGCAATTCTGGAGGCCACATTACAGTAAAGATGTGCGCAGAATTGAATCGGTTCAACGGACGGCCACCAGGATGATCTCGGGGCTCAAGGGTCTCTCGTACGAAGAGAGACTGAACAAATTGCAGCTCTACACTCTTGAGGAACGTAGGGAGAGGGGAGACATGATCGAAACATTTAAGTACCTCACGGGACGTGTCGAAGTGGAAGATGATATTTTCTTTCTCAAGGGACCCTCGGCCACAAGAGGGCACCCGCTCAAACTCAGGGGCGGAAAATTTCATGGCGACACCAGAAAGTATTTCTTCACAGAGAGAGTGGTTGATCATTGGAACAAGCTTCCAGTGCAGGTGATCGAGGCAGACAGCGTGCCAGACTTTAAGAATAAATGGGATACCCATGTGGGATCCCTACGAGGGTCAAGATAAGGAAATTGGGTCATTAGGGCATAGACAGTTGATGGGCTGTAGCCCTTTTCTGCCGTCATCTTCTATGTTTCTATGTTTCTACCACTTGTACTATTTCAGAGAAATATCTGAATGGTCTCTTCCTCCATGGTTGCTATCCTGAAAAGGAACCACCACCTTATTACAAAACAATCATCCTGGGTCTAAGCACTGCTTATGTCAGGAAGGTGAGCATGTACACCCTGAGTAAGTAACAAAAAATATTCTCTCTGCTTTAAAAGGATCTCACTAGTCAGTCCAAGCTCTTTGCTGGTACAGTAACCACTTCAGACAAGTGGGACCCCATAGTGTGCTGTGCTTTGGCCTCTGGATGCATCGTTCCAGAGGGTGCTGACGGGAATGCAGTCTGAGATGGATAAGATTCTGATTGGCTGTAATGTCCCTCGGATTGAGGGCTAGCAGTCACGTGATTTTGTCCAGGAGATGTTCCAAGGCCCACTGTGTTTGCTGGTAAGAAAGAGTGTCCTTGGCTGTGGCCTGGTGAATAGTTGTGCCATGATGTAGGTTCTGGAGCCAGTGTTGTATTAGAGGCCGGAAAGCTTGGCTGAGGATAGTAATATTGTTGGGTGGGATACGAGCCTGGAGGTGGATTTATCCTAAAAAGAAATAATAATAGAGTATATCAACATTTCTTAATTTGCAATGAAATAAAATGTTCAAAGATAAGAAACCATGGGCAAGCATGAAGATCAACCTTAGATTCCCAGGCAGTGTCTACATCTACCACAGAAAGCACGTTTCAGCCATGACTCAATAGTACCTCCTATTGATTAGACTTTGTACACATGTGAGTTGCGCTCGATTACTGTCACTACAAGGCTGGCCTACATGGGAGTGGAGGATGGGTGAAAAATCCTTAGGGAACTGTGAATGAAGGTACAATAGCGCTGATAGAGAACAGTTCTGATTAAGCTGGAAGCCCAAATAAAGAGAATCAATTTGCTTGACCAAAACATCAACCACATACAATAAAGCACAGGACTTCCCACACTTGTCTGGGTGACTGCACAGCCAGCTGGATTTAACAAATATCTAAGAGCCAGTATGTACAAATTCATTTCATGCATATTCGTTCATTGTGGACATCCTAATAATGACTAGCGATGGGTAACTAAGACCTGTGGAAGCTCTGGTGTAGTTTGTTGAGAGACAGGCTCCTACCTGCACCTTAGGTTCTTGACACTACTTAAACCTAAATCATCCCCTTCGCCCCTGTTATATTTAGTCAGCAATCCAGCTTTATACTGGAGGGAGTCACTTATTCAGACCATTTCCCTCATCTGTTTAAAAATATATGCTGTCAAGGAGTGGGAAACTATATGTCTTTACTACATGCTGTTGCTTCTGCTCAAATATTATTGTCGATCTCTTTATTAATGCTGTATCAGATTTCAGGCACCAAATAAAATGCCACTAAAATGCTAATAATTTATCTACCTCAGCAGGAAAGAAAAGTTTTCAAAAATTTCTAATTTTTCAATATAGTCCCTCAGTAGCTCCGTACACTTCTTCCACTTTTCCTGCAATGACTTTAACCCCTTTGAAAAGAATTCTTCTGTTTGACCTTCAAACCAAGACATCACAGCTTCCTTGACATTTTTATTACTTGTAAACTGCTGACCATGAAGAGATTTCTTCAAAACTCGGAACAGGAAATAATCCAAGGGAGCCAGGCCAGGACTGTAGGTGGATGGTTCGGCTGCTGAAACTCACATTCTTGAAAGGCAGCCTGCGATTCTTATGATATGGGCATTGGTACATTGTCGTAAAGAAGCAGCATGCCTGCTGTGAGTTTTCCTTGTCTTTTCTCCTTGATTAACTCCCGCAAAGCGAGCATTGTGTTGGCGTAACTCTACCTGGTTATGGTTGTCTTGTGTGGCACGAACTCCAGAAGCAAAAATCCTTCATCGTCCCAGAAGACAGTTGCTCTGACTTGGTTGCAGATTTTTCTGTCTTGAACTTTTTTGGGGTGGGGGATGACTTGTGCTTTCACTGCATTGACTCCATTTTGGACTCAGGATCTCTGCTATAGACCCAAGTCTCATCTCCAGTCACCAAATGATGAAAAAAAAATTCATTTGTCTTCATGGAGCATCTCCATGGAGCCTCATGGTCTTCTGACATGACGTCAGCATTCTTCGAATCCATCTTGCACT
The DNA here is from genome assembly GCF_902459505.1 of Geotrypetes seraphini. Taxonomy (NCBI): domain Eukaryota; kingdom Metazoa; phylum Chordata; class Amphibia; order Gymnophiona; family Dermophiidae; genus Geotrypetes; species Geotrypetes seraphini. The sequence goes on along the minus strand of NC_047098.1, from coordinate 65,432,548 downwards.
AACCTTGGACATGCCCAACTTTTCATGAATTATTTTCCAAACTGTACCTGCTGAGATACCCATTTTTTCAGCTATTCTGAAAATTTAATTCATCTGTCTGACAAAATAAAATCCTCGACTTTCTTGCATATTTCTGTAGAAGTTGCTTCCACAGGCTGCCCAGTCATCTTCAATGGACTCTCTACCCCCACTTAAACTGCTTGCTCCAAAATTTTACTTTGTAGATGATGAGGCAGACTCACCATAAACTGCAGTCATGCATTCATGGATCTCCGTTTGGCTTTTTCCCTTTTTTTGTGAGAATTTTTTTTTTCCCTTTTTAAAATTTTTTTATTGGAATTTTAAGATAGGAAATATAACATTAATTAAATAAACATAACAAAAGGAAATTTTACAGTACAGATAATACATACATATTAAAGACAAATGCATAAAGGATAAATGAGGATCCATGTAAACTAATCTGATATAAATATGAAGCAATTCCTATGGAGACCCAAGATATTAAGGTATAAGTAATCTAACAATATGAAAAACATTAGTTAAATATTGTACCAATGTATAAACCAGTTGAAATGTATCCAAAATTCAGACCTGAGAAGAAACATTTGTTATTGGTGACCATATTTTATTAGTTTTAAAGTTTTTATTAGTGAGAGAATTAGCTTTGCATTCATAATTTTGAATCATCAGGACCGTAGCCCACCAAAAAGAGGTATTTAATAGTTGCCTTCCTCAGGGATCCTACTCCCAGTCTCTCGCGCACAATAGAAGTTGGTTTTTTTTTAACTACAATATTAATATAACTCAGCTGCTATGACAGTCATTTTCTTCCAGAATTTTTTTCCTAGGTTAAGTATCTTTTGAGAACGCCGCTTTTAAAATCATGTTTGTCTGCCTATTTGGTTCATATTGTCGTGACTTCACAACCCGCATATAAACATGGGTAACCAGAGCCTACATGGAGTGTTGGGTAGGGCTCTGGTTGCCTTGTTGGACAGACTGAAGGGACCATGAGGGGTTTTTTTTTTGGATGTCATTTACTGTGTTACAGTGAATTACAAAGCACCTGTAAAAGGGCAGTATCAAAACTAGCAAGCAAGGTGCTAAATGACCATGCAGGGAAAATATTTTAAAAATAAGCACCTAAAATAATGCCAAAGAGAAAACAAGTTTACATACAGCATTTGAAATTAAAACATGTCTAGATACCAATTCACAAACTAGAAGTGTTTTCTTGTGATGGGATCCACCTTTTTCATTCAATTGTTAGTAAAGACTTTGGCTGGACCTATGCCCCTCCAATACTTAGTCATGATGAACTTGGAAATACGACCCTTGGATGATTTGAGTGAATAATCAACACAGAATACATGCGAGTTCAAAATCTCTGTAAACCTATTCAATCATGTTATGTCATCTCTTGGAGGGAGGGAGGGAGAGAAGAATCAAATGCACACATCGGGAGAAATCAGATGCAGAGCAGAATGTCACTAGTGATTTCTCATTCACAAGGTTATATTCTGTGATCCACAGATTATCTGTACTCTTATCTGAATTCGGACTTACTTCCTGGTCTGAGAGGCTCTTCTTTCTGCCAATGATCCTGGCACATATTTCATGCCTGGTATCCTCTTCAGCAAACTGAAAGGGAACTTTTGGTCCAGTTTTGATATGAAGGCCTCTGGAGGATCAAGGAAGAAACAGCCACCTAGGCCATCTGGGGACAGCAGCAAGTTAAGAAACAAAAGAGCTTCAGGGCAATTACAACATCCAATAATAGTACACCTGTAATTTAGAGTTATACAAAACACTGCCAAATATACTTCGTGTCATGGAAAGATGATCTCTCTGCAAATAGTCATGAAAGGTTGTACAATAATTATTAATGTACAATTAAACAGCAATTTCCCGTAACACAAGAAGTTGGTGGTAACTTGAAATAAAAGGCCATTAGGCTCAGACTTACATCCCACTGTCTAAACATTTCTACTCTGAACAGCTTACAATCTATGAGAAAAAAATAGTACAGTGGAACCTTGGTTTACGAGCATAATTAGTTCCAGAAGTATGCTCATAAACCAAATTGCTCGTATATCAAAGCGAGCTTCCCCATAGGAAGTAAGGGAAACTCGCTTTGATTCGTTCCACCTCCTCCTCCCCCCCCCCCCGAGGCTTCCGGAGCTGCTCCATCCCCTCCCCCTTGAGGCCACCAACGATGCTCCATACCCCCCCCCCCGCGATCCAGCATCCCCCCCTGCGAACTGGCATCCTCCCCCCTGCTTGTGTCGCCCCCCTCCCCCGTGATCCTACATCCCCCCCAAGCACCGCAACAACATCGCTTACCCCGATTGGGATACTGGGCTAAACGGACCTTTATTCTGTCCCAGTATGGCTGTTCTTAATGATCCGACGTTTTTGTTGAATAATAGATAAACCACTATATTTTGCAATGTCGGAAGTTTTATACATAACTTTTTCTGACAGTCTAATTGACATAATATTAATGTTAGATCATCAATGTTTAAATTGTTCACCTTTTTAAAAATTACAAAAAGGATACACATTATTCCCACTAGGACTCCACAGAGATTGCTAACAGGAGACATGCGAGGGATAAAAAATGTCACAAAGAGAAAAAGCCACGGCATCAGCACGGTTGGAATCATGAACCCCATGAGCATTATCCGCCGCATTCTAGAGCGGGTGGTGGCAGCGCTGACCATGGCAAAGGCCACGGTGGTGTATCCCTGAGCGGGTTCCTTCCCTCCATATCCAAATGGCATAGCGTAGAAGGTGAGGTAAAGTACGCCAGAGGAGACTGCAAATATGAAGGTGAATAGGAGCTGCTTCACGGTGCCAACATTTTCCTCAAAGCCACCTCCAAAATACCAAATTATCATGCAGCTGCAAATCAAAGAAGTCAGATCTTCATGGAAAAATATATAGGTGACCAACCTGTAAACTGAAAGACAAATGTTAACAAAGAGGATGTATACATGGCATTGAGACATTTGCAAAGAGAAAATAATGTTACCATTATTATTGAGATCAGTGCCCTTGTTACCCCTGGCATATGTGGTCTAGTCCATCAGAACCTTCAAAAGTACAGAGCACCAACATCTGGTCCATATTTCTACACGGCAGTATCTCGAATTAAAGTGTTTTTATAAGTGCTTGTACTAGGCCAATCCTAATTAAGACATGCAGTATCTTTCATTCAATCAAGATCCTATGGCGCTCTGTTCCACTAGAGGTAGGTGGCACCTTATAATCAATTGAGTTTCAAGGACCAGAATCTTCTTCATCAGAAGTGAGGCTTATGCATCAATAAACTGGTTATTTTATAAGGGTCCACCTGCCTATGGTGATTTTGTTACGCTAGAGCAGTGGTTCTCAACCTAGTCTTCAGGACACTCTTAGCCAGTCAGGTTTTCAGGATACCCATCATGAATACGCAGGAGACAGATTTGCTTATAATGTGGGTACTCCCTGCAAAATTATCTCCTGCATATTCATGGTGGGTATCCTGAAACCCTGACTGGCTAGGTGTGTCCCAAGGACAGGGCTCCGAACCCCTTGCTCTAGTTCATGGATGTCCAACATTGACCCTCACCAGGTCAGGTTTTCTGGATTTCTCCAATGAATATGCATACAATAGAAGCAGTGCGTGCTAATAAACCTCATGCAAATTCATTGGAGAAATCCTGAAAACTTGACTGGATTACGGCCCTCGAGGACTGACGGACAACCCTGCTCTAGACTAAAACAGCTGCCCCCTTTGAAGGTTTTTATTCTGTACCCATGTTATTTCTTAAGCTGGCAAACACTCCTACCTGGGATGAAAGCCACAAATGCAGGACAAAACTGAAGGAGAAACACTACAGGAAAAAGGCTTTCTGGCACTATTACTATATGCAATTGTTCTGGCATGTGTTCGTACGGGGCCTAATTTTCCTTTATATCTAGAACAAACACTAAATAGTTGGACATTTAAAGTTTTCTGATGTTGAGTGCCTAATTAAACACCAAAACCCAACAACAAAACATATGCTCGGAACCTGATGCAAATGGGTAAATTAAGAGAGAAGGCATGAACGATTTGCTCAAGGATCTATATTGCCTTTACTCTGTGATAACTAAAGGATCAAGAAGAAAATCTTCCCTGCTTATTCCTCATTGTTACCCCTTGTTAAGACGTTATAAGATCATTAACAGTCTGACGAGGCTTGGGCCTGCCATTTGTCCATTTTACAGACATGATGGGCGGAACAGAACACACTATTTTTGCAATTAACATGCATTACATTATTTTATCCTCGTACAAATCCAAACTTTAGGTCTCACCCCAATGTGTCTCAGATCAACCCTCAATCTTCCCAATACCTCTTTACCAGGACAAGCTGAGATCTTATGAGATAACAGCAATTTCTTCTTGCTGCAGAACTGTGAGATTCATATGGTATCAGTTAAGCTACGGCTCCTCCCCTATTCCCTGGTGTTCATGTTGCATATTCTCTGAAAGATATAGTTAAACATTTAGTATTATTCATTATTTTTCAAGGGTGGGGGCCCTTTGGTCAAAACTCTCCCTCCCCCCCAAACTTTTCAATATGTGAGCTAGGACAATGCCATTGCTGGTACCATGGACAAACAGCCTGGCTGCTCGGGCATTCTCAAAGCACATTAACAAAGAATGCCTCTTCCATAAAAACAGCCATACTAAAATCAGATCAATGGTCCATCTATCCAAGTCTCCTGTTTCCAACAGTGGCCAATCCAAGACACAGTACCTGGCAGAAACCCCAATTTTAGCAATATTCCATGCTACTGGTCCAGGGTAAGCAATGGTTTCCCCTATGTTTGTCTCACTAGCAGACTACAGAGCTCCCTCTTCCCACTCTCTTTGCCCAAAACACTTTCTTCCTCCACTTCCGTTGAGTCAACCTTCTTCACTTGTTCCCCCCTGTAAGCCTCCCTCATCACTAAGGGGTTTCTGCAGTTAATTAAGCCCATTCATCTTTCCTACATGTTTGCTACTATACTAAAACAGCTTATTATTAAATTAATAAATTATTAGAAAATCATGTAGGACTCTCATATGATACTATATTATTTGGTACAGCAATGAGAACTCAGAGTCCAATTTCTGCAAATGATAACAAATTATTATTAATATTGACAGGGGTCGCCATGCAACAAATTACTCAAAATTGGAAGGATTATACCAAATTAAATTATACATTTTGGTGGAACTCTGTCTGTTATATATATAAAATAGAAAAGGTGTTAGCGTTACAACAAGGGAATCTTCATAATTTCAAGAAAATTTGGGAACCATTGACTAGTTATTCTAATGATCAGACTTCATAGCACATTGGTAGTAGATATATAGGGGTGGGATGGGGAATGTATATTATATGGAAATAGGAAATGAAAAAGGGGGAGGGATTTATTACTTATGATAAGATGATTTGTTTGTAATTACGAATGTCATGTAATAATTGATTATAATATGTATAATTCACTTGTTGTAAGAATGCAAAAATGAATAAATAAAAATTTTAAAAAAACCAGCTTATTTCCAGCCTGCATGATGCCAGAACTTCTTCACGATTTGCATGGAGAAAACCAGATGAGCTGTGCTGGAAGCAGTGCCAGCAACAAGCCTCTGGAGAAGGTGGACAAGGGTATTTTGCAAGGAAGAATCCATGAGCTACCACTGACATGCATTATTTCTCTCCAGCATCTCCACAGAGCAGATATCACAAAGAATTGTCTTTTAACGTATACAAGGATTCCAGCTACTTAAGACACATCCTCATTCTTGTAGGTGTCTAGATAATGAAGGGGATGGGATTTGATATTCTGCCTTTCTGTGATTACAATCAAAGCAATGGAGGGTTAAGTGACTTGCCCAGTCACAAGGTGCTGTAGTGAGAACTGAACCCAATTCCCTTGGTTTGCAGGCCACTGAACTAACTACTAGGCATATCAGCTATGAGTCCTCCACTAGACCCTAAGAAGCACTTCAGATCCTCAATAAGCACTAGGTTACGAAGGCAACAAAAACAGTAAGGTGTTTGAGCCAAAAGAAGTATAAGAAGAGACTGGAAGACCTAAATTTATATACTCTGGAGGAGAGGAGGGACATTTATTATTTATGATTCAAGTACCAAGTTCAAGATTGCCAGATTATTTAAAAGGTAATTCTATTTTGATTCCTTTAGGATTGATATGGAATAAATTATTGAAATTATAGGAATTTAATCAATTTGTTACAGATTTTTTGCCTATTCAAGGAAATAGTGATTTTTCTTCGGGTATGACTAATATTACTTTCAAAAAATTGGGCAAATAAAGGGGTTAAATTTATTGCTCAGCTTTTGGATGAGTCTGGGAGATTACGTAGATTTCCAGAATTTTCCTTAATTGTTGGAAGTGGTCCAGGGTCATTGTATGGATATATGCAACATTATGTGAATCAAATCATAAGAGGGGGTTTTTCATTGGGTGTACATGAAAGGATTTTAAACTTTTTTAATCAATGTAATGATATTCCTATTTCAGTATCTTTATTACATAAATTGTGGTGGAGCTTGATTCCAAATAGAACATATGAGATTATTATACAAAAATGGCGTAATGAATTGGGAATTCAATTATCACTTCAAGATTTCAGTCAAGCTATTCATCGTTTGCCTAAAATTATTACAGGATATATTTGGAGAGAATGTACATATAGAGTTTTGCATAGGGCATATTTTTCACAAGTACAAGCATTTCATGCAGGATTATTAATTCTCCTATTTGTATCAAATATGAAAAAGATTCTAATACTTTATCTCATGCATTTTGGAAATGTCATCTGGTTAAATCTTTCTGGTCTGCCATCCTAGAGAAGCTGGGGCTCTTTTCCCTGGAAAAGCGGAGACTTAGAGAGGTCATGATAGTAACTTATAAAATCATGAAAGGCATAGAGAAGGTGGAAAGGGACAGATTCTTTAGACTAGCAGGGACAACAAAATCAAGAGGGCATTCAGAAAAATTGAAAAGAGACAGATTCAGAACAAATGCTAGGAAGTTCTACTTTACTCAGAGGGTGGTGGACACCTGGAATGCGCTCCCAGAGGAGGTGATAGGGCAGAGTACAATATTGGGCTTCAAAAAGGGATTGGATGACTTCCTGAAGGAGAAGGGGATTGAAGGGTATAGATAGAGGGTTACTATACAGGAAATTAATAATAATAATAATTTATTTCTTATATACCGCCAAAGCCATAGTAGTTCGAGGCGGTTTACAATGAAGAAGGACTGGACAATCAGCAAAATGTTACAATGGTACAATCAGAGAAACTAGGTGCCAGAGAAAATGGTACAATCAGAGAAAATTGGAGCAATCAGGGAAAATGATTAGGGAATAAAAGATTTAGGTAAAGGATCACTTACAGGTCATGGACCTGGGGGGCCGCGGCAGGAGCGGACTGCTGGGCACGATGGACCCCTGGTCTGACCCGACAGAGGCAATGCTTATGTTCTTAGATGCACACAGAAAGACAGCGGGCAGGGAGAGAGATAGAAAGCAAGAAAGACAGACAAACAGAAAGAATGACAGACAGAAAGGGGGGCCAGAGAGACAGCCAGCCAGCGGCCAAGGAGAGACAGAAAGCAAGAAAGACAGACAGGGGGCCATGGAGAGAGACAAAAAGAATGACAGACAGAAAGGGGGGCCAGAGAGACAGCCAGCCAGCGGCCAAGGAGAGACAGAAAGCAAGAAAGACAGACAGACAGAAAGGGGGGCCAGAGAGACAGACAGCCAGCGGCCAAGGAGAGAGAAAGAAAGACAGACAGAAAGGGGGCCATGGAGAGAGACAAACAGAATGACAGATAGAAAGGGGGGCCAGAGAGACAGAAAGCAAGAAAGACAGACAGGGGGCCATGGAGGGAGACAAACAGAAAGACAGACAGACAGACAGAAAGGGGGGCCAGAGAGACAGAAAGCAAGAAAGAAAAAAAGACAGGCAGCTCACACAGTAAGTTTCCATTACCTTTTGTGATCTGTTAAGTCTACACATCTATTCTAGCACCACACTAGTGAATGTATAATGTGGACCATTGGGGTCTTTAGCTGCCGTCATCTACTCGGTTCCTGAACCCAGAATCCCTCCCCCCATCCGCTCCTCACCCTGCAGGCTTGTAAGAGCGGCCACGGGCTCCAGGCAGTAGCCGCAGCCCTCGCCCTCGCCCTCCTCGGTCCCCGGGCTCTGCAGCAGGGAAGGCGCGGACAGCCCCAGCGAGCCGACTGCGGTCAGGAAGGCAGCCGGCGTCAGCTGCACGCTCCAGAGGCACGAGCGAGCGGCCGTTCCCCAGCGCGAGCCATGCTGCGCCGCCTCCGTAGCCAACATTCCGCCCTCGGCGCGAGAACTCCGGAGCCCGACTCGGCCGAGCCCAGGAAGGAAGTCGCTTCCGGGTCCTGACGTCATCCCACGCTGGGGAGCGTAGAAGGCGCGGCCACGTTTCCCGCCTGAGAGTCGCGCGCTGCTTTTTATCCTGCATTTCGCAAGGGAAGCTCCACAAGAAGACCTTGAAAGCAGTTTACAGTGCTTCTTGCATTAAAGTGCAGCTAAATAGATATTGTAGGCTTTCTTTTTTGAAAGATATTGAACTCATTGTCACACTTGAATTAACGAAAGGCCGATTGTGCCAAGAGATTTTAGGGAGCAAAATAATTTCTTAAGGGGAAAGAAAACATAGACCCCCCCCCCCCCATCTATGATTTTGTCAGTGCAGCAACCAGAGAAGGAAGTCTGTGACAGTCCCTTCAAGTTTATTTAAAATTTCATATACCGCCCAATCAGCCTTCTAGGCGGTGTACACTGTCTTAAAAACATGTATGAGATAACAATACATAATTTAAAACAATAACAGTTATTAAACACAATTTAAAAACAAAAAGGGAAATAGGGTAGAACTACAATTATCAAGTAAAAAGAAAGAACATATAGGGGGAAAAATCAAAAGGAGAAATGTCAAAAGGTAGAATAAAACTATGTATCTCTGAAAAGGACATTTAGGTCTCAAAAGCATCAAGAAAAAGAAATGTTTTTAATTTCGTCTTAAAATGGTGAAGAGTTGATTCTTCCCGCAAGTGGACCGGAATATTATTCCAAAGAGACGGAGCGCAGACAGAGAAAATGGCGGACCTCATTGTGTTGATAAACTTCAAAGACGGGATAGATAAAAGATTTTTAGAAGATGATCTTAAAGTCTTAAAAGAACTATAGGGATGTACTTACTGCCTTTCGTTTCTGCTACAACAGAAACTTAGGGATTCCTAGCTTAAGTTTACAAAACAAATGGCTTCTAATGCTACTAGTAAGCAAGTGTGTATTACATCGAAGAGAGGAAAAGGATCTCAGAAACCTGCTCAATAATCAACATCAAAGAAATAACTCTGAGACTTAAAGGTTCCAAATTGCAATCATGGATCCTCAAAAAACCTCTCTGTAATAATGTGCTTAACTGTGAACACTTGTAAGCCCTATAACTTTAAACTATAACGAAAAAAGGATATTACAAGATAGTGAATAAATAAAAACTGAAGTATTTTATCTATTCTTGTAGGGTTACCAGATGTCTAGCTTTCTCCAGACATGTACTCCTTTGACATTTCCAGGGGTCCAGATGGCTTTTCAAAACCCAGGGTTTTGTAAAGCCTCCTCAAATTGTGTTGGGGCAGGAAGTCCATGGATGCCATGTGACGTCATCTTGTGGCATTTGCGCATGCACGGACTTCCTGCCTGACGAGGCAGTGTGTGTGTGTGGGGGGGGGGGCTAGGGCGGGACTAGAGGGGTGAGATTAGGGTGGAAATGAGTGGATGACCCACACTGTAGCGCTTTGGATATTTAAAGCAGATCATTTATTTTTCCATTCTCGAAAAGTACGTCCAAATATTTTTTTTCCAAAAATCGTCTATTTGTACGTCCATGTGTTTGTCCAGATCACCACTACATCTATCTTTATACCATATTCTCGACCAAAAATTCATCCAAGTCCCAAACACCCAGAACAAGACCTTTTGGACATGGGAGGGGCCAGCATTGTGTTAAGACAGGTCACCTAGACATGGCAATAGAGCAGTGGGGCACCTTACAGGGCACTGCTGTGAACTTCACAAAAAGGATGCCACATAAACATCGCACCAGAACTCCCTTTTAGGTTATGGTGAGCCCCCAAAACCCACTATACCCATCTATCTACAACCCCAATAGCCCTTATGGCTGCAGGTGCTACCTATATGGCAGTAGAGTAGGGTTTGGGGTGTTTTTGGTGGGCTCACATGTTCCACCATGAATGTAGTGGTTAGAGTGGCTTATGGGCCTGGGTCCTCTTCTCTGGTTCACTAGCCCACCCCCTAGACTACTTATGCCAAGTGCTGATGTTTTTATTCTGAACTTTGTGGGGATGCAACGGTGTCAGTGAGAACGAGGGGAGTGTATGGTGGGTCTTTGTCACCAGTTTTTGAGCCAATGAGGTAGTTACCCTTTCTAGTGTGGTTGTTCAGTTTGACACAACACATGGGGATCTGAGGCTCTTTCCCCCTTTCATTCACTTCAAGAGTAATTTGTGAGACATTTGCTGAAGGAAGAACATTCTTCATAATTCTAAAGCAGATTTCTACTTATGAAATAATATGAGAGGTTATATTTGATGCGGGTCTTTACTTTGTTCCTGCAGTAGTTATCTGGTCACTTTAGATACCTTTTTGACACTTGTACCTGCTTTTACATCGTCTAATTCACGACTTATAAGTTCCGTTTAGGGCTCTAAGCAGTCTCGTCAATCCTTCAAGTTTCAAGTTTTATTTTAGTTTGATGACTTGCTTATTTTACTAAGCGAGATACAACATTAATAAAAATATAAGCATATATTTAGACATACCATTTAAAATTTAAAATAGTGAGTTAGACAAATAGACTTACAGACTAATCAATACACAAGGTAAAAAGGAGCAGAACTACAATTCAGGGAAGAGTGAGAACCAAGAAGAAAACTAATATAAAATTTGGGCATAATTTAAAGATTAAAAGCACCTGTAAAAAGAAAACTTTTTAAGTTACCTTTATATCGAGTCAAATTATTTTCCTCTCTTAAATGCTGAAGCAAGGAGTTCCAAATTGCGGAGCCATCACTGAAAACATATCATGTCGCGAGTTCCAATAACTTTCAAAGAGGGGACCACTATAAGCTTTTGATTAGTGGACCGAACAGAATGCGAAGTGCTAAAAGGGATAAGTAATTTATTAATGAATTGAGGTTCATTAATGCAGGATGACTAAGTTTAGGTTGGCCCACATCCCGCCCTAACCATTCCTCCAAAAATGCGCCTTTCAGCTCTGGGCGCACATCGTGATTCAGAGGCCTACAAAGTCCCTGGATATGTCTAAAAAGCTATTTCAATTATCGGCGGTCCAGATTTTACTGATGTAAAATCTGGTACCCCTAGATATAAGCAAAGATGGAACATACAGATAGATAAGACAGAGTAAAAGAAATTAGAAAATAAGGAAACTACAGTGGTACCTTGGTGTACGAGCATAATTCGTTCCAGAAGCATGCTCGTAAACCAAAATACACGTATATCAAAGTGAGTTTCCCCATAGGAATCTCGGAGAGAGCGTGAACTCGAAGGCCTTGAGCATGCATAGATGCTCAAGGCCCAGCAAAGAAGAGGATGCAGATCTTCAGGCACCAGCACCGGCATGTCCTGTGCGTTGGTGCTGGTGCCAGTGGCGTGTTTGGGTGGGTGCTGGGGGATTTCAGATAGCGGCGGGGGGATGATGGATTGCGGGGGGAAGGGTGCCAGATCACGGGGGTGCCGCTCGCAAATCGAGGCAAGCTCGGTTTCCGAGGCGCCGATTTTGCGAATGTTTTGCTCGTCTTGCAAAACACTCACAAACCGGTGCACTCGTAAACCGAGGTACCACTGTAATTTAAAAGAAAGTTGCACATGAGGTCAGAAAGGTGCATGAATATGAGGGTAGAAGTGGATATGACCCACTCCCCAGGCCCGCCCAGTTCCACCCATCCCCATTATGCTCCCACCATGCCTCAGCCTCGCTCCCATCCCCGCCCCCACAATGCCTCAGCCTCGCTCCCATCCCACCCCATTACGCCCCCACCATGCTTCAGCCTCAATCCTATCCCCGCCCCCTCAGCCTGCTGCTCACACTGGCCTGGCTCCCCTCTGAAATTACTTCCTGGTCACAGGGCCAGGAAGTGATGTCAGAGAGAAAGCCAATGCCATCACAAGCAGCAGGCCAGAGAAGCTGCTTGTGCTGGTGAAGGTTTAAAGAGATACGGGGTGGGGAGGGCATGAGTGTGGCATAGGAGATGGGGAAGGAGTGTGGGGCAGAAAGGAGTAAATGGGGTGCATCACTGCTCTGTATGCCTCCCACCCTCACTAAGCCATTGCGGTAAATGCTCTGATGCCCATAGAATACTTATGAGCATTGGAGCATTTATCTCACCGGCCCACGGTTTAGTAATAGGGTAAATTTTCAGTTGATAGTGGTGAGCATTTTGCTGACTGCTGTTGGCTTTAGTTTGCATATTAAGTCGATATTCAGAACTTAACTGACTATGGGTTATGCATAAAAATAGGACTTTGTTTTATGTGGTCCCATTTATACAGTTACGCTGGCTGGTCAAGTGCTGAATAGGAGCATTTAGCTGGCCAACTGCTGACTCTGATCTCATACCCCCTCCCCCAATAACTATTTTTCATGTAGGTGCTAGCCGCTAATTTTCAGCAGCAAGAACCAGTTAAGTGCTGTTGAAAATTAGAGGATAGCCTCCAAAAAAGCAGCTTAACCAGTCAGCATCCATTTCTGGCTGGCTAAAAATTGTTTTGAATCTCGACTGGATATTTCTTTTAGATTTCTATCAGCATCTTGATTTATTACTTGAGCACATTCTATTCCCTATTTGATGGTAGGTATCATAATCTAGAGTTTATATACAATTTTTTTTGTATGAATCTGTTCATTTTTATGTGCATTTTAAAGAATTTCTAAGTTTTGCATCCTTTTTTCAGACGATGCAGTACTGACACCCAATGGTTGCTTTAGGCAATTGATTTTTCATTGCCTCAATGTTTTAATTTTTATTTTTTTACTTCAGGGGTATTTCTGCACACATTTTTTCAAAATTATGTGCACAATATTTTTAAAATTTGCATTGTTTATTTATAGTGTTTTTGCCTGAAATTATCTCCCGTCTTTTATTTTCATGGCTCCAGCGCCCCAGTTCCATTGCTCCCTATTAAATCCCAGGAAGACCCCAAATTCTGCTTTTTTTTTTAATAGACGCATCTTGTGTGCCTGCAGCAGGAGGGAGTGGGCATCCCTCCTGCATGGGTTGGAGGGGGCAATGGCGGGGGTAGGCACTAAACCACCAGGCTTTTTTAAAGCTATATTTATGAGGAATCGGGGCTGGTTGTAGGTCTGAGAGCTGCTTTATTTTCCTGTCAGTGGCTGAGCCGATCAGCACTCAGGCACTGACTACTACTACTACTTCTCATCACTTATATAGTGCTGAAAGGTGTATGCAGCACTGTACATTTTGACATTTATAGACAGTCCCTGCTCAGAAGAGCTTACAATCTAACTTGGACAGACAGACATGATAAAGGGTAGGAGATGCAGAACTCAAGGTGAGAGGAGCTAGGTGTCGAAAACACTCTCAAAGAGGTGGGCTTTTAAATGGGCCTTGAACACTGTCAGAGACGAAGCCCGCCATTGGAATTCGGGCAGCTTTTTCCAAGCATATGGTGCAGCAAGGCAGAAGGGATGGAGTTGGCAGTTGAAGAGAAAGGCACAGATAGAAGGGACTTACCAGCTGAGCGGAGCTCACGGGGGGGGGGGGGAGGAGGATCATAGGGGAGATAAGTGAAGAGCAATATGAGGGGCAGCTGTAGGTCAGTAAGAGGAGTTTAAATTGTATTTGGAAACAGATGGGAAGCCAATGAAGTGACTTTAGGAGAGGAGTAACGTGAGTAAAGCGGCTCTCCTGGAATATATGAGTCATGTAGCCAAATGTTGGATGGATTGGAGGGAAGCAAGATGGCTAAGTGGAAGGCCTGAGAGTCGCAAGTTGCAGTAGTCTAAGCCAGTGATTCCCAACCCTGTCCTGGAGGAACACCAGGCCAATCGGGTTTTCAGGCTAGCCCTAATGAATATGCATGAGAGAGATTTGCATATGATGGAAGTGATAGGCATGCAAATTTGCTTCATGCATATTCATTAGGGCTAGCCTGAAAACCCGATTGGCCTGGTGTTCCTCCAGGACAGGGTTGGGAACCACTGGTCTAAGCACAAGGTGATGAGGGCGTGGATAAGTGTTTTGGTCGAATGTTCAGAGAATTTTCCACATTAGCCACATGTGCAAAACTGTTTTTTTATTACTTTGTTTTGGTTGATGTAGGTTAGCTTATCACATTTGCATTAATTTCAATGCTGTCATATGGTCAGAGTTTCTGCACAAGTTACTGTTTATTGACATTTGATGGATTGCCATTTTTAACATGTAAATCAAGATGATGTACAATAAAATAAAGAATACAAATATAATTAACAAGGATCACCAAATTCAATTTGGACAGTGAAACAATCACACAAGGCAACATTCAAATCTGAACAGAAGCAGCAAATATTGTAGGAGGGCAATAATCATACCCTTGCTTCGTTATTGCTCCAGGATCATTTGGTCTCAAAATGTTCACATGCTATCGTAAAAGAGGTGGCTTTTTAAACCAACCTTAAACCGTATTCAATGAAAGTTCTGTATGCAAAAAGGGGACAAGTATTCCATAAGATCAGTGCCAAGAAATAAAAGGCATATTTTCTTGTTAATTCATAGCAGGCCTGGGAAACATGAGTTGGTGATCGTTATGGGAATAAAGTTGGTTGGGATACAGGGAATAGTAAGCCTAGCTAAGTCATCTGGAAGGCCTGTACGTAAGGCTTTAAAAGTCAGTGTATAGGATCGTGAAGTCAATTCTAAACTTAATAGGTAACCAGAGAAATTTAAAAAGTAAAAAGGATGATATGGTCTTCTACTATAAGTACTTGTAGATCAACAAAGGATTTGTGTGACTGCAGTTTATAGTGCTCACATTTACTGATTGTTTGCATAGACTGAATTACAATAATCCAAACACTCTGCTCTTAATGTATGGTACAAGATATGTTGAGTGCTCTTCTCTATGTAACTGCAAACTGCTCATAATTTATACAGGGTGGACAAAACTGGATTTGATAACCAGGTACAAGGGAATGCTGAAGAGTTCTCAGCCAAACCAAGAAGGGAATGATGTGGAGCCATGATACTTACAAGCTATTCCACATATTCAACTCTATGTTCAACACACTTGGCACATAGTCTGAAGTTTCTGTAAGAATCACAAAAATGAAACCAGATGGACACCTCGACGGTGGAAATGAATATCCAAACACAACAGTCATGAGAAAGAGATGTCAGAAACCAGAATGCAGTTTAACAGAACAGATCTTTATTAAGTTGAACTCGACACAGCCAGAGTTTCGGCAACACGTGAGCTTTTAGAGTCAGCTGTGTTATCTGTTAGCACCAACGACTGGCTTGCTTTAACTCATGTACAAATACGACATATAATGAAATGCAGCTTATAAAATCAATAACTCAGTGCACAGTCGAAAAAACACCAAACAGAGGTGCATCATGCCAGTTGTCTGACTCTTGAAAAAGGCACATGCTGCCAAAACACTGGCCCTGTCGAGTTCAACTCAATAAAGATCTGATCCCTTAAACTACATTCTGGTAGGCGACATCTCTTTCTGACGACTCTTGTTTGAAGTTTCTGTAACCCTTCCAAAAATACTCTTTGTCTAGTCACTGAAATACTGCTCCGCTGTTGCAATCGCCTCCAAATCACTCGAAAAATGTGGCCCTTTCAAACTCTTTTTTAAGTTTTGAAAACAGAAAATAATCAGACACAGCAAGAGTTGTTGAGTAGGGTGGATGGTATATGCACTGAAACCCCAATTGCGTCAAAACATCCTCTCCCTTTTTTTTTTTTCTTTCAATGCCTCCTTTAAATCGGCATAGCAAGTTACAGTAATATCCTGCATTAACTCTTTGGGCTCTTTAAAGATAGTCTATCATTACAACACCTTCCTGCTCTCAAAACACTGTGGCCATGACCTTTCCTGCTGACTTTTGGGTCTTGAATTTCCTTGGCCTTGGAGAACCTGAGTGCCACCATTACATGGACTGTTTTGTCTCAGAATCATAGTGGTATTTCATCAAGTTTAACTAGTTGTTCTAAAATATTGGCACCAGCTCACTGAAAATGCTGCAAAATCAACTCCACTCAACATCATTTCTCATCGGCATTTGGGCACCTACTTGGCTGACAGCTATTGCATACCCAACTTCTCACAGATTATACACCCAAGTTCCCCAGATAGCTGTAGTGTCACAGGAATTGTTTTAGCCAATCTGCCAAAATCAGGTCATGGTCAACAAATTTCAGGAGTTGACACTGGTTGAGGCCTCCCAGACCTTGCTGCATCTTCAGTCACAAAATCCTCATGCTGAAAGTTTGCACACTACTTTAATGTGGGAGTATGATGGGCATTTGTCACTCGGTGTTTGCATTATACATTCATGGATTTCCTTTGGAGTTTTCTTCTGCAGGAATAGGAACTTCATGACTGCTCGGAGTTCCACACTTGAAAATCAAACACTTTTCAATGACACGATTCAAATCAATGATCTGAAACAATGTCAAAACATAGCATTACAATTCTGAAAATTGGCACTTTTCAGTTACAGTGGCAAAATAATGCTCAGAATTTAGGATGCTGGTTGGGCTGAGAACGTTTCAGTACCCCCTTGTATCTGAGCAGAAAAAGATATATTCCAGCATTATACCTAGATATCTAAGCTATATGGCTGCTATAGGCAAACTATTGGAATCTTTAGGAGTTGACTATCGAATATATGCAAACGATATTTTTTTCTTCCCAGTAGGCGGATGGGATAAGAATTTTGAAAATTCATTGAGTAAATTTGAGGAGTGGATAGGAGAACAAGGTTTGAAATGAAATGTAGATAAACCTGAATGTTGGTAGGAAAGCCGGATCTTCAGTGGCCTAAGAAGTGAAAGTTATTGATGATGTTCTTTCGGTCCATGAGTCTATGACCATTTTAGGTGTAAGGCTTGATTCTAGACTAACAAAGAAATTGCAAGTAATTAAGACCGTACAAGCATGTTTTGCACAAATGCATTTGTTACACTGATTAAAACCAATGTTAGCACCATATGATTTCCATACTGTAGTTCAGGCTATGGGTTTTGTTGAGGCTTGATTACTGTACCTTGAAATAATAAAATTGCAGGTAATACAAAATGCAGCAGCAAGATTGATAATAGGATTGTCTGAATATGATCATATTTCACCACATGTCCAAAAATTGCATTGGCTACCAGTCGCCTTCCGAGTACAATATAAAGCAGTCATCAATTCTTGTATGGAAACATTCCAGAATTGTTTAAAAATAATATACTTGGCTATATACCAAAAAGATCATTGGGCTCAGAGAACTTAGCTTTACTGAAGACGATTGTGAATCCAAGGCTCGTTGAGACTGGGAACATAACTTTTTGTTAAGATATGGAACTCCCTGGCGGGTCAGATCCGAAATTGTCGTGAAAGGGGCATGTTTAGAAAATTACTTCAGATGCAGTTATTTGTAGATACTTTTCTCTAGCCAATAATTTTACTTTCTGCCAGAGTTGGTGAACTATTCATGATATTTATTATGGAAAGCTATTGTATTATTTTGTAGTCATGATTTCTGAGGACTGATTGTATGTTTATTTTATTATGTTTTTGTTTTAAATTATGTAAACCGTTTAGTTTTAAAAGGTATAGAAATTTTTAAAATAAAATTTATCTACTGGCTGGTTAGGAAACCCCAAAAGCACAGGAATAATAAGCAAAGTAGTAGCATGTCCTGAAATCCAAACAGTCTTTTGGGGATTTAGGACCAAGTGCTGTGTATTTAACCAAACTTCTTCCAAGCGTTTTTGAAGAGGGAGTAGATCAGGCGAGTTATTGTATGTATAATGAATGATTAAATTATCTGCCTAGAAATACAGAATAAGATCGAAAGATTATATAACTGAGGCTAGAGGGCTGAAACCTGCAGCCAGTGTACTAACCACATGGGAAGTTTTTTCATCAGCTCCATGTTATAGCGAACAGTTGTTGAAGTGCTTCCCCTATAGAAATGGACTGGGGCGCTTTTAAGAGGGTATTCATTTCTCTTCTACCCCTCTAAGGAGAATCTTCACTTCTAGAGCACAGACTTCCCCAGGTCACCTCCTCCTTCTTGAAGCCTACCTACCATCACCACAACTGGAGTTAACTTCCAGCATTCCGCACCCAGTGGCAGAATAAATAACTTTACCCACAAATGAACACCCAAACCACAAATCTATTCCAGTATTTCTAACATGGACACCTCACTCATTCCATACTCCACCACGAAAGCACCCCACAGACACTCACCTGTATAGAGGTAGCAAGAAATCTAAAAAAACAATTGCACATAAGAACTAGAACGAGTATGGGTAATGCTGATTATTAAACTTGCTGCGACTTTGAATTGTAATTCCTGACTTATCTGCAGTGACATAGTATTAGAAACATTATAACATTGTTATAGTGTTATTAATCTGCATGTGTGCGAGTCACAGCATTTGTCATATCACACTTCCCAATTCTTGCGCCAAAGGCACTGAATGACCATCTACACTATCAATCTTGTCTGGGTCAGGGTGAGGTTTTCCATGAGAAAATACTAAACATGTCTTAAGTATGAAGGGGGAGGGGGGTGTCGGTCACTGGGAGCTACAATGGCCAACTGGCACCATCTGACGGAGACAGATGAACCGCTTTATTTAGGGACTATCACAAGTTTTTGTTCTCCGTTTCCATCTGCTGGTCACTGGGCACAAACTTACGAGTAGTGGACTGGTGGACTTGAACAAAGAAAACTCATATCGATTCTGCCCCATCACACCCTGCCAGCTCTCTTCAATTTTCTAGCATTTTGCTCAGCACTAATGTCACATTTCCTAGTCTATAGCTTCCTAGTTCACTCCCAGAACCCTTTCTATACAAATGGTTTTATACTGGCCACCCTCACATCCTCAGTTACCAGAGTTTTAATGACCATATTCTATATGCTCAACTTATTTATACAATTGTCCACTCTAAAGTACAGATAAGCAACTAGGCCTCTCAGAGGCTGTAAAAGTCTCTTGGCAAGAACCTTGGCCTCTCATCCCCAGGCACAGAGAGTCTGCCAAAATAAACACGAATCAAAGCTACAGTATGTGCCATAAGATCTCGCGCATGTTATTAAGGCTCAGTTTCGAGACACAAGGAAGTACACTTATACTCATGTTGCCCCTCAGGCAAATGAAAAAGTTAGTGGATTCTTCTTACCAGGCAAGTCAGATGAAGCTCTGCTGCTTTTGGAGAATATTTAAGACAACCATCACCCACTAGCACTTCCAGTTATTTCCATTTTTTTTTTAAATCTGGATCTTTTTTAGACTCTTTTTTCTTTTTCTTGCAAACAGCTGGCTTTTAAGTTCTTCTAGGTGTAGCTAGAATTAAGCTAGTGGTAAAAACTGCTACATAAACATACAGACCATGGCTGAGCAGAAGCGTTAGAATCAACTAACTCCCCATCATCATTTTATAGTAAGTAGAATAAGAGGACAAGAAGGAAATGAAATACTATCATCTGCTAAGATCTGGAGTAGAGAAGATAGGTCCTACTACTACCACTACCATATAAAACTGCTTACGTATAAAACAGGTTAAAATTTTTAAAAAGGAGCCTGGCCTAGAATCTTCATATCCCAAAAAAACATTCCACTTTTTTCTATTGGGTGGATAGGTATGACGGTGCTCAGTCAAAATCACAAAAAGTCCAGCAAGTCAGGCACACCCCAAAGGATCTATTCTGCAGTCAGGGGCAGTTTAAGACGTTCCTTGTGCAAACCACAAGTATAATTGAATGCTGGTGACTTGAAAATGGCTTCTGGAAGAAACCCCCCCCCCCCCAAGCCCAACACTTGACAAATTATTTACTACCAAGTAGTCCTAAAATGCCAAGCCTAGCAAGAGTAAAAGTAAACCACTGTCCGCTTACCCCTTTGGCAGCAGAGAGGGAACAAGTGTTAGCAAAGCTCCAGCTAAACCCCAGAAACTCAGCACAGTGTTGGTCATGAGAAAACAACCCCGTGTCACCGATTTCTGTGGCTCCTCATCTTTATAGCAGAATTAATTCTATACACTTTGTTGGTTGTTAGTTAATTTGACCATCTAATTGTGCCTGTGTATTCAGCCTTCAGGCGAGTAGAGTTTCACAAGATGCTGCAGCTCAGTAGGGTACCCTGTTACTGGGCATCGCTGATGGTGCTTCACGTAGTAGTAGGTGCAGCGGTAACAGAAGACGTATCCCGATGTAGAGAGGGCAGTGTCATTGGCTCGGATCTTGCGGCAGAGCGGGCAGACGGTCTTCAGCTTCGGCAGAAGAGGTGAATATGTCTCTAGGTTGAAGTGGATTGGTGGAGGAGGGAGAGGGAGTGTGCTCAGAGATTTGAGAGTCTCCTGGTTTTCAGACGAATACCACCACTCCAAGAACTGCAGAAAGAAGACACCCACAGAGAGACCGGTAGAGAGCGAGAGAGCGACAGCACCCAGTGCTCTCTTCACAGCACTTTTCAGTTTGTTGTTCAGGCTGCAGGAAAGAAAGAGAAAGTGAGAGACAACATTAACGTTAAACATTTGTGATACTGTGAATCAGCTAGCCAGTGAGGGAGGTTGCTCTGGATCCACAGGTCCAAGCACTGCGCATCTGTAAGTTAGTGCATTACCTCACTCAGGAGCTTATTGACAAGGCAAGACATATAAAAGAAAACCAGCAAATGGACATGAGCATGTTATTTGCAGATTTGGTACTATTTCAGCAAAAATCAAACCCCATGCAGAGCCCCTAAAACGAGCTACATTCCATCCAAAGCAACTCATTATGGAAGCAAAATAATGCAAATTGTGCTGACATTTCAGGAACGTTTACTTCGCATCATTTTGAAGGCTTGGTACAGAGATAAGGCACCCTTCCATAGGCCATCATTGGGATGGCTTGGGGAAATCCACTGCTTATTCCTAGCAACATAAAATCTGTTTTACTACTTGGAATCTAGCTAGGCACTTGGGACCTGGGTTGGCCACTGCTAGAAACAGGATCCTGGGCTTGATGGCCCTTTGGTCTGTCCCAGTATGGCAATTCTGTTTTTATACTTGAAATTATCTAACAGAAAGGAAGGACATATGAGAGGGACATTCAATAATTTATCTACCCGAGTATGAAAGAAAGTAGCAAGTGTGTTGAAACGAGTCTGTGCATGTTATCTCAAGATTACCCATGCACAGTTGCGGCTCAGTGTGAGTCTAACATTCCAAGAGACAGGATGTCAAGAGAATCCTCGTACAAATCAAGTTCAGAAACTGCTGGTAATAAAATTTCTCACAGAAGAAGGGAAAAAGCTAAAGGAGATCCATGAACGCATGACTGCAGTTTATGGGAGTCTGCCTCATCATACTACAAAGTAAAATTTTGGAGCAAGCAGTTTAAGTGGGGTAGAGAGTCGATTGAAGATGACCCTCACACTGGACGGCCTGTGGAAACAACTTCCACAGAAATGTGCAAGGAAGTCAAAGATTTAATTTTGTCAGACAGATGAATTAAGGTTTCCCGAATAGCTGAAGAAATGGGCATCTCAGCAGGTACAGTTTGGAAATAATTCATGAGAAGTTGGACATTTCCAAGGTTAGTGCGAGATGGGTTCCAACAATGCTGACATCATGTCAGAAGGCCATGAAGCTCCAGTGCTGTCAGGAGAACTTGGAGCTGCTCCGTGAAGACCAAGTGAATTTTTTTCATCATTTGGTAACTGGAGATGAGACTTCGGTCTATCACAATGATTCCGAGTCCTAAATGGAGTTAATACAGTGGAAGCACAAATCATCCCCAACCCAAAAGAGTTCAAAACAGAAAAATCTGCAGGCGAAGTAATGGGATGATGAAGGACTTTGACTTCTGGAGTTCATGCCACACAAGATAACCATAACCGGGGAGAGTTACGCCAACACAATGATCGCTTTGTGGGAGTCAATCAAGTAAAGACTAGGAAAACTCACAGCAGGCGTGCTGCTTCTTCACAACAATGAGCTGGTGCACGTCACAACAATCACAGCGTGGTTTCAACAGCTGATCCATCCACCCTAGAGTCCTGACTTGGCTCCCTCGGATTATTTCATGTTCCGAGTTTTGAAGAAATCTCTCCATGGACTAGCAGTTTTCAAGTGATGAAGATGTCAAGGAAGCTGTTGAAGGTCAAACAGAAGAATTCTTTTCAAAGCGGTTAAAGTAATTGCAGGAAAAGTGGATGAAGTATATGGAGCTATTAGGGGATTATAGTGAAATTTTTTTTTTTTTAATTCTTTTCTCTCCTACTGAGGTAGATAAATTGAACGTCCCTCATAATTCTTTGCAGAATTAATCCTTAATCTCAGCATTTGCACCTATCCAAAAGGGACTGAGTAGCTCACTGGATGGGACTAGAGAGGCCCATTATAATCAGAATTGCCTGCTCATAACTGTCATGACGGAGAAGATCAGTTTTTAGAGACCAACATGGTTTTTGTGCGGTATGGCGCATTAAAATTAGCCTGAGATAAGTCAAAGCCTTCCACATGTTCAATAAGAATTCAACTGGGAAATTATTACTCTTCCAATAAGCTTGGCCTAAACAGGAATAAGCCTAAAGCTAGCACAGGCAGAGACATTCAGATCTCTTTTGAAAGAGAGGTGTCAGCAGTGAACATCACAGATGGAAGGGAATTCCTTCAGCTACGAAGCCATTCATAATTCCCAACACAAATTCAAGAATACAGTGTGGTAACAATTTCACCAACTGGCCTGAAGCATTTGATGGTAGGAACCCTTATTCCCGACTCCCTCAAACAAGTCTAGCCCACCCCCCCCCCTTCCCAGCTTCTCATGCCAACAGTAGCAACACCCTCAATCTACCTTACATATCCCCCTGTCCCATTAAGGTAGGCCCACTTGCTCCTCCTCCTGGTGGCTTCTGCCTAAAAGTGACTGTTGTGACATTTAGTTCTTGGCCTGCTTATAACTGGACTATCGGAGGGCTTAAAGTAGGCTCAGGGGTTACCTTAGGCAGGCTGATTCAGAATATTGTGTGGGACTCCCTTTGGCTAGCACATATTGGGTAAGGGATGGATTCAACACCTGTGCTTGAACATGGTGGTCTGGCACTGAATAGCTAGGGCTTCTTTAGCCAGTGATAGTGTTTAAAAAACAAACAAAACAAAATCTGCTCACTGCCATCAGCCAAGTATTGACCAGAAAATTAGTTTAAATCTCCTCTACAGGATTTCTTTAAAATTTAAAATAAAGCCACAGAACATTCTTCTAGAAGAAACTGGCTGATGCATCCCTATATTCTCAGCTGCTCACCTGTTTGCAGATTGCTGTGAGGCAGAAGTAAATGCAGCTCTCTGCTCAATGGTCTGGATATCCTCTGCAGTCAGCCTCACCAGCTGCACTCCTGCCATGGTGAGCAGCGGCGAATGTTGCTGAGCCTTTCCCAGAATGTAGCAAAGCTGCTGAGAGAGAAACCAGCCTTCCCAGGCCATGTTCACAAAGGGGTAGGCAGCCAAAAAGGCCTTGTAGAACCTCTTCCAGGGCGATGCTGGCAGCTGAATGGAGTAGTCATCCTCTTCACGGAGCCGAGATACCAGCTTCTCCAGTTTTACTTTCAAGTAAGGAATGAGGACCAAGAATAGGACTGACCTCCAATGGTTTCCCTTGGGCAGTCCTGCATTAGCCAAGCTGCGTGGCCCCTCGTGGTTCCCCAGTACGATCCTCTTCAGACTGTAAAAGTTCTCGGAGAAGGAGGCACTAGTTTTGGCCAGGAAATGCTGCTGGAGAAGTAGGTCAAGCAGGGAGTAGATCTCATCAAACCACCTCCAGAGGGTACCGTAGCGTTGGGGGTTAGACTCTGCAAGAATCTAATGCAAAAATGCACAGTATGAGCATAACTGGAACTTGATCTGCACACTGTGTGCGTGTTGTGTCTGGCCCCAGCATGGTCAGGAGTGTATCTGGATCTGCAGTGGACTGACCCCACCGATTACTTCACAACTTACTTATTTAATAATTTATTATTAAATGCTTCACTAGAAATAACAATATCAACATCACTTTATACTCATTCGAAAGCCCTTCCCACAATACATTGATTAAACATTCACCTAAAATCATAATGTACTTTTGAACTACCTGCTCTCACAAGTTTTACTAAACTAAAAACTTACCTCCCCTTTTACTAAGGTGCGTTAACCGATTATCGCATGCTAACGCTTCCATAGACTAACATGCACACATTAGCGATTAGGGCATGCTAATCGGTTTGTGCACCTTAGCTTTGTATACCGGGTCTTTAACCAAAGTGGAGCTCGACTCGGTTAACAGAAACTAAAAAAAAATACAGAGAAAAAGAAAATAACGGACAGAAAAAATTAGTATGGTCGATTTCCAAAGTGATTAGCAAATAAAATAGTTTTTAATGATTTATGAAAAAGTTGAAAAGGACCAGGACCCCTTAGGATAAGTGGAAGCTCGTTCCATAGGAGATAATTTGAAGACCAAGGATTGACTGAAATTCTTGATTCCTTTAATTCCTTTTGCTGAAGGAAGGGAGAGTTTAAATTGTTGAGTGCCTCTTGCATAGGGGAATCTCTAGGCATTCCATAATAAAGGGACAAGAGGAATAAAAATACCATAATAGAATTTTAAAAATAATACATGCACATTTAAAGTAAATCCTGAGATGAACTGGAAGCCAATGAAGGTTTAGAAGCAAAGGAGACACATGATCGAATCTGCTTTTTCCAAAGATTAATTTTTCGGCAGTATTTTGTATCAGTTGTAATCTTTGGAGGCAAGTCTTTGTTATGCCAAGATAAATAGCATTACAATAATCTAACCGGGATAATATAAATTGGACCAGAAAAGTGTTGTTGGTGAAAAAGAGCTCTGACCTTCCCCAACATTCGAAGGCTAAAAAAGCACTTCTTGACAAGAGTTTATTTGATTCTTAAAAGTAAGAGAAGAGTCTATGAGAATTCCCAATATCTGGGAAGAGAACTCAATCTGCAAGGAGACCCCAGAATCCAAGGTTACAGTTGGAGAATGACAATCCAATTTTGGGCCTAGCCATAAAAGTTTAGTTTTTAAAGTGTTTAGTTTCATCTGGACAGACATAGCCCAGGCTTGGAGTTTGGAGATACAGTGATTTATTTTAAAGGGTAGACTGGCGAGATCTGGATCAATCTCAATCAACATAAAAATATCGTCCACATAGGTGAACAATGTTTCCCAAGCTGACAACTTGTAAAAGTTCAAGGTGGTCATATAGAGATTGAACAAGATTGGAGAAAGCGGAGAACCCTGAGGGACCCTGCAAGGGGGCTGCCAAGAATTGGAGATGTCACCATTAATGTTGACTGAACAAGAACAAGATAAGAATTTAGAAAACCAATCGAGAACAGACTGATTGAGACCAATGTCTGAGAGTAAGAAAAGCAGAATATCATGATGCACTACATCAAATGCCGCAGATAGATCAAACTGAAGCAAGATAGCATATTTATTTTGTAATCATAATTGTTGAATTTTTGAAAGTAGGGAAATCAGCAAGGTTTCGGTGCTGAAATTTGAACAAAATCCATGTTGAAATGGTTGAAGTATTGAAAATTTCTCAAGGTAGTTAGTAAGTTGACTAGCAACGATTGAATCTAGCATTTTTGATGGCAATGGTTTGTTGGCAATTGGTCGATAATGGGAGGAAATGGCAGGATCTAAATCTACTTTTTTTTTAGAAGAGGGATAAGAGCTATTTGCCCCATGGAATGCAAAAAGTATTCATTTTCCAGTGTGTAATTCAAAAGAATAGTCAATCAAGTTATTGTTTGTGAAGGAATACTAGCAAATAGATAAGACGGAAAAGGGTCCAGGGAGCATTTACATTTTCTCATCTTTTCGTACAATTTAGAGACTTGAGGTTCGGATATTGGAATGAAAGAGCACCAGAAGCGATCTGCTGGGATCTCCATTGCGAGATCATTGGAATACATGGAAAAATATCCAATATTTACTGCAGGAAAGGATTGCCTAATAAGAGAAATTTTATCTTGGAAGAAGCAAGTTAGAGTGTCAGCTGAAGGAGATAGAGATTGATCAGATTTAGGATTAGAACTGATCAAAGAGCGCCAAAGTTTGAAAAGGATGTTGCTCTGGTTGTCAGACTTGGCTATTTTACATCCATAGTAAGTTTTTCTCACTTTCCTTAGTTCTAAGTTGTATTTTATGATTGCATGCCTCCAATTTAATTTATCTGTCTCTAGGTGAGATTTTTTTCCATTTTCTTTCTAGCTTCAGACTCAGAAGTGCCACCGAGAGGAGAGAGCCAGCCAGAGGAAGTAAACACCCTTGGAGACACGAAGGGTCAGGATGCCGTGTCACAGTTTTGAAAAGAGAACTGCGATAGGATGAGGGAGCCAGCCAGAGGAGGTAAACACCTGCGGGGCAGCATGAATTTGGGACGTAGAACAGAGGGAAAGACGACAAGGGGCACGTTGGGACATGGAATGGAAGAGGAGGGTCTCAATTGGACAGGAAAGGAGGAAGAAAGGGCACACTGACACAGGAAGGGAGAGGCAGGACCCCAGTTCGTAAGTACGAGTTTGACGCAAGTCAGGCGTTCTTAAACTAGGGACTGCCTGTACTTCGAGTCAGGCAGTGTTAGCTAAGTACTCATTTGGACCTGAAGTTTCTATCAGTGATTGAAAAGGCTTGCTGGGATCAAGAGCAGAATGGATGATCCATTCACACTGTACAGACCCTCTAATTGCTTCACTCACTCTACCACACACTTAATCCTCTCTCTTATTCTCCTCTGTCCCCATTGCTCATGCTCCTGTCTCATATGAGAGGATGACCATAGCACCAATCCAGTGTCACAATCCATGTCTTCCTTTTCTGTAGTCTGGGACCAGTGCTAAATAATTTAAAAAACAACACTTCGGCCCAGTAGCAGCAGAGGAGAAAACAGCCTGAAGTATTGTGCTGCCACTGTCAGCCTAACAAGCCATGATCAGATAAAGAGATAGAAATGTGTGCTGGGGTAGAGACAGAAATAGCAGTAGTTTTAAACATGTCACTTCAGTGAAATGGCCTTGTTCCTAAGAGAGACAGAAAAGCTACACTGGGAACAAAGCAGTAGCAGGCTATAGGGACCAGAAAAGCTTATTCTATCCATTAGGTTAATTCTCTACTGCTATTCTCATGGAAAGTATATACATCAGAAAAATACTGGTCAATTTTTAGCATATGATATCAGGCTAATTGTTGTCAGTCTATATTTATGTTTCCAAAGTGTTCCCTAAAAATGCAGAAATTTAATTACCTTTGCTATATGCTGGAGAGCAGGCCTCACTGCTAACATCAAGCTATCCTGTGCAATAACCTCAAAGATTGAGGGCCTCTCATCAGTCATAGAAGCAGTCGTGAGATGAGCAGCGTGTTCAGCCATTCTGAGGCGAAATGCTCTCCTGGAATACTAAATCTGAACAGAAATAAAAGCAGTAAGAAACATACATCAACAGGCAAATGTCTCTTCTAGTTTGCTTAGTAAATGTACCAGATAAAACGGATGTATCTTTATTGAAACGGAGTTTTGATTAGAGAAGCAAAAGCATTTAAATGTATTTTTAAGGAATCAAGTATTACAAATATAGGGGGTCTTTTACTAAGGCACACTAGAATATAATGGGCATGTTAGCCTTGGTAAAAGACCCCCATAGAAACACTGCTTTTCTTTCGTCTACACACATTATCAATTTCCAAAAATTGCAGGATATCTATCAATGGGCTCCTTTTATTAAGGTACGCTAACCTTTTATTAAGGTATGCTACATGCTAAGATATCCATTAGATTCCTATGGGCATCTTAGCATGTAGCGTGCGCTAAATCAGTTAATAAAAGGACCCCTATGTATTCAATCTCTCTCTAAATATATACATACATACCCCATAAAACATGGCTCAAGCCCAAATTGAAATAAAAAAAAAAAAAAAGCAAGCATTCATACAAATTGCTCTGCAAGGAGACCTTTGCAAGACCCTGAGGGAATAACCCTTGCAGGCAGTAAGGAAACTGACAGTCGCTGTCGTCACAAGGGACCTGCCTGTCGCTGTCGTCACAAGGAACCTGCCTGTCGCCACAAGGGACCTGCCTGTCGCTGTCGTCACAAGGAACCTGCCTGTCGCTGTCGTCACAAGGGACCTGCCTGTCGCTGTCGTCACAAGGGACCTGCCTGTCGCTGTCGTCACAAGGAACCTGCCTGTCGCTGTCGTCACAAGGGACCTGCCTGTCGCTGTCGTCACAAGGGACCTGCCTGTCGCTGTCGTCACAAGGGACCTGCCTGTCGCTGTCGTCACAAGGAACCTGCCTGTCGCTGTCGTCACAAGGGACCTGCCTGTCGCTGTCGTCACAAGGAACCTGCCTGTCGCTGTCGTCACAAGGAACCTGCCTGTCGCTGTCGTCACAAGGGACCTGCCTGTCGCTGTCGTCACAAGGGACCTGCCTGTCGCTGTCGTCACAAGGGACCTGCCTGTTGCTGACGTCACAAGGAAACTGCCTGTCGCTGACATCACAAGGAACCTGCCTGTCGCTGACGTCATCTGCAACGCCTACCGACCAACTATTTGCAGGGATTTCTACTGTGGCATGAGCCCGCAAGCATGTGACTAAAGGGGTAAATCCTGCCTCCTTTGGAGCCCCTCTGAGCTACAGTAGAGCATGCCATTCTGCTCCTTATAAAAGGGGAAGCATAAAGGAGGAGACAATTAAGGCCATGGTTCAATAACCCATATACCAACATGTTCACTTTAACCGCGAGTACTAAACTTTCTCCTGCAAGGTTTCATACATCTAAGGCCCAAGGTTTTGGCACTGGGAGAATCCTTTTCTTAAGTTTCTTTGTAAATGCCTAGTGACACGAAGAAAATTGATCTGTTTTCTTGACCTCGTGCAACTAGAGAATTTCCCTTCAGATAAAACTAGAGTAACTTGAGTTGACTATTTTTTTTAAGTTCTAAGCAGGTGTTTAGGAGCTAATATAAGATTATCCTCAGTCCTGCATATTATGTAAATACATCCTTAGGTCTAGGAAAGGTTTTTCCTTGAAGTGGGCTAGAAAATTCTAATGTGTATTTATATGTTTGTTTGTTGTTTTTCCTAAAAGTATTTCCAAATGCATTTTTGAAATTGATTAAGAAAACCACACACAAAACAAATTGCTCTGCAATTATTTTCTTACTAGCTCACTCTCTCTGGACTAATAGCTTCTTTGACAGAATTATGAATGTTTAAGTCTATGGAAGAGAAGCCTAATGATTAGTGCAGTAGCCAGAAAACCAAGGGAAATTGGTTTGATTCCCACTGCAGCTCCTTGTGACTCTGGACAAATCATTTAACCCTCCACTGGCCGGGAACATAAGTACTTGTATATAACATACAAACCACTTTGACTATAAGCACAGAAAGATGGTACATCAAATTTTCCTATACATCCATGTTTTAGTACAGACTAAAAAAATTTTAGTGTGAGATAAATGAAATAGTGTGCCTTTCTACTATTTAAACATGCACCCTAATTTGCTGGGGCCCTTTTGCTAAAGCTTAGCACTTACACTAAAATGCTAAGAAACCCTAGCTACAGCATTTAGGACCTGATTCTGTATAGGACAGTTGTTTCTCAACATGTGGCATGCATACTCTTAGGGCAGGGGTCTCAAAGTCCCTCCTTGAGGGCCGCAATCCATTCGGGTTTTCAGGATTTCCCCAATGAATATGCATGAGATCTATGTGCATGCACTGCTTTCAATGCATATTCATTGGGGAAATCCTGAAAACCCGACTGGATTGCGGCCCTCAAGGAGGGACTTTGAGATCCCTGCCTTAGGGGTACACGAGCCGCTTGTTGGGAATATGCGGCACTGGCCACTGAGAATATTGTCTGCCCACTCCCCGAAGCTTCTGGCAGGGATCCCTTCTTTCTACCCCTCCCCCCCCCACCGAAGCCAACTCAGAAGATTTCCCTCCAATGTCAGAGGAAAGCCTTCCGGGTCAGCAAGTGGGGGTCCTGTCCCAGTTACCTCGTTCAAACTTCACTCGCTCCTTGTGCCTTCAGCAGCACTTGTTGCAGGCAGTGGTTCACACACTGCACGTAGCTGACCCAGAAACCTTCTCTCCAATGTCAGAGTGGACATCAGAGGGAAGGCTTGTGGATCAGCCACATGCAGCATGCAACAAATGCCACAGAAGGAGCGAGTGCGGCTTGAACAAGGGACTTGTACTTTCTGGGACAAAGGGAGAAAGGAGGTCGGGGGGAGAGGAGGGAGAGGAGCGTAATTTTGGGACAAAGGCTGGAAGCCAGGAAGAGGGGCATGAGCTCGACACAGAAAAGGAAGGAAGGGGGCATGAACATGGGACACAGAAGGGAGGGAGGAAGGGCATGAATTGTTGGGCGTGAGTGAGAGGGAAAGAGATGGTACACATGGGGAAAAGAAGAAAGAGGAAAATTGGGCGAAGAGAGGTAGAGACATGGGGGAGAGAAGGATGAGAGGGAGAAATGTTGGATATGGTAGTGGAGAGGGAACACGGGGACAGATTGAAGAGGAGGAATGTTGGACAAAGTGATGGAGGGAGAGATGTGGCATGGTGTGGAGAGGGGTGATAGAAGGAGAAATGGGCATGTGGCTGGTGGGCAGTGGTGAAAAATACTGCACATGATCTGGGGGATTGAGAGAGGGAGAAATGTTGGATGTGGCAGTAGAGGGGGTGGAGAGATGCCTGTATCTCTCAAGACGGACAGAGAGAGAGAGATGTTTGCCAATGGGGGTGGAGGAAGAAAATTTGGACTCATGAAGGGACAGAGAGAGCTTTTGGTTGGGAAAGGGATGAGGTCCGTAGGAGAGGAAGCGTGCAGAAGGCAGAAATATTGGCCGCACAGTCAGAAGGAAGTACAACCAGAGACTCATGAAATCACCAGATAACAAAGGTAGGAAAATGATTTTATTTTTAATTTAGTGATTGAAATGTGTCAGTTTTGAGAATTATATCTGCTGTCTATATATTTGTCTATTTTTCTATAGTTGTTACTGAGGTGACATTGCGCATTTTAAAGTTATCTGCCTTGAATTCTTTGAAAACACCCCCGAACATAAATGATAATTAAGATTTTCTCTGATTACAGTGTGCTTTGTGTTTTTTTAATTTTGTGGTTACCATTATTAATACGATTATATTGTGTGTATATGAAAAATGGATAGAAGAAATTGCATTACAATTAGTATCATTATTATGGGGATGGGGTCAGGGATGGAGCTTGGGTGAGTGTACTCGGTTAATATTTGTTAGACTTAAGGGGTACTTGGCTTGAAAAAGTTAAGAAACTCGTATAGGATGTTCGGTCTCAGCAGTCGCCTAAGCCCACCTGGACACCCCACCGTACCTATTTCTCACAGGCCAGCTGGAGGGATGCTTACTCCCTATAGCCAAAAGACAAAAAAAGGGCAAATAAACTCAACACCTCTTAGCTGTTGAGTGACTAAAAATAGGTAATGCAAATATTGTGAAATAGTCACTATTTCACAATATTTACTTCCTTCAGCCGGCAGGCCTACTTCCACAGAATGGTAGGCCTTCCCCTTCCTGGTGCATCCCAGAGGTCTAAGGTCTTGATTGGCCCAGATGCCTAAAGCCTCTCCCATAATAGGGGCCTTAGGCACCTGGGCCAACCAGAATCTTAGGCCTCCCTCCCAGTGTATTCTAGGATGCACTGGGAGTGTCCTAAGACTCCGATTGGCCAGATTTCTTAGGCCTTCCAGAATGCATTGAGAGGGAGGTCTAGGATTCTGATTGACCCAGGTGCCTTAGGGAGGGAAGGGAGAGGGGTTCTGGCAGGAGGGAATGGGCATCCCTCCTGCTGTTGATCTTTTTGGGGGGGGGATGACGGAGAGTTCTGACAGGAGGGAGTAAGCATCCCTCCTGCCAGCCAACTTTGCGAAGGGGGGGGGGGGGGGGTGGCAGGTTCTCTATTGCGGCCGCTAAACTGATCACAGTAGGCAGATTCCTTTGATGCAATTAGCTCAGCGTCCCCATCTATTTGAAATGTAGACCAGCATTTTGCTGGCCTATATTCTATCGAAGCCCTAGGGAGATGTCTAAGGCCACTTCCAGGTGAAACCACGCCCACACCCAACCTTGGACTAGCTTAAGCAGCCCTACGCATCTCCCTAGGCTTGCAAAAACGCCTACTGTGTAAGTGAGGTGACCTGCCTTAGGGGGTTTAAAAAAAAACCAAAAAACAATGTATGTCCTGATTGGCTGGTTAGACAGTGGTAGGACACCTACTGCCGCCTACAATCGGGCCGCCATTTATAGAATTTGGCCCTTAGTGTGTACTAAGATTTAGTAGAAAGGTCCCTTAGTTTAGCAATTACCAACCTGGGTCTTGAGGTCTATGAAACTGTTACAAGAAGTTCTCATGACACAGAAAATGGGTGTGGGGAGTCTTTTTATGCTGCAATACAAAAATTGTGTTCGAGGCAGTATCAGCAGTGGTTGTGGGGATGGCAATAGCTGTATCAATAGCTAAAGGGGCTGGAAGCAACAGCTACAAAGCAGTAGTTACTCAAGGTAGAAGCAGTTGTGGGGATAGAACTTTGATCATGTTAGCACTTTTGCTTTTTTTCTTCATAACTGTTGTGATAACAAAACTAGCATCAACTGATGAGAGGGAGAGATACTTAGTTGGGATTATCTAGGGGGAGAAACAGACTATTGGAGCGATCTGACAAGAGAAAGAGATTCCAGTGAGGACTGTTTAGGGGAGAGGGATCAGAAAGGAGAAGGGAGATAGAGGGTAAGGAAGAAGTCTAGGTGCTGTGGGAAGGGAGACTAGGAAGAGTGGTGGGGATGGGGGTCCTCCTGGTTCATACAGTTGGAATGTCTGCATACTAAAGAGAACATCCAGCAAACTGGAATGAAACAAGATCAAAATGAAATGTTTTTGCCTATTAACAAAAAACGATATTATATACAGTAAAACCTTGGTGTGCACGCATAATTTGTTCCAGAAGCATGCTTGTAATCCAAAGCACTCATTCATCAAAGCAAATTTCCCCACAGGAAATAATGGAAACTCAGACAATTCGTTCCACAACCCCAAAACTTTAATACAAAATACTATAGGTACTTGTATTGCAAAACCTCGTTCGTTTAGAACAGTCACTAAACTCCCGCAACCATCGGCTCAGTTGGGATGTGTGTCTACTGTACGTAGGGAAGGGGTAAAACGCGGACCTGACGGACCTCTTGGATCTAAACCCGCACGTCCTTAAAAATCTGAAGTCCGTGCCACTTGTAGTTAGTTTCTGGTTCTGGCAGACCTTGGTGACAGTTTAGTGCTGACGGATCCGTCTCAGGATAGGGAGGGAAAAGTATTAGGATCTGTCAGCGCTACAATGTCACCGAGGTGTGTCAGAGCCGATTTACTGGGGCTGCAGGAAACCAGTTTAAAGGATTTGTTTTAGAGCCACTCCAGCACTAGACCTCGGTGACATTGTAGCACTGACGGATCCTAATACTTTCCCCTCCCTATGCTGAGACGGATCCGTCAGCACTAAACTGTCACCGAGGTCTGTCAGAGCCAGAAACTAACTACAAGTGGCACGGACCTCAGATTTTTAAGGACGTGCGGGTTTAGATCCGCCAGGTCCGCGTTTTACCCCTTCCCCTGTACGTACTTGTATTGCAAGACTTTGCTTGTATCTCAAGTTAAAATTTCAAATATTTTGCTTGTCTTGGAAAACACTTGCAAACCAAGTTACTGGCAGTCCAAGGTTGTACTGTAGAAGCAAACTGAGTTCATGTATTATTTGAACCATCCACCCTGGCATTTCAGCAGCTCCACCAAGTAGATCCAATTTTCCAGCTTCTTCAGGCAACCGAAACCCCTTTCCTCTGAACATAGTCTCCCCCTGTCGTGCACCATCCACTCCACAGCCGGGGAAGAGCAATCTTTTCAACGCTCCCACCTTGAAATCTTTCGCGCCTTGTCTTTATAACATTTTATTGAAGAAATGCAACAAATACACAACAATACAACACAGCAAAACAGTCATTACATTTAAATTGACCATATTAACTTCTAATAAATGTTTATCATTCCTTCAAAATAAATTTTTAAACAGGACTTATTTATAGATTTTGTTTAGAATTATAGGAGTTTTGATTGAGCACAATTAAACAATGTTTTACCATGAATTCAACTGCAAAGAACATCCTCCTACATCACATTTTTCATTTGCATAAACATTTTATCATTCCTCCAACATATATTTTAATATATCTAAACTATTTATCCCTCTTATTACTTAGGTGATCTTTAATAAGGCTGAAAACCCCATGAACACCCCCTCCCCCTCCCGGTGCCAAGTCACCGCTCTGCCCTCCCCCCCCTTGCCAAACTCTTACCCGAGGTCGCCCCGCTGCCTTTCTCCGGCGCTCCGTCCCCTCTAACCCAACTTCGCTCTTTCCGAGGCGTCGCAGCCTCCGCCGACGCCGCTTCCCGTTTGCGAGACGCCGGAGCAGGAAGTCGTTTCTACGGCGTCTCGTGGCAGCGCGCGAGGCGGTACCTCCCTCCCCACCTGCCAATCACTCGGCGCAGCCGCACTTGCTCTCTGGTCCGGGCAGGTGCA
The DNA here is from genome assembly GCF_902459505.1 of Geotrypetes seraphini. Classification (NCBI taxonomy): domain Eukaryota; kingdom Metazoa; phylum Chordata; class Amphibia; order Gymnophiona; family Dermophiidae; genus Geotrypetes; species Geotrypetes seraphini. The sequence continues at coordinate 65,397,504 of NC_047098.1, read as the reverse complement.
GGAAAGCTCGCGCAGGACTGGCACGCGCGCTGATCAGAAGTCACCTGATCTAGCGGCACGCGCGTGTGGCGCTTCTCACGTGCCAATACAGCTGGCGATGATTTCTGCGTTTTGCTTGCCGGCGCTGAGTTGCTCTCGGCGGATTCGCGCAATTTTTGAAGACAGTGTTAGATAATTATGCCACAATGCGCTGCTAGTTATTTTCTTTTTCTTCACAAATACTTTTATGCACAAAGCTTCAGAATAGACTTGGAGGCATAGTTAAAGGCAGACTGGGGAGGGGGGTCAGTAAATGTTGAAGGTAAGAGTATGACAAATCAACGAAATAAAAGTTCTGTCTTTATCTTGACAAAGTTACTGTTTAGGTGGATGAGGTTCGATACAAAGTATCTATTGGTGTTTGTTTGTATTTATTAACGTCGTTTTCTATGCTTTAAAATGCATTAAACAATTTCACCAAAACAGTATCACCTTGAAATGGACTAAGGCAATCGCATCACTTTCAGAGGTACTGAAAGTTAGAAGTTATAAAAATAATAATAGTAATGGTAAAATGAAATAATAGTAAAACTAGAGTATGAAGTTAGGTTTATTTTTAAGCCTGGCCAAGAAAAGCCTTCAAAATACTGCAGCCAGGCTGATCTTTGCAAAAAGTAAATTTGATCATGTCTCTCCACTTCTGCAAAAACTCTATTGGCTTCCAATAATTTTCAGGGTGTATTTTAAATGCACCTGCTTAATATTCGAGATCCTGCATGGCATCCTTTCCACCTTTAATTCCCCTGTCCTGTAATTCTGTAAGATCTGTTATCCCAGGACAAGCAGGCAGCATATTCTCATATATGGGTGACGTTGTCCACGGAGCCCGGATGCGGACAGCTTTGTAAGCAGACTTGCTTGTAGAATTTTAGAAAGTTTGTGACTGCTGCACTGCGCAAGTGCCTTCCCGCCTAGTGCAGGGTGCGCCTCTTCTCAGATTTCCGTGGAGCTGAAAAGTCCTATTTTGACGCTCTACGCTAGACTCGGTTCTAACTTTGTGCCTTCTCTCACCGCAGCTCGTGTTTATTTCTTTTCAGGGTCACTGTGTATTTCTTGCACGTTTTATTTTTATTAAAAAAAGACTTACTTCATTTTTCTTTCTATCACAGCAGGGCCTGGCTCGCAGCCTCAGCTGGTGGGTTTCAACTTAACTGTGGCTATTTTCCCGTTTATGTCCCGGCCAGTCACAGGCTTCAAGAAGTATAGCCATTGGTGCGATCTCTCTCACTGACCCACATCGTTGGAGTATTCAGTGTCTGGGACCTGACCATCGTCCAGAGTTGTGTACCCGCTGTGCTACCCTTCAACCTCGTGCCCGCAAATGTCGTCGAGTTCAGGTGGAAAAACTCTTTGGAGGTATGGATCCACTTGCCCCGGCCTCGACCTCGAATCCGGTCAAGCTTACAGGGGTTCCGCCTTCTGTCTCGACCTCGGCTTCAAGTTTAATCAAGCCATCCTCGTTCGGCGAGTCCTTATACTTGAGTAAATCTAAGTCTTCTCCTGATGAGATGCTTGCTTCGCTGCCTCCCTCAGGTCAGGTACCAGCAGTAGTTATCAAGCTACCCAAGAAGCATGTCTCTAAATCAAAGAGTCATTCTTCCTTCTCTTCCTCGGAGACTATAGCCACACCAAATGTACCAGATCCTCAAGTCTCGGTGTCACATTTGGGAGCTATGATCAGACCATCTTGGATTGTCAGTTTGGTAATATGCTTGTCAAACATGCTCCTATCTCAACTCTGCTTCTGAGCACTTAGCGGTATCACAAGGAGTCGAGTCCTTGACTGTGCCTCGAGCTGGTCCTCCTCACTCTATACAAGAAGTTGAGTCCTTGGGAGTTCCTCGAGAGGATTCTACACACTCTATATGCAAAGAGTCGAGTCTTTGCGAGTGTCTCATCTGGAGCATAAGCACGCTAATCATGGAGTCGAGTCCTTGTCGGTGCCTCGAGATACCTCGACACCAGGCGTGCAATCCCTTTTGGTGTCTCGGTCTCCAGCCCTCTTTCCTCGTATAAGGCATCACCCTTCCTGAGGCATAGGGCAAAGACTTCTCAGCTTTCATCTCAGCGAGACCTACCTGGTTCGAGGTACAGTTCTCCACATCAATCAAGGCATTCAAGATTCTGGGATTCCCAAAACTCGCACATTACAGCGACGACTTCTGTTCGCTAAATCTTCAATCTCTAGGTGCAGAGCCGCGATGTCTTTGCTGTGCTGTGGTATGAGAGAGACGTTCGCCACGTGCTGCGTCTTAAAATCTTCCAGAGCATCAATTCTGTGTTGTACGTCAGTAAATTGAGCATTCGAAGCCCCAATTTCAGTTCTCATAAGTTGAGACTCTTCAACTTGTTTAGATAAAAGGCCTTTAAAGGCCCGCATTTCGGTAAGCAAAACCTCAAGTTGCGATTCTACCGACTTCGGCGGCGACTTCTCTGGTGAGGCTACTTCATGTTTAGGCCTCTTACCTCTCGTAGGGCCCGCGCCGGACTGCTCAGTTTTATTTGTCTTGTTTGAAGATATTTCTCGTGGTAGGTGTGATCCAGCAGTTCAATGAAACAGTAGAGGCAATTTAGAACCGTAATGTATATTAGATTCATTCAGGTAAACGCTCTGTTGGGAGAGTTCAGTCAGCACGTCCGTCTGCCATGATCGTCAAGCCACGCCCCCAGCGCTTCTTCTTTTTAAAGTTCTCCCCTGCTGGATCGGGGAGGGGCGGAGCTGTGCTCAGGTGCCCTGCCGCTGGTCACCCGATACTGCCGCTGGTCTTGGCGCGGCGTCGGTGCCTCTCTTTTTCAAAGTTCTCCCCTGGTATTGTCCTAAGTTCCAAATGCTAAAGTTGACAATTTTGATATCATCCGTAAAGAGGCAAATCTTATCTGACAGCTCTTCAACAATATCATTTGCAAAATTGTTAAAAAGAACAGGCCCAAGAACTGAACCTTGAGGCACACCTCAGAGGAAAGGTGAAACAGAAAAGTGGTATAGCAAATCCTAAAGAGGTTTGAGTTCTTCATCTTGAAGAAGAGACAGCTGAGGAGAGACATGATAGAGGTATATAAAATCCTGAATGGAAATATGGACCCAGTAAGAGCTCCTAAACTACTTTTGAGGCTTTTCCTACCACTGATTAATATGAAAATCCTTGATAAGGTGGTAATAATATTGAGAAATAGTGGTTTTTTCTTTTTTTATATACTAGGTGCTACATGGTGCTAAGACATGGGGTCAGTAGAGCAGGGACCTCAAGGTGCCTGAGGCTTTTTTTTTTTTTTTGGGGGGGGTGTGTTTTTAAAATCCAGCGCCCCTCCCGTTCCAAAGTTAAAAGAAGGAATTAATTGGACCTCAGTGCTACATGAGCCCTTTCTTTTATCTGATCTGTGTTTTTGACTTAACTTAATGAAAGGCCAAGCTTTCAAGCTGCCATTCTGCATTTTAAGAAGGTACTTACTTCCCTGGCCACATGCGATTACAGCATACAGGATCATGCCTGTACAGCTCCAGCTTGGGTTCCTTCTACATCTTCTCAGACTCTACATGTTAGAAAGTTGCACTTGCACTGCGTAACTTTTTTTTTTTAAACTGGCTGAACAGAGAAAGGGCCTAGCCTGCAGCCTGATCGGTGATGTCATCACCTGTGCTTTTCTGCTGTGATTCAGATTCTGTGCACAAAAGGTTAAATCTTCTTTCTATCCCGTCACTGAAGTACATAAACACAATGAGGTCTACCATTTTTTCTGTTAGCGCCCCCTCTCTTTGGTATAATATCCTGACTTACTTATGTGAAAAATCAACTCTTAACAATTTTAAGACGAAGCTAAAAACATTTATTTTTCTTGATGCCTTCGAGATCTAACTGCCCTTTTAAGGGCAACCTAGAATGATTTTACCTCCTATATTTTTTCCCTAAACGTTATCTTTTACCTTGACAATTGTAGTTTTTGCCCATTTACCTTTCATCCCCGTTCGTCATGGTTTTAAATGTCTTTGAATGTTATCATCATTCCTGGAGATGCTCTGTTATCTTAAACCTCTGTTATAGCTAATGTATGTTTTTATGAATTTGTACGCCACCTAGAAGGCTGATTGGGTGGTATAAGAAATTTTAAATAAACTTGAAACTTGAACTTGAATTCTATGTGGCTGGGAAATTTTGTACAAATTCTGCGTCATGCAAAATTCTGCTGAGAGTAATATAGACAAACTATAATGCCAGCTTAAATTCATAAGCCAAATTTTAGAAGGTATTGCTGAATTGGGTATTGCAATAGTCATTTGTGTTAGTTAAGTAGAAATCCCAGCAATATTTTTAGCTTAATATATTTCTATTATATTATTCTGTCTGTGTTCCTTTCCTGACTGATTTTATATATTTGTAAATCGCTTGGATTTGACTGTGCCATAGTTGGCGATACATCAGATTTTGAATAAAGATAGTCATTTTCTTTTGTTTTCTAGGATGCACTGTAGAAGATGGAAGCGATGGACTAGGACAGATATCCCTGGAGTTTTACCAAAATTTGTTTTGGCCTCTCAGATGCTGGTTTGTACCACCTAAGACATTTATAAGCAAACGTGATTGATGAGCAAGAACAGTAGATATGCTAGCAAAGGATGGGAGAGAAACTTGGTGAAAAGTTCAACATTGTAGAAGAGATGAACAGGCATGAATACCTGCCACAGATGCCAACAAAGTCAAGGGGTGGACAATGTTTTTTTAAATGCAATTTACATCTTACAGAATACTGTACGCTTGTACAGAAAATATTATAGAGATAAACTATTATAAAATTGCATATAATAAAGAAAGAAACATCTCAATAATATATAAAGCCCACACTAGGATGACGACTAGGACAAGAAATTGGGAAGAAATAGGCAAGCAATAAAACAAACAGCATAAAAGCACTATGTTCCAGGAAAATTTAGATTTGCAACAGATGCAAATCTTAAACAAGATCTACACTCTAAGCTCCCTCTTACTATTAGAAAAGGTGACTGGAATTTTGAAAGATATATTTCACAGAGCCATATTTGACTATATTTGCACAGAAATGGGTGTTGGTTTTGGAAGAAGTTTAAAAGATGTTCAGCCTTACTTGTACAAAATCTCCTTATCAAGTTTCACATGGTACATCTATCAAGAACCCACTGGCTCTCCACCTGGAACCACTCACCATGCAGCTTTACCAGCTTGTAGGAAGATTTTTTTTAGCTAGCCTAAGCTTGCTGTAGCTGGTATAATGGACAAAGCCAACTTGAATGGATAGATAGCTGGAATGGACAGAGCACTTGCCTACTTGAGAGGACATGATATTTTAAGTTGGTAAATTCTTGACCTTGCTTTATTTTTATTCAGAACATCTTATTCCATTTAAACAAGCCTCCACCTACCTTTTTTTGTTTTCTGTGTTTCAGAGCTTTGTGGTTCTTTGCTCTAAGAAAACTGGCTCCCAGGAGTTTATGGCTTCATATGTCTCAAGAAAACAATGCTATTATCTTAACATCTTTCACTGTGCATAGCAGTGTCTCTGGCGGTACAGCTTGGGTTGAGCCTGGTCAAGCTGAAAAGCATGTCAAGACTGAGGAAGGCATTTTGCCATCAACTATCCCTCTAAACTGCATATTTCATCTTGATTGTTGGTAACATCTTATTTCAGCAGTGCTATTATCTTACCATCATTCACTGTGCACAGCAGTGTCTCCGGCTGTATGGCTTGGCCTCACCTACTCTTGTGTCATCACTTCTTGCTTATTGAAGTTGAAAAGCATACCAAAAATGAGGCATGCTGCCTCAGGTGTGACACCAAATGGGGTACACTGAAGGGGTATGTTCTATGCCATAATATGCCTCTTTGGGGATAACTTTGTCAGCTGATAACTTTTTTTCCGGAAACTGGATCTCTTATTGGAACAAATTACTTGAAAGATAATCTTTCTTGGTAAAAGAAGCCTCACTATCCAACTCTAGAAACTGTTTCTAGACACAACTTTGTATGCAAATTGTAAGTTTGATTTTATATTTGGAATATATTTTAGTAACGTTATATAAGACTGTATTAACCAGATATTTTATTTTGGTTCTTCACTGAAGTCCTTCAGGTAGGTTCCTTTATTTTAAGGTTTTATTGTGGTGAGATAATTTCGTGACTTGTTATCATGGCCGCAAAGCTGAGATGGTTGGCATACTTTGTTTTATATTTTACATCTGGGAAACAGCAATATTGTCCACTTATATTGTGCAAAAATAAATCATGTATTGCATAATCCTAATGCTTTACTTGACTGTGAGTTAGTATTAAAGGTAATGGCGGAATAGAAATCACTAATGTAATTAGCACAATATATTTACAAACTTGAAGCATGGCTCTTTTGCGTAGCCAGAGTAGGGCATATACAAGAGATCAGAGATCAGTTCAACTTATGTGTCTATACTAATCTAATCTAATCTAATCTAAATCTTGGGTTTATATACCGCATCATCTCCGCAGATGGAGCTCGACACGGTTTACATGGTTAGGGAAGGAATGGAACTCCAGTGGAATTATATAAGTATGAGAGAAGAGAGGTTGGTGTGAGAGTGCCAGGAGCGGGATGGGGTTATTAATACTGGTTTATTAATGCCAGATCTGTTACAAACAAAGCAAGTACAATAAAGGACTGATTAGCGGAAGAACAACCAGTCTTTATAGAAACCTGGCTACAACTTTGTGATGATTCTGTTCTCAATGACCTGTGTACAAATGGATATAAGATGATTCACCAACCCAGAGAAATAAGGGAGAGAGGGGACATAACAGTATTAATCTATAAGTCATTCCTCGGAGTTCAGATGAAGCTCACCTTTATTAGAGATGTTATCCTGTGCTATTCAGGATGATTCTTTTAGAAGATTCACTGTGCTGTATCTTATTTTATTGTTCACCAGGAAAATGGAAAATTGCTGATGATAACTTTATGAATTTTATATCAGCATTTAAAATGGAATATGCCAATATTATCTTACTAGGGACTTGAATCCACATTTAGAGCAAAGCTTGTTAAATATGATATTACCCTCATCCACTATTGCACATTCGAAGGTTCATCAATTAGATCTCTTAGAGTTCCTTTTACGAAGGTGCGCTAGGGCCTTAACGAATTGCCGCGTGCGCTAGCCGCTACCGCCTCCTTTTGAGCAGGCAGTAGATTTTCAGCTGGCGCGCGCTAAACCGGTGCATGCGATAAAACCGCTAACGTACCTTTGTAAAAGGAGCCCTTAGGTTTATATGCAAACACTCGACGATTTATTTGGTGTCAGAAGAACACTGGGACTCAAGCGCAGATTCTTAAAACTAAAACCTGCCTTACTTTCAAATCCCTGTTATATAAAACCCCAGCTTTCATCTGCAAGTTACTGATCCCTTATACCCCAATCAGATCACTGAGATCTATTGACCAACATCTATTAGTTTCGCTCTCACTTAAAGTTATTAATACTCGGCGGCACTCTATCTTCTCTGTCACAGCTCCTCAAACTTGGATCTCAGAGAAGAAAAGAACTTAGATAAATTTAAAAGTAAACTTAAGAGCTTTCTTTTCAAAGACGCTTATGATATTTAGAAGTCCCAGCCTATTTTCGCTTATTTTCATAAGGCTACTTCTTTTATTTCCCTCCTATTGTTTTTTACCATTATCGTCCTTCTTTCTATCATTATTGTGCTTCATTACCCTGCCTTTCCCTTGTTTCCTTTTCTGTTTATTTTGTTACTCATTAATTTAAAATGTTTTGTTCAGTGTTCATCTGTTTTTTATAACCCCTGTATTATCTGTAAATTGAAAGATTTGTTCATCGCTTAGATATTTGAGTAAGCGATTGATCAAATACTTAATAAACTTGAAACTTGAATGTGCTCGCTAAATCGGTTCCAGCTGGTTTATCAAAATGGCTTACCAAGGTCTTACTGAGTTTTCTAGCAGTCTCTGATAGTGCCAAGTAAATGTAGTACAACGAGATCATTAAAATTAAAATGATCATTCTGAGAGATTCTCTAACCTCGTTGTTTCACATTTGCAGCCAAAATTTACCGACAGGTCTGAGCTGTTGCCTTACTTTCTGATCAGTGCCTGAGCGCTGATTGGCTCAGGCACTGACAGGAAAGTAAGGTTTGACAGCTCAGACACCCTCCCCCCCCATGCAAATTAAAATAATCTTTAAAAAAAAACAAATTGAATATCGGCAGAAGAGGTGCGCACTCAGTCCTGCTGCATCGCACAATCGCCCAACACTGCTACCCCCCTCCCCCCCTGCAGCGGGAGAGATGCCCACTCCCTTCTGCCGCTGTCAAGCGCCCCCTCCCCCCCACCAGCAGCAGGAGAGATGCCCACTCCCTCCTGCTGCCATGCAACAACCCCCCTGATATACCCCTGTACCTCTTATGACCCCCCCATCCCCTTACGATGCCTGGCTGGAGGGATGCTTACTCCATCCAGCCAGCAGGCCCACCTCTTCAAAATGGTGGGCCTTCCCCTCCCTGGTGCATCCTGGGATTCACCAGTGAGGGGCCTAAGGCTCTGATTGGCCCAGATGCCTAAGGCTCCTCCCATAGGAAGAGCCTTAAACAACCTGGGCCAGTCAGCCTCAGGCCTCTCCCTGGTGTATCCCGGGTTCAGGACTCAGAGGCAGAGGGAAGTAAGATGAGATGAGAGCCATGTAGTGCATAAAAATATATTTTAAAGGAATAGGCTTTTATAAATTTAGAGTATAAATAGATTTAAAGCTGCTTCTGTTTATATATGTGTCATCAGGCTGAGTGGTTGTTACCCGTTGCACATATGTCCCCAGGTACTTCTGGTCTTCCTTCCTCAGGCTCTGCTGAAACAACATGACCAGGTCCATCCAGGCCCGCCCTGGTCATCTCTGGGTCCTCCATGTCTTCAGGCAGCTCCTGATACCATTTACCAGTCTCTCCACTGGTCGCCACTGGCCCTGCTGCTGGTCATTTGGCAGTCATCTTTGGCCAATGTTCAGGGTCTACAGGTTGCTTCCGCTTGAGTCTTCTGCTGGCTTCCAGTACCATCTACCGGTCTCTCTGCCTGTCACTGCTGGTCCCTCACCAGTCACCAACTGCCTCTTACTTCTTGCTCTTCTAACTGCTTGTGGAGCCAATGCCTGTCCCTTACTCCCTGGCTTCTTGGGTCCCCACAGGTCCTGAACACTTCACCGGTCCCTCTGCCGGTCATGAAGACTAAGCCCCCCCCCCCCCCCCCCCGGACTCTAAGCTATATGCAAATCTATCTCATGCATGTTCATTGTGGATATCCTGAAAACCTGGCCTGCCTGTGGATCTCGAGGACCGGAATTGAGTAGGCGTGGTTTAATCTAATCTTCTATTTGTGTGTCATGCATACCTATGCAGGCTCAAGGCGACTTACAGAGAGAACATAGTAACATAGTAGATGACGGCAGATAAAGATCCGAATGTTCCATCTAGTTTGCCTAACCTGATTCAATCTAAAAATTTGTTGTTGTTTTTCTTCTTAACTATTTCTGGGCAAGAATCCAAAGCCTTGCCCGTACTGTTCTTAGGTTCCAACTACTGAAATCTCCGTCAAAGCTCACTCCAGTCCATCTACAATAATTTCAGAACGTTGATAATCTGCAAATTATATCTCCTCATGGAATTTTCCAGCATTTTTTGCTTGAAATGAAGACTTGCACTATTTTTAACCCAAGTTAGTGCTTGCGTTTCTAAGGATTTTATTCTGGTGTCATAGTCATCTGATTTATTTTGCAGTACTGAAACTTTGTTCTTTAAATGTAAACATTCTGAAAGTACTCCAGTGCACCATTGAGAAAGTTGCTGTATCTGGCTCCCCAGAGAAATTTGGAAACTAGAACAAATTGACTCCATATTGAATACTTCAGGTTTAGGAAGGGGAAAAAAACTCAGTTTTGATTTCACTTGATGAAGTAATAGTACAATACTTGCGTTTACTGCAGAATCATCGGGAATCACTTTCATCTGTCCCTTTCCTCCTCGTGGCTGCATAGATGACACTGCACACTCCTCCTGCTTCCTCTCGGCACTGGTTCCCCCGCCCTGCCGGGCAAGCAAGAGGGCGTCCCGAACCCTGCTTGGCGTCGACCGCTCCTCTCCTACTCTTCCTTCCGCTCCCGACGCCACAGGACAAACTGGAGGGCTCAGTTCCTCTGGAGACAAGCTGACACCCTCAAAGGAGAGCTCACAGGCTTCAGCTTGCGCGTTCCCTCCAGCTGAGACATTATCTTCCGGCTTCTCCACTCATGGGCCTTGCTGCACAAACGCGTCCATTGTGCCAGTCCGAGGAAAATGGTTTCCTGGGAAAAACCGGGCGTTTCGATTTCCTTTCCACCACTGGTGAAATAGCAGTACTTAAAATAGACCGCCACGACTTCCCAATGCAGCTACAAACCGCCATCTTGTCAAACACTGCCCCCCTCCTTTATTTTCATGTCTAGATTCATTTTGGATCACCTGCCCTGTCTGAGAAATTTGGTTTAGTTAGGACACCAAAAACAAAAGTTATTAGGGAAGAACAGGTGATTCCTAGGTTTCATTCTTCACAAAGCAGGCTAGAGTGTGGCACAATGGTTAAAGCTACAGCCTCAGCATCCTGAGATTGTGGGTTCAATCCCACACTGCTCCCTGTGACCCTAGGCAAGTCACCTAGTCCCCCCATTGCCCCAGGTACATTTAATAGATTGTGAGCCCACCAGGATAGACGGAGAAAAATGCTTGAGTACCTGAATAAATTAATGTAAACCATTCCGAACTCCAACGGGAGAACAGTATAGAAAATTGAATAAATACAAATACTGTATACAAAAAGGTGTTTTTGGAAGACTTCAGATGTTCCATGCATTGCATCAGGTACATACTCAGGCATCCTTTTACTAAGCTGTGGTAAAAATCCACCGCTGTGGCACATGCTCAGGCATCCTGCGATAGTTTTGTGTTTGCATGTGCTACCCACGCACTAAAAGCCCCCCAGTATTTTTTTTAGCACTGGGGCATATGGTGGTGCAGAGTAGGCATGCCCAGTGCACCGCTGCTAAATGATTAGATAGGTGTCAGTAAGACTCCCACTTAAGTGGAAAAGCAGCGTGGGCCATAAATTGAGGAAACAGAAAACATGGCCATTTTACAGCTGCTCATACCACAGGCTAAAAGGGCTCCTCAGATTGGTAACGTACCTTGAGCTGCCACTTGACAGTCTGGCTTTCACAATGTCAAAACAAATATCCTGGCCCAAATCTAGAGAAGCCTGAGTGGATCTGATGTTGTAATAGAGTGATGCAAGTTAACTCTCTTTTTATATTTTTTTCAATACATGGCTCATAAGAAGTTTCAAGTTTAAGTTTCAAGTTTCAAGTTTATTAAAAATTTTTGATTAAACGCTAAGTCATATTTCAAAGCGATGTACAAAGATATTTAAAATATAATTTCAAAAACAAAAGAGAAAGACAACAATACAAACATTACCATGCAATAATGCTAGGTTATGTTACATTCAACAGTACAAGAGAAACCAGGGAAAAGGGGAATGAACTACAATATAATAAAAAAGAGGGGGAAAGGCAAAAACAAAAGGGGAGGAGTTGAATTAAAAATTAAGTAAATAAAAACCGAGAATGACTAAAAAAGAAGATTAATTAATCGAATGCATCTTTAAACAAAAATGTTTTTAAATTTGTTTTAAATTTATCAACATTAATCTCTTCTCTTAAGTAGATTGGTAACGAGTTCCAGATTTGTGGAGCAGTAACTGAAAAGATGAATTGTCTTCTTGTATTGATGATTTTAAGTGAAGGAATTGTTAATAAGTGTTGTTCATTTGACCGTAAACTTCTTGTTGAAGAATAAGGGATTAAAGATTTGAATATAAATGCAGGTGATTTAAAGAGCATTGCTTTAAAAGTAAGAAGACAGAGTTTATAAGTTATTCTATGGGATACAGGTAACCAATGAGCATCTATGAGAAGTGGTGTTACATGGTCGAATTTTTTCTTTTTTGTTATAAGAAGATAACAGTTAAAGAAAATTTACCCTAACTTTTTAGCCAACATACAATGGGCTCAACTAACCAGATTTTAACTTTTTTTTAAAGTCTAAATACATAATAATAAAATGTCATGTCAGATTTTTAATATTTTAATTACAATAATTTATAAAGAGGGCTTCCTATAAACAACAATTAATTATTGATACTGGGCCTTGCTGTAACTTAGGAAGATTTGTAGCCCTGGAGACATAAATCCCAACCTAATATAGTCACAGTGTGTGAAAGGGTAGGATATGGAACAAAGCGAATATCTCAGCAGTAAGTGATAATTCAAAATGGGGGTGATTTAAAGGTAGGCGCAGAAGTGCTAATGCATTAAAATATGTCTTAATGCAGGTTAGTTGTCAAAATGCCAGTACCTTAATGTCATGGCTGTTATTAATTTTGAAATATATTTAACTTTTTTAAAATATATTAACAGGTATAAGATAGAGGAACATGTTTGAAGATTAGAATTGTTATGTTCTAGATTTATTATCTTGTCTTGCATAAAATTACATTTTATAAAATGATCTTAGGAAGATAATTATCTTTCCTCATTACCTGTCAGGTACGGCTTTTTTTTTTTTTTAGACTTTTCTTAACTCAAGATGGTAGATTTTGGATTGCAGTCTCTCTTACTTCCAAAGGAGCTTGCATTCTATATTTTCCTCAAAATTTTTGGTCTGGGATATGGGACAACATCAACAAAATACCTTACATACCCTCCCCCCCTTTTTTTTTTCCACAAAGGCACAATAGCGGTTGATGTGTGGCAAACGCTCTGACACCCATTGAATCCCTATGGGCGTCAGAGCAATTATCGTGGCCTGCCACGATAATGCCTTTGTAAAAGGGGCCATAATTATTAGCTCAGTTTTGATATTGGTCCTGCAACTCCCTACAGGCATTTTCAAAGCCAGTTGCATACTGGTTCTCTCTTTTCACTGTACATACAATGAATTTGCTTTGAAGCCAAGACAATTTATCCTGGGAAGATAGCTATTTACCCACATAAATAACAGAAAACTAAGCTCTGAGACAAAGCAAAAACAAGAAAATGTGAACTATAAAAATGCATTTATTTTATGTCAAGTATTTGCACTGTCTCAGCAAGCTAAAATGTAATAAGCACATTGAATTAAATGAAATTCCTTGGCCTGTCTGGGTTTTCAGTCCAACACAGCAAGGTTCTGACTGCTGTGTGAGCTGAAACCACCCTCTTGGGGTAATGGCAACACCATCATCCAGGTTCTTTGGAACCTAAGCTCATTCTACATGCATGGGGCTCTCATAGTTGCTCGCAAGTCTACATGAATCACGACCGGTTGGTTAAACCTTCTGCTAGGTCTGGTGTAAGTACCTCTGGGCTTATTCCAGTCATCAACAATCTGGCTGGCTTTTCTGGCAGTGATTGTGCCTTTACTGTGGTACCAGCCCCTGCCGCACCTGCCAATGAGTTCCTGGAATCATCTAACCTGGTTTCTTCTTCCCCATAAAAAAGCTGTCTGTTAGATTTCCTTGCACCACCAGATGAACTGTTAGCAATAGGCAAAGTTTCTGCACAAGACTGGCATTCCAGGAAACCAGGAGTAGGCTTGTAGAACTGAGATTCTACATGATGAATGTCCCACTCACCTGTCCTCTTGAAAGGAAAGTATTGGTTCTGATTCCAAGCAGTGGGCCCCCCGGGATTTGCATTTGATGCTGCAGCTCTCTCTGTCCCTCCTCCGTGAAGCCTCCCTTAGCTGGATAGTCCCTTCAGTCAATGACATAGTGAGGTGAGAGGCGCCTGGGATGGTGGTGCCTCTCCCCCCCACCCCTACATACTCCCTTCCCCTGTACCTGTTATTTCCTGGCATGAAAAGCAACCCCCAACCTGCTGTTGTGCCTGTGTGGGCTCTCCCTCTGACATCACTTTCTAGGCATGGGTCCAGGAAGTGATGGCAGAAGAAGAGCCAATGCAGGCGTGACAACAGGTTAGGGGTTGGTGCTTGCCACTAGGAATGTTACAGAGGGACGGGGACGGGAAAGGGAAGTAGTGCGCGTGGCAGTGGGTGAGCAAGGGGGGAGGAAAGGAGGACAGGTGCTGTGTCCCCATCAAGATGGCACCTGGAGTGGACCCCCCAGACACCCTTTAATATGGCATTGTCTCCAGCTTCTTGTACATCTCTTGCTAGGATACTTCTGCCTGAGTTGAGTTGCTGCTTCTCCCTGGTTTTCTTGCACTTGAAGATGTAGTGTAGTATTCATACTGGCTAGTATTTAGACTTGTGCTAGGGCCATATTGTAACTTCACTGGGTTCCCATTAGTTGTACTTGCAGCTCAGAGTACTGCTACCAGTGTACTGTGACTGCCAGCTCTTGTTGCAGCCATCTGATTCCATCGCTGGCCTCATGTCATTCACCTGTGTAATCTTCCTTGCTTCCTGCAATTCGCCAAGTAGCATGCCTACCTGTTTCTGAACTGGGTGTCCTCTTCAGGTTATGATATGGTCCTTCCAGGTCAATTCTCCAAAGGTTTGGGCCGCAGTTATTTGATTTTCTTAGCTTGCCGCTCAATGGTTTTATGTAGCTTCCTTGTGTTTCCAGAGGAATGTGAACAACCTGGAGTTCCTCCACATATTTCTCAGCTTGACTTAGAATTTTCTATTGAGCTTCAGTCAGTTGAGCTTGGAGGGATTCCTTTTTCCCCCCATAATCTTTGGATATACCTAGCTGCCTGCTTAGAATCACTTTCCAACTCGGCAATTACGATGGGTTTTTCTCAAATCATTGTGCAAAGCTGAGTGTCGATTTGGAGCCTCTATCATTGGGCACACGAGTGTACACCATTACTAATAAACAGTCTGGGCTATGATGAACCACCAGGGTTTGGTCTACAGCTTCCAGATGCAAAAGATAATGTACCTTAGAACAGAATATAAGAAGTAACATACTGGGACAGACTGAAGTTCCATCAAGCTCCAATATTCCAGTTGAAAGAGATGTCTCCAGTGCCTTTAAGCCACAGAAGTATTTGAACATTTCTATCATATCTTCCCTTTTCCGCCTTTCTTCTATTTTTTTTTTTGTAGCATTGGATTTGTCTTGTGGTTGTCTTTATAAAATAGACTTATTATAGTACCTGAAAATAAGACAGTGTCTTAAATTAATTTTGGGCCCAAAAAACACACTAGGTCCTATTTTTGAGGTATATACATGATCATCTCTCCCTTCCTCTCCTTCACCCCAATTCTTCCTCTTTCCTTTCTCTCCCCCACATGTGCAGCATTTTTCCTCCCCTCTCCCTGTGCAGCATAACCCTTGCTCAGCTTCTATGCTTCCTTCCCTCCCTCCCATCCCTCATGCAACAGAACCCTTGCCCAACTTTTATCCTTCCCTCCCTTCCCTTGTGCAACAGAACCCTTGAGCACCCCGCTGCCGAACCCCCGCTGACCCTCAATCCTTCCCTCCCATCCGAACCCTACATACCTTCATTCAAAGCAGCTTTGGGCTGGCAGCACTCTAAACAGGCTGCTTCGGCCTTGTCTGCTGAGGAATTCCCTCTGCCACATTACTGATGACATCAGCGAATCCCGGGACTAGGGCTTACTTTTGGGGTAAGGCTTATATTAAGACCTACCCCGAAAATCATGCTAGGGCTAGGGTAGGTCTTATTTTCGTGAAAATACGGTAGTTACTGAATGGTTGCCAAGCATGGAGAACTACTGAAGAAGGCAAGTTTTGGCCCTGAGGAGGTAGAGCTTATAATGACATATATGACCAACCTCAAGTAAGCAGAAAGTATAGAGTTGAATACATCACAAACTAAATGTTATATACTACAACAGGGGTGTCCAATGTCGGTCCTCGAGGGCCGCAATCCAGTCGGGTTTTCAGGATTTCCCCAATGAATATGCATGAGATCTATTAGCATACAATGAAAGCAGTGCATGCAAATAGACCTCATGTATATTCATTGGGGAAATCCTGAAAATCCGACTGGACTGCGGCCCTCGAGGACCGACATTGGACACCCCTGTACTACAACAAGGACCTCAGTAAGGATTGTAGAGTGTTGTGCATAAAGACCAAGACCAATAAGACAAAGAATAAGAGAAGAGTCCTCCAGCCAGGTCATTTAGTTGCAAATACAATGCCAAGTCTTCTTCAGTGTGTTGATGCCATGCCAGCATAACAGGATTCAGTCAATTAGATACCTATTTGGCTGCTAGTGAACAAGAACTTGTCAACATTTATTTATTTATTTTAAAAAAATGTATTACTCACCAGACTCCAAATGCTACAACCAATAGCTTCCCTGTAATCTTCTGGAAATGACCAGAATCTCTTCCTTTTGTAATCCGCCTAGAACCGCAAGGTATTGGCGGAATAAAAGAAACTAATGTAATATAATACATCCAACAATTCTGAGCGAGTTACAATATCAACATTCATAGTTAAAACAATATCACAAACAACAATATCAAATGAAGGCAAAACATGACCCCCCCACACACACACACACTGCCCCAGTGGTCACTGACCCCCTCCCACCTTCCAGAGGTCTGAAAGAAACTGTACTTGCCTGTCTCTATATGGGAAGAGCAGCAGGCAGGTGTCTGAAGTAGCCTGGTGGGTGGTGTAGTGAACAACAGAGAGGGGGACCCAGTCCCATATCCCACTTTTAACCACTACATTTATGGCAGAAAGTGTGAGCCCACCAAAATCCTACTGTACTGCCATATAGGTGACACCTGCAGTCATAAGGATGGAGTTGGTCCAGAGGAAGGCTACTAAAATGGTGTGTGGTCTTCGTGATAAGGCGTATGAGGACAGACTTAAAGATTTGAATCTGTACACTTTGGAGGAAAAGCGGGAGAGGGGAGATATGATAGAGATGTTTAAATATCTATGCAATGTAAATGTGCATGATTCGAGTCTCTTTCATTTGAAAGGAAACTCTGCAATGAGAGGGCATAGGATGAAGTTAAGTGGTGATAGGTTCCGGAGTAATCTGAGGAAATACTTTTTTACAGAAAGGGTGGTAGATGCATGGAACAGTCTCCAGGAAGAGGTGGTGGTAACAGACTGTATGAATTCAAAAGGGCACGTGGGATCGCTCAGGAAGAGAAAGAGATAATGGTTTTTGTGGCTGGGCAGACTAGATGGGCCATTTGGCCTTTATCTGCTGTCATGTTTCTATATTTCTATAAGGGCTATAGGGGTGGTAGACAGGTGGTTATAGTAGGTTTTGGAGGGCTTACTATACATTATAAGGGGGTTATAGTGAGATGTATACCTGGCACCCTTTACGTGAAGTTCATGGCTGTGCCCTCTAAAAGGCCCCACTACTCTACTGGCATGTCTGTGGCCAGTCCATTAAAAATGCTGGCTCCTCTTATATGCAAATGGATTGTTTTGGATGTGTTTCACCTGGACATCCTATTCTTTTGAAAATGGCCAAAAAAGATAGATGTCTTGCTAGGCCAAAGATAGACATCTTGCAGTTTCAAAAATGGACATTTTCTCTATTGGATTTTTGGACGTCTTTCACAAAATGTCCAGACTTTGACGTCCTATGCCCCTCTGTAGGAACAAACAAGTGAGACTGTAGTTCATGCAGCATCCACAGCTGATTTGGACAGGCATTAGAGACAGATATTGTGCTGAAGTCCTGCTTATGTGTGCTTTCATGCCATGCATGCTTTGGGTACTATATTTCCTTTTCTGTTTTTATACATATATGTGAAAAGAGGTCCTGTGAGAGGAGGTGGAAGATGGGCAGAAGAGAGGAAGAAGCAGGGTCTTCACTTTCAGGTTGCTTCTGTACTGAGGGCAATGCAAACACTACAGGGTCTCTGATGCAGGAGGCTTAGCTTGAGCTGCAGGGTCCAGAGGAGGAAGAGATGCCAGGAGATGAACCAGGCAGTGAGAAGAAGGAGGCTATGGGATCAAACCCAGCTTTACTGCCACCAGCACTGGAGGACGCTTTGGCTGAACAACAGGGTAGATAGACATCCTGGAAGATAATAGAACACATGAAGAAAGATTTAACAAAACTTAGTCTATAGTTTGGCAGGTAAGCAGATAAAACTCTAGTGCAAGAAAAGATTTTTTTTTTAAACCCCAGATTTGACAATGATCATATTCAATGATTTTAATGTAGCCAAGTAGGTCGATAAAGGATGGCAAAAGTCAGAAGGATGCTTGCATGGAGGGGAAGAAAAATAGCTAGGAAAATAAGGAGATGATATTGCCTCTTTATAAGTCTTTGGTAAGACCTCAACTGGTATACTGTAAGCAGTTTTAAAGATCACACTTTCAAAAACTTTGATACAAATTATTTAAACAGAATATCAAATAGAATAAATGAAATCAAACTAAATGGAGCCAGTCCACATGATTATTGGCAATAAAGCATATGAGATCAGAGTTAAAAGTTGTAACTCTTTGCTCCCTCGAGGAAAGATGGAGTAGGGTAGATATGATTAAAACATTTCAGGGAGGGCAGGAAATAAATCAAAATAAATAAATACTTTTCAACTGCCATGAGCCAGGTTCCACCCTAGGTAAGGGCAGCACTTCCATTCAGAATAGGTTACTCCTTTCCTAAAATATTACCTAGTCTAAAGCTCTCTTCTTTACATGATTACCTCATTCATACGTTGAGATGCCAGAAGTTGGCTTGCCTCTCATAATGATCAAGTCACCACACTGACAGTATTGGCCATTCCCCACTGGGCACACTCCCCTACATACATGTTTTTGGTATAAGAGGATATGACATCACTTGGCGTGCAGGTTCTACAGCATCACTTCCTGTCAAACCAAGACAATATTCTCCTACATAATCTTGTACCTCCAAAACAAATCTGGGTTGCCAGGCTAGAGAGAGAATGACTCTACTAGATCTCTTAAAGCAATTGTCATCAACCCTGTTTTGAAGGACCACCAGCCACTCAGGTTTTCAGGATAACGCTAATGAATATGCATGGGGCAGATTTGCATGCCTGCCACCTCCATTATATGCAAATCTGTTATGCATATTCATTAGGGCTATCACAAAAACATGACTGGTTGGTGGTCCTCCAGGACAGGGTTGGGGATCACTGCCTTAAAGTCTCTTTTATGTATCTCTTTGTCTTACCTCATTGAATCCTCATACAGGCTCAAATTTGACATTTTTTTTCTGTGCTTATGCACATTTTACAAAATACATCTGTTAAGTGCAAACACTACCCAAGTCTTACACTCAGGAATATCTCTGACCACAGGCTATTTTTGGAAAGATGATTTCTATATTTAAAAAAAATCCCCCCAAAACTTAGCTTTATGTGCATAAACTTTCCTCCTTATAGAAAGGCATAGGTCTGCCTGCTGTATTACATTATGTAGATAATATTTTGTGAATCTTTGCATTGGTACGGCATGCATGTTTCTTGCCTTGTTAACATTTATTGTGCTTCTTCTACTAAACTCAATAAAAATTTTTTGAACTTGAAAAATTACTGCTGAAATGAGGAATAATGATGAAGGGATTCATTAATGATTGTTACCGAACATATAGAGATCATAAGGTGAGAAAGAACAGGAGGAGGAAAAACTGGTCTATTTTGTGCTCTTTCATACTTAATTTCATTATCTATCTTTGCAATATTGTTCATTTTCCAAGCTCAGAACCAGTTCACGAAACCTTATCTTTCATACACAATTTTCTTAACAGTTCTGAAAATGTTACAAAGTCCAAATAGTGCCAGAATTATTCAATTCCTGTTAAATAAGTGGATTACTTAGGGGCAAATTGAAATACAGAGTCAGCCTTAGATTACAGGTTGCTTAATTTATTATAGAATGAAGATCCATGTTATTTGTTGCATAGTTGAAATTATAACTGCAAGAGAAATTATTTTAGGTTTTTATGGCTAGTTTTAATAATCATAAGCTTTTTACTGTAGATGTATATCTCAGTTGAGCAGTTTATGAACTGACAAAATGTAAAACTTAATGGAATAAAGGAAAGGATAGTTTAATCTTTAATAACTCAGCCAAGCCTTTAGTTTATCAGGTTCTAATGCTAAACCAGCCTTTCAATCTTTTGCACTGGTTGCAGTTGGGTTTTGAAAATTGTTTTGTCTGACCCACTTCTGGCTCCCTCCTGCAATCTGGACCCCTCCACAACCTTTTTAGTGCTGACTCTGAACCACCTGCCTCCCGGATCCCTCCAGAACTTACTTTGTAAAGCTTAGTGGTCTATGGATGAAGCAGGGCAGGAGCGATCTTCCTATACTCCTGCCCTGTGCAGAGCCTGGAACAAAAATGGCTGCAATGAGTTCCTGCTGTAGTCTCGGAGTGTGGGTCAGAGCTAGCCCTAAGTAAGTTGTGGAGCTTTTTAAATGTAAGTTGTGGTGAGGTCCGGGAGGGGGAAAAAAACTGAATGATCAAAGTTGCGAGGGCCAAACCTGTGAATATTGAACTGGGGGGGACACAAAAAATAACCAAAGGAAGGAGAAGAACCCTCTATGTAGCAAAACAAAAGTAGGGGTGGTCCAAGAATTGTTGCTTCACATGAATATAAAATATTAAGCAATCTTATTAGCAAAGCACTAAGATTAAAAAAAGACTTGACATGGGGCTATGTTGTGGCAGGGATTAGCAGTACTCTTTTGGATGTATTATGTCAAAAAGCAGACCTTCATCTCATAGAACCCACAGTATGCTAAAGAGAAACTCAGTCTCACAGCCACCTGAAAGCCATCAAAAACGCTCAGCAAAAGAAGCACACACGTCCTTAGCATATCAACACGTATGCTCCCTGAAAGAGGACTAAAGTAGTAGCATGGGCTAGCAGCCAGACATGGACCCTTCACAGATTACCAGAAACTTAGAAACATGATGGCAGATAAATAATAATAATAATAACAACAGCTTATATACCGCAATACCGTGAAGTTCTATGCGGTTTACAAAGATTAAGCAAAGGTACAAATTGATTGACTTTAAGAGGGGAGGAAGAAAGAGGGTTAATAGGACAGGAAATCCATTTTTGAGGAGAGAGTGATCAATAGAACAAGTTAATCGCTATAGAGGGGAGAGAGAAGAGAGGATCAGTTGTCTAGATACTTTAGGAACAGGTGTGTTTTCAGACGTTTCCTAAATTCCTCATAAGTAGTGGGCGAAAGCAATTGTTCTAGGTCTTTACCCCATGATGCTGCTTGGTGCGAGAGAAGATGTTCATGGTGTTTTTTCAGTTTACAACCTCTCACTGGGGGGGAAACGAAGTTGGAATGTGAGCTTCTCTTGTGTCTGTTGGCTGAGAAGACAAAAAGGTCAATTATATATTTAGGGGCAAGTCTGTGTAGTGCTTTGTAGCAGAAGCAGGCAAATTTAAACTTTACGCGCGCCTCCATTGGCAGCCAATGCAGCTGCCGGTAGTAGGGTGTCAGGTGGTCAAACTTCCTCAGCCCAAAGATCAGTTTGACCGTTGCATTTTGCATCAATTGTAAACGCTGCATGTTCTTTTGGGAAATTGCTAAATAGGCGATGTTACAGTAGTCAAGTAGACTCAGTACGAGGGATTGGACTAGGGTTCTGAATGCCGCTGTATCGAAATAAGCTTTAATGGATCTGAGTTTCCAGAGAGTGAAAAATCCCTTTCTGATCAAGGAGTCCACCTGGTCTCTCATGGTTAGGCACTGATCCAAAGTTACACCTAGTATCTTTATGGTAGTTTGGATAGGGTAATTAAGATTATTGATACATAGTGGTGATTTGGTGTCAAGCGGATGTGGCAAAGCAACGAAGAAAGTTGTCTTTTCTGAATTAAGTTTGAGCCTAAAGGTTGTCATCCAGTGCTCCATCACGTTTATGGCTTCTGAAGCTTTAGGAATAGTTTCAGAGATAGAATTAACGAATGGAATGATGATCGTAAAATTATCTGCATAACTAAATAGTTTTATCCCTAACTGGGTTAGCTGCGTGCCTAGTGAGGACATGTAGACGTTGAAGAGCAATGGAGATAGTGGAAACCCTTGTGGCACAACGGATGGATTGCTCCAGGTATCTGAAAGTTCATAATTAAAACGTACTTGATAAGTACTTGAAGCCACGGAACCAATTCAGCATCTCGTCCCTGATACCAATGGCGTCTAGGCATTGCAGCAGTTTCCCGTGGTCTACTAGATCAAAGGCAGAACTCATATCGAATTGCATAACCAGGGCATTAAGGCCCTTACTAAACAGTAGGCGCAGATTGTCTAAAATAGCTGCAATTACTGTCTTAGTAGTAAATAACGGTCTAAAACCGGATTGAGTTTAATGTAGGAGAGAGAACTGATCCAGATAATCCATCAGTTAGGTGTGTACCAATCTCTCCATAATTTTTACAATAAACGGAATGGATGCTACTGGTCTGTAGTTGGATATTATAGCTGAAGATTCTTTTCTATTTTTTAGAATTGGGGTTATTATTATGTGACCATTATTAGAGAGGAACTTCCCAGTTTTTAGGTTATGAGCCAAATGGCCCATCTAGTCTGCCCATCCTCAGTAACCATAATCTCTTTCTCTCTCCGAGAGATCCCACGTGCCTATCCCAGGCCCTGTTGAATTCAGACACAGTCTCTGTCTCCACCACTTCTTCTGGGAGACTGTTCCCTTAGTATTTCCTTAACTTCATCCTATGCCTTCTCATTGCAGAGTTTCCTTTCAAATGAAAGAGACGCAACTCATGCATATTTACATTACTTAGGTATTTAAACATCTCTGTCATATCTCCCCTTTCTAGCCTTTCCTCCAAAGTATACAGATTCAGATCTTTAACTCTGTCCCCATACGCCTTATCACGAAGACCTCACACCATTTTAGTAGCCTTCCTCTGGACTGACTCCATTCTTTTTATATCTTTTTGAAAGTGCAGCCTCCAGAATTGTACACAATATTCTAAATGAGGTCTCACCAAAGTCTTATACAGGGGCATCAATACCTCCTTTTTCCTACTAGCCATACCTCTCCCTATGCAAACTAACATCCTTCTAGCTTTCGTCGTCACCTTTTCAACCTGTTTGGCCACCTTAAGATCATCACATACAATCACACCCAAGTCCCACTCTTCTGTCATGCACATAAGCTCTTCACTCCCTAATCTGTACTGTTCCCTCGGGTTTTTGCAGCCCAAATGCATAACCTTGCATTTCTTAGCATTAAATTTTAGCTGCCAAATTTCAGAACATTCTTCAAGCTTCGCCAGGTCTTTCTTCATGTTATTCACACCATCCGGCATGTCTACTCTATTGCAAAGAGGCAAATCTTACCCGACAACCCTAATATTGTTTATAAAAATATTAAAAAGAACAGGCCCAAGAACAGAACCTTGAAGCACATCACTGGTAACATCCCTTTCCTCAGAGTGATCTCTATTGGTCACTACCCTCTGTCGCCTTCCACTCAACCAGTTCTTGACCCAGCCTGTCACTTTGAGACCCATCCCGAGGGCACTCAGTTTATTTATTAGATATCTGTATGGAACACTGTCAAAGGCTTTGCTAAAATCTAGTACACATCCTCTATCCAATTCTCTAGTCACCCAGTCAAAGAAATTGATCAGATTTGTCTGACAAGACAACTGAGCTGATGGTTCTTCTCTCTCTGATGCTGCGGGAGTGTAGTGACTGTTTAAACGAGCAAGGTCTTGCAATACAAGTACATACAGTATTTTGTATTAAAGTTTTTGGGTTGTGGAACGAATCATCTGAGTTTCCATTATTTCTTATAGGGAAATTTGCTTTGATATACAAGTGTTTTGGATTACAAGCATGGTTTTGGAATGAATTATGCTTGCAAACCAAGGTTTTACCGTATTTCCTAGTTTATTTTTTAAAAGGTACCCCCAAGGGCCACTACTTGAGTTCTTAACCTTTGCCACTGCCTGAGTCCTAGCAAAGGCATAAAAAGAAAGCATATGACCCCAAGACCATGAAACAAAGAACTCCAGTGTTTAGCTAGTAATTTTCTGCACATAACCCATGCTCTGCGATGCGTTCACCCTTAAATTCTTTTCACCCATTGTATTCTTCCTGCTCAGCAAAACACATTCATTTCCAACAAGAACTGTCTTTTTTTAAATGAAAATATGACCTCTACATTTTGTCAATATGGATTTGCTTGAAAGAGCAACAAATCTCATTGACATCCAAGATGTTAAAATATACAGACGGGAGAGGAGGAGAAAAATGACAAAATGAAAGCAAAGATAAAGCAAAACTATGCAAGATAGGTTGAAAGAAAGTAGTTATAAAGATTCTTTAATAATTTGCAACTGATTTGCATTCTATCATGATCCTTTCCCAGCACAAACAGAATCGGAAAATTAGCATTTAGATAAAGGCAGAGCTATTTATTCTGCGGGAATCCAAGAGACTTGATTTCCTTTATTTGTTTTTCATAAAATTGTCTTCTCCACCTGGCTCTTTATGTCCTTGCATAAGATGGTTTCTGGATATCATTATGAGATGATATCTGAATGTTTCCGATAGTAAGCCATTAAGAAATCTATATCAGAACTCAATGCATACGAGTGAAGCTGAACGAGCTGAGAGGGATCAGGGGTTAAAAACACTCCACTATTTTAAATGGGTTATTTATTAGGTTTGATTGTTTAAGAATGATATGAAATTGTAATTACTGCACATTGATCAAATATTTTACAGTAAATTTAGCACTGACATAACTTTGAGTTATGCTCATAAATTGGCCTCTCTGAAAATGTACTAGGGCCGAGTGCATAAATCTGTATTCAACATTTCACTAAATTTTTAAATGTAGGAGCATAAGAAGCGGCAAGCAACAGGGGCCTATTTAGGGGAGGAGAAGGAAGTTATGAGCTTAGCATTTATTGTTCTTCAAGTTTGTTTATATGTCTGTATTCAGTAAAGTGGGGGGGGTTCCCCTCCCACACCCCCTGTCAGAGCCCCTTAAAACACTGTTTTTCTTCGGTGTGGGCTTCCACCTTGCGCTCAGTTGTCTCGGCACACCTTTGTTGGCGCGCGCTTTTGACCTGTCACCGAACTAAGGCTGGTATTGGACAGACCTGCATGGTCTGTGTCTCATATATGGTGATTTGGTGTAGGATGGGCTGGAGTGGGCATCAATGGGAGCTCTACTAATTTGGAACATGAGGATGTTACTGGCCAGACTTTATGGTAGATGTCCTGCAAACAACGAGGTTTAATAGGCTGCAGTGAGGTTGGATGGCAACTTCAGCACTTGGAACCTAGGATAATACCAGACTTTATAGTCTATGGCCCAGAAATATCAAAGAAGAGACAAGTTAATTTAATCATGTATTTTTTAATGGGTATAACTTATGGGCAGACTGGATGGACCGTTCAGGTCTTTATCTGCCGTCATTTCATCATTTACTATGTTACTCTTCGTTGAACCTTTTCCAGTGCCGCTATATCTTTTTTGAGATAAGGAGACTAGAACAGAACTGAAGGTGAGGTTGCCACATTGAATGATAGAGAGGCATTATAACATTATTAATCTTGTTTACCATCTCTTTTCTAATAATTTCTAGCATCTTGTGTACTTTCTTGGCCGTCACCACACATTGGGCAGAAAATTTCAGCATATTGTCCACAATGACACCCAGATCTTTTTCTTATACGCTGACCTTCAACGTGGACCCTAGCATCCAGTAACTATGATTCGGGTTATTCTTCCCAACGTGCAGATCTGTATGTTTTATTGTGAAGAAGTTTTTTAAAGGCAGGTGGGGAAATTGGGAGATGTGTAGATAGAAGAGGGGCCCCCTCCTTAATTTCTGCCCTGGGCCCATTATGACTAAAACTGGCTCTGTGGATCAAACAACTGATGTGTGAAGGCTGCGGGGACTGAAGAGATGCTAACACTCCCTGGAGAAGGTGCATGCATTTGCGTAAAGTCACCAGCCAAGAAGGAAAGGGGGCTCATTTGGGTCAGAGACACCAGCACTGTTCCTTCTAAGCTGAGTGGGAGTCTTCCACCTACAGTCCTACCAGTAGGGGATGCTGTTTCACTATCACATTTGTAATAGTGAGGGACAGGCAAGCTTTGCAGGACTTCAGGTAACCTGCCTATCCCTAACACCTCCCCCCCCAACTGGCAGCAATGGAGTTGGCGGACTCCTACTCAGCACAGAGGGAACAGTGGACACCAGGACATGAAATATTGAGATATGGAAGGCTTTTTCCTTTCCAATCATATGTGTTATGCTAAGGGGGCATTGCCCCTTTATGCCCCCACCAGACTACACCTGTGGGAATACTGCTGCTATAATGATTGTATGTAGTGAATAGAAAAGGGGTTACAAAATAAGAGGAAAACCCCATGTATAGTTGCAAATGTAGACTCATGATAACATAGGCCAACAGAAGCTGGTTCCAATTCTGGAAGTTAAATGGAGGAAGAAGAAACTGCCAGAGGTAAATCAAACACTGCAAGTAAAAATAAAAATAAAAAAGATCTCTAGAAGTATATATGCAGCCATCTGATTTGGCTCAGCTGTGAGTTCTTAGTAAGTAGGTTAAACAGATGGTGTGTAGGCCTTAGATGCTTGATCAGTCCTAAGCTGTATTCCCTAGCTGCTTGATCTGTTTATAAAAGCAAATTACATTGAATTTGTGTTCCTAAGTTTGCTGTTCTTATTTATACACTTCATAACAGGATGTTATTATTGACTACTTATCATTCTACAAAGTGGTACCACTAATACAGACACCCAGAGTCCCTGCTCCTTTGAAGCAGTACAGTCAGATTATTATGGTTTGACTTTGAATTTATTTTCATGGACTCCTGAGCAGAGAAATTTACTGCTCCTGTCCAGGATCTGGAAGATAAGTAAGAATCAATGTCTCACCTGGAATCTCCTTCCCCAAATCGTAGATTTATAAGAATCCTACTGTTTGTCAGGGGTTTATGGTTTATTTAAAATTTTATCTACCGCCTTTCTTGAGCACATCAAAAGGCATTGATTTATTTACTCATGGACCCGAGTTGTATCTCTCTCTGGTTCTCAGACTCTTCTGCACAGAGTTCATTCTCACCTCCGAGGACATTAGGAACTTCTCTTCCCAGCACATGGCAAGCACATATGGATCTCATTTTCTAACTGCTAGTAGAAAGACTCTGAATTTTTCTCATGGATTCTCCAATCATTGATCCAACTGTAGGGTTTCAGTGTGCTTCAGAAATTGGAACTGAGGTGCAAAACTGGATTAAGTGGTTTATTAAAGCACTAATATCTGCGCTGTAACAAAGGCTAAATATCTGGATAGAGCCATGAGCGCCATTAATATTCAGGTATTTTAGTATGAAAAAGTTTATTCACAGACACGTTTATTATACCTTTTAATATTAAAGTAAATAAAATTCAATAAGAATTAATGATGTAGGGGGCGGACTCATTTAGGCACCAGTCTGGTGCTCGTCACGCCTGAGTCGTCAGCCCGGGGTAAGACCGTGGAATGATTATGGCAGTTCCCTCAGTACTGAGGTCTTAATATGACTATCATCATTTGTTTAATGAATATAGACACAGGTGCCCCTTTTGAGGATAGGAATTGAAAAAAATCTTTTGCCAATCTTTACTTAAAAAGTAGACATGGTTGGGGGCAGAGAATAGGAGTAGTTGACTTAGGTATTAAAGATATGTGTGTGCATGCCTTTGAGTTGACCACTGACCCATGGCTGCATGCACAGTGAGGAATCCTCCCTGTGATGTTTCAAGGCAAAGTACAGGAGTGGTTTGCCATTGCCTTCTCCTGCGCAGTTTTGTGGCTCCATTATGTTGCTGCTGCCCAACATAGGGCCCTGCAGCCCCCATCCAGGTACTGGCCAGGCCTGACCCTGCTTAGTTTCCAATAGCAAGAACAGGCCTACACAGTGCAGCCAGGCTGTAGGCAGACATTAAAGGTAGGCACTGGTAAATTAGGCCAGGAAAACCCTGGCCTAATATAGTGGCATCTACCTCAAGGACACCAAGCAACGCCTAAGCGTGCCTAGGCGCTTCTAGGGGTGATTCTATAAAGACACCTAGCGGTGGATTGACAACTGTGTGGAGTGGTGCTGTTTATAGAATCAGGCCCTGAGAGCTTTTCCTTGTATCCCTTCCGCAAGGCAAACAGCTGTTTTTCCATTCTGCATGGACTCTTGCTGCTATTTCCTCAGATCAGTTCTTCCTACAGTTCAGACTTGGGCCCACAAGCATTCAAAGTATTCACTTTCTCCCTCTCCATCATACTGGGACCCAGTCCCTAGTTATATGCCAACATTTTAGTATTTGTTGCTTTTCCTCAGAAGTTATATTTATATATATTTCTCACTGCTAAATATTGACCTGTTAAAGTCTAATGTGAATGCGAATGTCAAGGAAAATAAATTGCAGAATTGTGTTTCTCATCTTTCTGCTTTAGAAAGAAAGGTCACTTCACTGTAGAACATCTCTTTAATTAAAGAGAAATCTCTCTTGCACAAGAAAATTAAAACTGTGAGCAACAATGCTAGAAGGAGACAATCTATACCTTGTCAAATCCTCCCAATTGTTGAGAATTCCCCCATGTATTTTATAAGCATTATCTATGAGAAGTTGTTAACTTTCTAGAAGAGACTTTTTATGTAATATAAGAATTGTTACTCTTTAATGCCAGATATTATTGTCTCATGAACATAACAACATAAGAAGTTGCCTCCGCTGGGTCAGACCAGGGGCCCATCGCGCCCAGCAATCTGCTCCCGCGGCGGCCCATCAGGTCCATGACCTGTAAGTGATCCTTTGTCTAAAACCTTTCAATTCCCATTATTCTTCTATCTATACCCTTTCAAGATCCTATCTCTACCTCTATCTATATCCCTCAATCCCTGTATCCTTCAGGAACCTGTCCAATCTCTCTTTGAATCCCCTTAATGTACTCTGTCCTATCACATCCTCCGGAAGCGCATTCCAGGTGTCCACCACCCTCTGAGTGAAGACATTTCTTTGTGAAAATTTTTTGCTACCGTTTTTCATCATAAAGGTTCCCTTAAGATGAAAATACTAAGGGACCTATTTTAAAGAAGTGATGTGATAATCCACTTTAATGTGGGTTTTTAGTAAGTGAGACTAATGGACCCTTTACTAATAACACTCATTAGCATGTTTATTTTATTTTGATTAACCCCGCCCCTTATACAAAACAGCGCTAGCGTTTTTAGCGCCAGCAGTGGCGGTAACAGCTCAGATGCTCATCGAATTTCTTTGAACGTCTGAGCTGTTACCGCCAAGGCCGGCACTAAAAACGCTAGGTCAGCTTTGTAAAGAAGGGAGTAAGAAAGCTCATTTCTTCAAGTCAGCTGAATAAAAGCAAGAAATAGAGGAAAAACATTTGCTTCTTTTACAAGAACATTCATTAGGAATGGCATTCAACTATGATCAGAAACATCTGAAGGGTTCGGGGAGGGGGGGTGCAAAATGGTGTCTTGATGCAGGATTTTGAGCTCTGCTACTACTGACAGCAAAAGTGAAATGCAAGGGGAAACTTCATATTTATCTGCCAGAGCCTAGAGTAACCCCATCTCTGATACAGAAGAAGCTGATGGGCTTTGTTGTTTCTGTGGCTGGTGAAATGCAGGCAGAGGTGTGCTTGGAAATGGCATCTTTGAAGTGACTCTGAGCCTGTAAAATTGCAAGATTTCCCCCGTTTCCTGGATCTGGATGTGTTTCACTGTTTCAGGCTGAACTGCTGGATGCCAAACCTACTGCTGCAGCTTCTGCCTCTGGTGAGGCTTCAGTGACTCCTGTTTTGGCTGCCATTAAACCTGGCTAACAGGATGTTAACACACAGGAGGATGGTGGACATCTTGTTTGGGAATGCAGGTTATGAGGAGCAGCCATAGCCCAGAGTTGTGTTTTCATGTGGGGGTAAGAGACTTTAAAAGGTATCACTTGAGGATATATAGGCAGGGCAGGCTCAAGGGACTATGGCACCTTGAGCCAACTCTTGAATTGGTGACCCCAATTACATCTCTCCCTCCATTCCCCATCTTCCTGCCTTTGGTCCAATATCTCTGCCTCTCTTTCTCAAGTCCCCCCCTCCTCTTGCTGGACCCTGTGGCAGTTAAGTAAAATCCTATTCTCCTAATCCAAGGTTCACCTAGTGGTACAAGAAAATGTTCATGCTACCCCTAAAGGGGTCCGCTCATCCTCCATACTTGAGCTGGAGCGTCAAGCACTATGTATGATCACCTCTGGGAATGTGATCAGAGGCTGTGGACCCTGAAAGGCACTCTGTGAGGATTAGGCCCCCATCTGGAAATATTTATGAAGAAATATAGAAATATTATTCTGCTAAGCCAGCCAAGAATTACTACTCATAAGAATGGCAGCTATGCAGCAGCCTGCACTATACCCTAAAAGTAAATTGAGCAAGTGTCAGAAAGTAAGTCAGTGTTAGAAAGGTCGTTTGTTAGTAACATATATTTATGGCACTGAAGCTTCAGGGATTGTGACTCACGGGCACAAAGTGCTTTCACCAAGCGTACCTCTCCCCAGGACCTTTTATTGAGAAATCGCAAGCAAAATGACAAGCAGTTGCCAATCATTCAGTTATTGGTTACATATGTCACAGATCAAAATGATCAAAGTGTACAGGATACAAGTCATATGGTCAGCAGTCAAAACCACATTACATAGGTAATAACTCACAAGGTCATTAAAGCATGTTCCCAAGCCTTTTTACCTTTCACAGCAGAGACAAAGTCAGTGATTAGACCCAGCGGGCTAGAACCTCTATTCTGTTATGGGAAGTGTACAAGAGTAACCCTCAGTGGATCATACAACACATGGTTGTTTGGTTCTTAATTAGTATGCGAAATTAGTGCCTCAAAGGGGGTCACAGTGCCCTTTAGTTCCCAGTTCCTTTAGTCTCACCCATCTTGGCCAAAACGTCTTACGACACTTTCCCTTTCACCTAAATGATTTCCTACAAATGTTCAGGATGTGCTGAATCCTTGTTGTGTGTACCGAGTAAGTCTTTTCCTTCGCATCTCAGACTGAATCCCCCCCCCCCCATGGCAGGGGGATTGCTGCCTGTTCTAGTGGATTTTTCTGGACAACACTCGCTGAAATGTCTTTCTGTAGGAGGACTCATTTGGACTGGGTTCCATGCTGTGATTGCTCTCAATTCCAGGATGGGGCAGGGGGGGGGGGGGTCAGTTTTCATGCTGTGATTGCTTTCAGCTCATTGTTTGGGAGCCTTGTCACCTGCGTGGGTCTTTAGGATGCTGGAGCGTGGGTCCATTTGGAAGTGGATGATATTCATATGAGTGGAATGGAATAGGTTTTTTGTGTACTGCTTCTTGTGTTTTAGCATTTGTATTCTTCTTAACCACAATAGTTCAACGTATAGAATAATAATAAAAAGTAATACAATCTTCAAGATAATTAGTACCATTAAGAGCATAAGAATTGCCATACTGGGACAGATCGAAGGTCCATCAAGCCTACTATCCTGTTTCCAACAGTGGTCAACCCAGGTCCAAAGAACTTAGCCAGATCCCAAGTAGTAAAACAGATTTTATGCTGCTTATCCTATGGACTTCTAAACTAAACTAAACCTTAGGTTTGTATACCGCACCATCTCCGCATGCGCGGAGCTCGGCACGGTTTACAGAGGTTGAGAGGAAAGGAACTACAAAGAAGGGATATAGGAGAGGGACTGAGAAGATAGAGAGGGACAGGGTACTAGAGAACGGGAGATGATTAGATTTTTGAGAAGAGCCAAGTTTTCAAGTGTTTACGGAAGGATTGGAAGGAGCTAGAATTTCTGAGCAGGGATGAGAGATTGTTCCAGAGTTCTGTGGTTCTAAAGGGGAGGGATGTACCAAGTTTTCCTGCGCGGGATATACCTTTTATAGATGGGAAAGATAGTTTCAGTTTTTGGGGGATCTAGAAGAGAGCGGGTTTGAGGAATTCCAGAAGAGTGGGATAACGGGAGGAAGGACGCCATGTAGAATCTTGAAGGCTATGCAGGCACATTTATAGAGGACTCTGGAGTATACTGGGAGCCAGTGAAGCTTGGAGAGGAGTGGGGAAACGTGATCAAACTTGCCTTTTGCGAAAATAAGCTGTAACCTGAGCAGCAGCTTTGGTGACATGATGTTTCCCAGCCATACTGTGGTTGCAGAAGTACTTACACTTGGAAGAAAAAAGAAAGAACAGAAAAATCCTACCAAAGCAATGCCCTGTTCCTGGTTGGATGAAGAGCCAAAAATTGTGTCCTCACTATTTAATTGACTGCACTTACACTTGGAAGTATGTAAAATGGGATGATGACACGTGGAAAGAGCACCACAAACACTGCTGTGAGCTGTCAAATACGTGCACTGCTACGCATCCTTAGGAGTATTTTACGAAAAACTCAAAGTCTGTTGCAGAGTCTTTTTGTAAAATGTTGCTGGAACTGACACATCCTCCCCTGAGCATCTGAATTCCAATCTCAGTGGTCTATGTATAATAGACTTTCCCAAGTGTTATTGGATCAAGAAATAACTGCAAACACTCTCTTTACGCACTATGCTGTATACACGTATTTAAAACAACACCATTACATCTGATAGATGTCAAATAGGAATAACAATGAAAGCTTTCTTTCTGTAATTCCAGCATTTCCCAGGAGATGCTGAGTTGGATGTATATATATTACTGCTATAGCAGCAACATGGGGACAGCTGGTCAGCTTTGAGAAGCTTCTAATTTCATTTCCTGTTCTACCAATGCTCGTACAATTAGCCGTCAAAGCAACTGGAGCCCCAAGAAGCTAATAGACACATTCCTTGCAAATGTGTCAGGTTAATGCAGGATGATTGTTAACGAGCTCATTAAATTATTATGCTGCGGCTTTGCTATACTTCAGTCTCTTTAAACTTGGCTGCAGTCAGCTAAGGAACTGAAAATTGGTCTGTGCGCTCATCCAGAACACGATCCGTCTACACAACCCCTTCAACAGCAAATTGTCAGACAGCATCTCTGTACTATTCTTTACAGGGACCTTCCTCATAAAAACTGCTCCAGTAACATTTCATGCAGTGACCCCACAAGCCAGCCCCATGATGCTCTAGAATGGATCGCTGGCTCAAAGATTACGCTAACACACTCTAAAAAGTGATCACACAGCTAGCAGCAATCCTATGCAATTTTTCAGCATCCTTTTTTGATCAGTGAAAACAAGAGAAAAGAATGATAAAGTATCTGTACTAGATTATACAAAGAGCTAATAGACTAATTTGGTCTACAGTCGTGATGGGCAAATCTGGTTTCCAAGAGCCGCAAAGTGCCACAGTGAATATGTATGAGGTACATTTGTATGCAATTGAAACACTGTATGCGAATGTAGTCATACATATTCATTGTGATGTCCTGAAAGCTAGACCAGTTTGTGACCCTCACGTGTTGCAGTTGTTCAGGTTTGACCTCTAGAGCATATCTAAAAAGGAAATGCTTCCACTTACATATCATTTCCAGATATCAGTTCTTAAAATATTTAGTCAATCCTCAGCCAGGGCAGTCAGCATTTTATAACATTTTCTGCACTAACATCTGGAGAGTGATATATGCTAATTATCCAAGTTCAAAGGAGTCATGAGGATAAGATGTCAAGTATTCAGCCAAGGGTGTATAGTTCAAATCATCATTTTATTTGTAGATATGCCACAAAAGTTCAAAGACTTGACACTGGCAGTGTTTCAGCGTCTGTGCCTTAATCAAGAGTCTGTCTTGAAAGTAGGCACGGTGCGTGTGAAAGGTCTGGGTCAAGCGCTGGTAAATTGTAAGAGCAAACAGTATGGTAACTAGTGTCTAAAGCTGGGCTGCAGATCAGTTACCATTCTGTTTTCTCTTACAATTTACCAGCGCTTGACCCTGGGCTTTCGCATGCATCGTGCAAGACAGACTCTTGATAAAGGCACAGACGCCGAAACACTGCCAGTGTCGAGTCTTTGAGCCTTTATGGCATATCTACAAATAAAGTGATTTTTTTGAACTCTACACCCTTGCCTGAATACTTGACATCTTATCCTCACGATTCCTTTGTTGTGTGTTCTTCTCTCGTTGTTGAGGCCTGTTCTTGGCTTCCAATTCAGTGTCAAGATTATCCAAGTTCACCACTATCCAGATAGTGGCAATGTACTTATTTATTTACAAATTTGTTTATTAATATTTACTGCCTTTTTGAAGGAATTCACCCAATGTGATGCACAGCAAGAATAACCTTGACATAGCTAATAAGAGATTACAGCAGTAAGAAAGGAGAACATATCTCCAGTGCCAACACCACACACATTGGACCATCTTCATAGACGGCATAGGAAGTAAGCAGAGGTGGCATATATAACCCCCCCCCCCCCCTTTTACAAAGCCACGTTAGGTTTTTTTAATCACCGGCAGCAGTGGCATTAGCTCTGACGCTCATAGAATTCCTATGAGTGTCGGAGTTAATACCGCCACGGCCGGCAATAAAAAAAAGTCTAATATGGCTTTGTAAAAAGTGTGTGTGTGGGGAATAGCAAGGTAAGATAGAATAATTGGAGTTTATTAGAAGATCAACATGACTAACTTAAGGAAAAATTACACATGGAGTGATTAAAAGTTAGCTCAGCAAGTTTTAAAAATAGTTTGGACAATTTCCAAAAAGTGCATAAGCCTTTTTAAAATCTCATGTTTCCTCTTCTCTATTGTAAACTATCCAGACGTTCTCCCATGTTGGGTGGTATATCAAAGAGTGCAGTATAAGATTGTTAACGATTATACATCGGACATTGTATCCTGCTTCCCCAAAGATCTTACAAGAATTTTTTCAGATCTATAACCCAAGAAGAGAGTTTAGAGATGTAAATGGGATGAAATTAAGTTTGGAGGGTAGAATGTTGGCTATGCATGCTAGGATCGGAGCATCAATGATATCTGGCTGGCGTACAATTATGGAATGCCTTGCCTGGGATCCTGCAGTTTTGTACGGGGAGGATGAATTTTAAGAAAATGCTGAAAACTCAATTGTTTGCTAATGCCTTCTTTTGCTAAGATGTATTTCAGTTTATAATCGCCTTCTAGAATTTTTTTTTTCTGACATCGAAGTATGATTTAAAGCTTTGTACTTCTGAATTGATCGAATTTGTG
Organism: Geotrypetes seraphini; assembly: GCF_902459505.1. NCBI lineage: Eukaryota > Metazoa > Chordata > Amphibia > Gymnophiona > Dermophiidae > Geotrypetes > Geotrypetes seraphini. The sequence continues at coordinate 65,362,237 of NC_047098.1, read as the reverse complement.
CTCTATCCCTAATATAACTAGGATGATTAACGATGTTGTCTCGATGTCTATGTTATACATGATAATCGGAGGGAAACAAGATTCTATGTATGTCATATGGAAACCGCATAGTTGTTGTATGCGGTATATAAATTTTTTAATAAATAAATAATAAAACTTTCTGAATGTCTGTTAGATATATATTGGTTGGAAACTCAACTTATGGTTCCTCTTAAATATTTTCATCATTCCATGTTGGCTTTTTCGACCTGTTTTAGATTATGAAAAAGTAGCCAAGGTCTGGAATACTGAATTACATGTTAATCTACAGGGACCCCATATTAAGCGTTTTCTCCAAATGCTCCCTGGTTTGCTACCTGATATTACTTATTTTGAAATGGGATAAAATTAATTTGTCACCTGCATATAGCACCCTGGTGTGCCTATAGGGCAATGCTTGTACCTGTTGTCTCTTGCCTAAAATGAGCTACCTTAGCTCATAAGTTTTGGATTTGTCCTAAGGTATACTATTTTTGGTCTGTAGTTTTTTCTAAGGTCAGTAGAATGTGGGACATCACCTGGTATTGCAAAAGTTATAGCCTATTTTGGTTTTTTGATCTCTCTCATCCTATACCTAGAGGCCTTAAAAGCTTCCTTCGCCGAGTAATTTTGGTGGGTATGAAGGTCATATTATCTCTTTGGATAGGACCCTTGAAGCCTGAATATGGCCACTGGCGCTCGCGTATGATTCATTTATTGACTATGGAAAGTATGCAATTGTCTGAGTGGGAAACTAAACAAGGAAGTTTGTTACTTACAATTTGGCAACGTTTTTTGGACACATACAGGCATACAGGGAGGCTGTGGAAAACCACCAGCAACAATGGAACTGCTGAGATACACCTACAGAGAGTGAGGACCATCTGGAGGATGACCACAAGGAAGAAATGAATACCCCTGTAGTGAGTTCTGGAAACAGTAGAAGACCCACAAGAAGACGAGTCCGGCACTGAAGCTTCAGGGATAGTGACTCATGGGCACAAAGTGGTTTCACCAAGCATGTCTCTCTCCAGGACCCACAGCCCTTGTGCCTTTTATTGAGAAATTGCAAACCAATGCCAGGATGTGGACATGGACCTACGGCTGGAGAGATGGGCATACACCAGGGACACGGACCTGTGGCTAGAGAGGCAAGAGAAGATTGAGAGGACAGCAATCATTGTGGCCATGGTACACCCCCAACTGGAATACTGCATCCAGCCGTATATGAAGAAGGACACGGTACTACTCGAAAGGGTCCAGAGAAGAGCGACTAAAATGGTTAAAGGGCTGGAGGAGCTGCCGTACATTGAGAGATTAGAGAAACCGGGCCTCTTCTCCCTTGAAAAGAGGAGACTGAGAGGGGACATGATCTTAATTCGAGGTTTTATTCTTAACATAATAATTTTACTGTATTAACATAAATATTTTTATTCTCTTTTTAGTTAATATACTGTATTTTCACCATTAATATTTTGTATTTCGCTGATTGTCCAGTTTTTCTCTTTTGTGTAAACCGCCTAGAATTATTTTGATTGAGGCGGTATAGAAAAAAAAAGTTATGTTATGTTATGTAATTACTGGTGGACTACTCTGTGACTCCTAGATGTAACATTTCGGTAGCCTCCTTTGCTACTACTTGCTGCCGAGACTCTGGGATTTGGTAGGGACATTGCCATGGTGATCTCATGTGTAGAGAGATGGATTCAGCCAGGGATTGTAGAGAACACATTAGGGTTCTGAGATACCAGTTGGTCTAGATCCTTCGTTTTATAGGGTTGAAGTTGATCACAGTACCTGGCTGGAGGCAGGTGCTATCCTGTCAACTGGTCCAAAGCTGTCACATTGGACCAACGCTGCAGTCATGGGAATCCACTTTTTTAGCAGATTAATATGAAATATTCTGATCCTATTCCTCCAGTCTGGCTGGGTTACTTTATAATTCACTGGCCCTCATCTGTGCTATGTCTTCATAAGGGCCTTGTCATTTGAACAAGAGCTTACTCTTCGAGGAAGGCAGTAGAACCAGGACCTTACGCCAAGCTGGAGGACTCTCAGTACTGTTTTGGTATTATAAGCACGTGTTTGTCTCTGCTTGGCTTTCTCCAGCCATCTTCTTGTGGCTTCCCCTGCCTTTTCCATCCTGTCTTGCATCGTAAGTATGATCTCAGCTAAATTTTGTCCCTGGTTTGGTTCTTCTTCCCAGGTTTCTATGACCACATCCAGAATTCCATGGGACCTCCTTGAGGAACAGTTTCACTCTGGGGAGATGTGTTTTGAAGGGGAAAGGGTAAGGTTTCATAATCTCTGTCACAGGTCAATTGAAAAGTTTCTGGCCCAATCAAGAAAACAACATTTTCTTTGGGGAAAATGAAATTTATTTTCAACATAGTCCTTTTTTAATTCAATGCATTTGCTCCAAAATTTTTCCAGACCTTTCATGCCTTCAGTAAAATATGAAATGTCTAAACTAGAAATATAGCTATTTACAACATTTATGACTGCAGAATCCAAGAAAATTTATTCCCAGACAGCCATTCTTTCAGGTTCGGAAACAGAAAGAAGTCACACATGGCCAAATCTGGAGAGTGTGTTGGATGAAGAATTAATCAAACCGCAATTCATTCAATTTTGTCATTATGATTTTTGATGGGTGAGTGAATGCATTGTCCTGGTGGAAGAGAACTTTTTTCTTGGACAAATGAAAACATTTCATCTTGATTTCATTGTAACATTCCAGCATAGTATTCACCATTAATGTTTTTTTCCCTTTTCCAGATAGTCAATAAAAACTATTCTGTGGAAATCCCAAAAGATGGTCACCGTCACCTTCCCAGCCAACGGAGCCATTTTTACTTTCTTCAGGGTTCATCTTTTATAGTCTATAGTTTATATTGTTGTTTTGTCTCAGGAGTATAGTGATGAATCCCAGTCTCATCCATAGTCACAAAATGCAGCAAAAAATCATTCTCATTGTGTTTAAAATGCTCAAGACTAGTGCTGCCCAATTCAGGAAAAAAAGTTCGATTCGATTCAGCCTACTGAATCAATTTTTCAATTCGATTTTCCTGCCCAATTGCGTGTTTTTTTTTCAAACATCTTGGTGGGTTTATTTCATAACCTCTTCACCCCCTTTGCCCTCTCCTACCCACACTGGCGCTGTGGTGTAAACAAAATAAACAAACAAAAAAGACTTTTCCTCTCTCTGTTAAATCCTAGCTCACGTTTGCAGTCTAACACCAGCGCTGGCAGGATACAAAATTCAAATCTGACATATTGTAATCACAAAACAGAAAATAAAATTATTTTTTCTACCTTTTGTTGTCTGGTCATTATTCAAATAATGTTGGTCCCAGGCTCTGGTTGTCTCCTGATCAGGGTCTCCTTCTTTCTTATTTCTCTGTGCTAACCATCCATCTTCCATCTCTGCCTACCCCTTTCCTCCCCCGGAGGTCTGGCATCTTTCCTTTTTTTCATCTCCATCCCCCTGCAGCTGCAGCGATGGACACCACCATCCCCAGATTCACCATCTATCCTTTTCTCAACTATCCTTCATCCAGCATCTCTCCCTCCTTTCCCACCACCCCAGGGTCCATCAGCTCTCCCTTTCTCTTCCTTCCCTAAATCCCATTGTCCACCATCTCTCTCCCTCTTCTCTGTTTTTAGACCCATTATTTCTCCCCCCCCTTTGTATACACGTCTCTTTGAACCCCTTCTTCCCTCCCTCTGTGTACTTCTACACCAAGGCAACCCTCCCCAGAAGGCCTCTCCCCACCCTCCCATCCCTGAAGGCCTGCATGTTCCCCCAGCTTCCCCTGAAGGCCTGCCCCCCAAAGGCCTACGTGTTCCCCCAGCTTCTCCTGAAGGCCTGTCCCCACGAAGGTCTGCCCCCTGAAGGCCTGCATGTTCCCCCAGCTTCTCCTGAAGGCCTGCCCCCCCAAAGGCCTGCATGTTCCCCCAGCTTCTCCTGAAGGCCTGCCCCCCCCTGAAAGCCTGCATGCTTCCCCTAAAGGCCTGCCCATTCCCCCAGCTTCCCCTGAAGACCTGGCCTGCCCCCCCCACCTCCCTCCGAAGGCCTGCATGTTCGGCCAGCTTACCAGCTCTTACTTTAACATAATATGGCAGCCTGCAGGATCACCAGTGCTGTAGTGATCCTTGCAGCTGCCGTCATCGTCAGTGGCACGTTCCCTCTGCCGCGGTCCTGCCCCTTCTCTGCAGAATCATGGCAGAGGGAACGTGCTGCTGACGACAACGGCAGCTGCAAGGATCGCTACAGCACTGGCAATCCTGCAGGCTGCCATGTTATGTTAAGGTAAGAGCGGGGAAGCTGGCTGAACATGCAGGCCTTCAGAGGAGAAGGGGGATGCAGTACTATGGAGGAGGGTGGCAGGCCTTCCCGACTGATCCTCCCCGTTTGCCCCCTAAAGTGTCAGCGTCAGTGGACAGCCAGCAAGAGGCAGCGCTGCTGCTCTTGCTTTATGAAGGCACGGGGGAGGAGGCCGATTTTTTTAAAAAGCAAATCGATTCGAATCGGAAATCGGGCAGCACTACTCAAGACACATTTTCAAAATGTCAAATGGTCAATGGTTAGCAAACATGGGACCCATCATGCACTTAACTTTCTCATGCCTAAATATTCATGTAAGATGGTGTGTGCACGTTATGATAAAATGCCAGCAGCCTCTGCTATCTCATTTAGAGTCAATTGGTGACCTTTCATCACGATTCAGTGAACTTCATCAACCATTCATTGGTTATTGCTATTTTTGGACATTGGAGCATTCTTCATAAAAAATGCTTGTCCGGCCATGTTTAAACTCAGCAGCCCACGCTTTCACTGTTGAAAATGAAGGAGACACATCATCATACACTGCGTCTAACTCAGATTTAATTTCAGTAGGCAATTTTCCCTTCAAATAAAGGAATCTTATCACAGCGCAATACTCAATTTTGTCCATGCATTATAAAGTGGAGCAGTTGTTCACTTTACAAGGCTGACAGGTCAAAGTTAGATGTCAGACTGACTTGAAAATCTAATCTTGGTCAGGTCAATTGACTCTCGTATGATTCAGACCTTTTTAAATTAAGGATGAACAAACAATTTAAAGATCTTTTATCTACTGATAATTTTAGAACAGTTTTACAGTGTTTAATGACACTTTTATTAGATATTGCAACACTCTGCATCTCGATCTTCCCAATTATATGCTCCACTTGTTGCAAGTAGTACATCTTTTAGTTGGTTTATCTCGATTTGAGCACAATACTGTAGCACACATGTGTCAAACAAGGCTAGCAGGCCGAATCCGACCTGTCTGGCCTTTTTATGTGGCCCGCAGCAACGTTCCTGATCTTCCCCTTCTGAGCCCAGCAAGTCCTCCCCTCCGCGCCGGTCCGATGATGCCACTGCCAGTCCGGAAAGTCCGCCGGCCTTGGCAGCGACTCGTCAGTGCTGTTCGTGGCTCCCCTTCCTGCCCTTCGTCCGCCGCGGTCCACCTGGGCAGAAACAGGAAGTTGCGCGTCATTGGAGACAGCAGGCAAAAAACAGGAGGAGGAGCCATGCACAGCACTCCCGAATCGCCGAGGCTGGCAGATTCCCCGGCCCAGCAGCAACATCGGACCAGCGCCGGAGGGAAAGGCACGACGGACTGTGAAGAGAGCGAGATGAAGGGAGAGAGGTTGGACCTAGGGTAGTGTGGAGAAAGAGGGAAAAAGATAATTGAAGAGAGAACTGTTGAGAAGAGAAAGGGAGAAATGGTGGACCTGGGGGGAGGGAGGCAGGCAGACAGGGGGAGAGATGGGATGGGGGCAGTTGGGAAGAGAAAGGGAGAGAAGTTGAATCTGGAGATGGAAGGAGATGAAGAAAAGTTAGGCCTGGGGGTGGAAGGGAGAGAGATTCAGCATCTCTTTTTATTTTTCCTTTTATCTCATTGTTCAGCATCAAGGGGGGAGGGAAGAACAACAACAGAAAAGAGATGGAGCAAAATGTTGGACCAAGAGGAGAGAGGAGGAGAGATAGAAGGAAATAGGAGGCTGGGAAAGAAGTGAGATGGGAAATGGGAGAGCTACAGAATAAGAGAAGATGGAAAATTGATAGGTAGCTGAAAATGTAAAAAGGAGAAGGATGAGAAAGAGGGCGAGATTTGAATGGACAGAGGCAGAAAAGAAAAAAGGAGAAAAGTTGAAAGGGAAAAACCAATATGTTGGAGACAGGGACTGGAGCAAGAGAGGAGAAAAAAAAATGGACAGCAGAGACTGGAAAAAGAATTAGTAGATAGACAAAATCAGAAGGAGAAACTGGGACCAAAAGCAAAATGACCAGACAACAAAAGGTAGAAAAAATAATTTTATTTTCTATTTTGTGATTACAATATGTCAGATTTGAAATATGTATCCTGCCAGAGCTGATGTTAGACAGCAAGCGTGAGCTAGGACCTAAAAGAGAAGAAAAGTCTTTTTTATTTATTTTGTGGCCAGCGTGGGGTTGGAGAGGTTGCATCCCTATACTTCTACTAAGACTAACCCCTTCCTTTACTGGCGTTCACTGTGTGTTTTGGTGCCAGCGATTGATCCAACGCTCACAGAAGTCCTGTGAGCATCGGAGCCGCCACCGGCGCTGGGGCCCATGCTGTGCATCAGCAAAAGAGGGGGCAAGTATCTTAATAAAAAATCCGGCCCACGACTTAGCCTGCGTTTTAGATTTCGGCCCTTTATGTGATTTGAGTTTGACACCCCTGCTCTAGCAGTTACATTGGCTTTTTATACATGGCATGAGAAGTTTAAAGTTTTAACTTTAATTCATACACTCCTTTATTTGATAGGAAAAACTATTCAGAGAGAGCTAACTTTGTCCTGAGAAGCAGAGACACAGAAATGTTGAAACCCTAATTTTTTTTTCTCAAAGATCCAGCAATTTTTACCCTAAAAACCAGCAGTATGAATGATGCATGTTTTATTTCATTTGGAAATGAGTGTGCATACCTAATCTGAATCCTGAGGTGGACTATTAATTGCAGAGGTTAGGAAAGTGCTTAAGACCCTTAGCTAAATTATTAATTCCTGATATTAAAGAATCAGAGACTGGAAACTATTTATCCCTGAGGTTAGAGAGGTGTCTGGAGTCATTTGATGAATTATTGAGCCTTACTGAAGAAAGATTTTCCAAAGGCAGAAAGCAAGGAAAAGTAATTTTTGAATAAAACCCATTAAGTCTTTTTGGGTTTGGTCAACTTTAACTTTTATATCAAGCATCTACTTAGCAAATGAATAGGAAAGAAGAGGAACCAAATACCCATTAATTCTTAACATTATAAAAATGCCTTGGAATATCAAGATATTTCTTGATTATTTTTTACTAAGGATGTGATTTTGTTAACATGCATTTGGTTCTTTAGTACACGTTAAACTGGTTCACTATGAATTAGTGAGTGCCTGGTAAGTGCCATAATCCTAAATGGTTCCAATTCCCCTAGTAGGAGCCATGTTGTACTGTGATAGTACCGCGTGACTACTGCTAGGGGTCACTGATACCATTTTAGATTATGGTGCCACCATACTTCCTTAAAAACAAAAAGAAATGAACTCCAAAAGAACTGCCAGAGAAACTTAACAAGATACCAATAAGGAGGCAGATAAGATCAATAGGTTCTCAAAGGAATCATTGGCTGTCTAAAACCCGCAGCACACAACAATGTACTCCACAAGAATTAAAGAAATCAATAATTTAGTATGATTAGGAAGTGCCCTCAGTGTGATAAGGCAGCGATAGGAGCAATGCTCCTGCGCTCGAATCATGAGACAAGGACAACCAGTCCCTGCCCCCACACCATCATAGGGCTCTTCCAGTGTGTGTGAAATAAATCAATCAATCAAAACACTGAAAAAAGTGCCAAAATAAAGCACAAGGCAACACACACGGGTAAAGACAGGCAACAATCTCTAAGAGAACCTCCCCCCAAAAAGCCAGAATCACACACAGCCGACTTAGCTGGCCATCTGTTGGCGTTCTTATTTGCTTTTTGGGGAGTTCGTCCTTCACTTTATTCCGCGCGATCCTTGATGCCTCACTGCGGTGACAAGACCATTCACCGCTCCACGGGGCGGTGAATGGCCTTGTCCCCGTCCCCGCAGAGGCTGCTATTTTTCATTCCCCGTTTTGGCGGGTTACCCGCGGCTAAACGCGGTAGCTGTGGGTAAACCGCCACCGTGTCATTCTCTACCAGCAATCTTGAATGTAAACCGCCTAGAAGTCGCAAGATTGTGGCGGTCTAGAAGAATAAAATTATTATTATTATTATTTCCACTTTTGCATCTTAGCTCTGCTCAAGTGGCCCACAACAGCCACTACTGTAGCAGCAACATTCACCTCTGCTGGGATTTAGGTGCATCACTTCCACGTCAAGAACAGGCCAAAACTGACCCCAGAGGACTGAGCATATGAACTTAGATCCACTTATTTCCATTAGCTTTTTTTACTGTCTTTCACTTTTGAAGCCAAATCAAGTTGCAAAACTGAGCACACACACGTCTTTGCACGTTATTTTGTTCAAATTTAATAAGTACATGTAAACTTGCAGCATTTATTTCTCCATAGGAACTAAAATAAAATTCTTCTAGCTGCCAATTAATTTCTTCAATGTCTGTATTTGGCTTCTTTAATGGCTTCCCTTCCCAGGTGGGGACAATCTGTCCACCAAAGGGTGGCCCAGTTCAAAGACTTATGCAGTGCAAGAATAGAATAAACTAATGATAGTCCCCTGAAAGCTGCCTATGTAATGAGCTACTAACAGGATCTAACGAGAACTACAAACCTCTAGGTGCCACTTTTAAACCTTAAATAATTGTGGAATAATGAGGATAAAATAGCTTTCCTGTGCCTTACCTCCAAATGCAGACACAGGGCACTTTCAGTGGGAGTAAATGAGGAGCAATTAACATTAAGCAGGTAATGAGCGTGCAGCTTAGATTTGCAATGCTGCTATCTGGGAGAATTCTGAGGATGAGGGGAAATGCAAAAGGAATGAAGGTATGGCCTGCCCCATGCCCACTCACATAAGAACATAAGAACATAAGCAGTGCCTCCGCCGGGTCAGACCATAGGTCCATCATGCCCAGCAGTCCGCTCCCGCGGCGGCCCAAACAGGTCACCTGTCTGAATCACCAGAAGGGGCCCCCTTGCCACCCTGGTTTCCCATTGAAGTCCTATCTTCCCATCGAAGTCCTAACCCTCCGGTTTTGCACATGCACGACCTGGTCGGGTTTCTATACTTATTTCCTGGATACTTCTCTCAGTATCCCACGATCCCTTTATCCCTCAGGAATCCGTCCAATCCCTGTTTGAATCCCTGTACCGTACTCTGCCCGACCACCTCCTCCGGCAGCGCATTCCAAGTGTCCACGACCCTCTGGGTGAAAAAAAACTTCCTTGCATTTGTTTTGAACCTATCTCCCTTCAGTTTCTCCGAGTGCCCCCTCGTACCTGTTGTCCCCTTCAGTCTGAAGAATCTGTCCCTATCCACCCTCTCTATGCCCCTCATGATCTTGAAGGTCTCTATCATATCTCCCCTGAGCCTCCTTTTTTCCAGGGAGAAGAGCCCCAGCTTATCCAACCTCTCGGCGTATGGGCAGTGTTCCAGCCCTCTTACCAGTTTCGTCGCTCTCCTTTGGACTCTCTCAAGCACCGCCATGTCCTTCTTGAGGTATGGCGACCAATACTGCACGCAGTATTCCAGATGCGGACGCACCATCGCTCGATACAATGGCATGATGACTTCCCGCGTCACAGACACATACTTCCTAGAGCAGTGGTTCCCAACCCTGTCCTGGATTTTCAGGATAGCCCTAATGAATATGCATGAGAGAGATCTGCATATAATGGAGGTGCCAGGCATGCAAATCTGCTCCATGCATATTCATTAGGGCTATCCTAAAAACCCCACTGGCCTGGGGGTCCTCCAGGGACCTACTGTCCTAGAGAAAGAAACTGTAGATGCTTTTTTTCCTTACCAAATTCTGGACAGATGCCCATCGTAAAGCCAGTTTTCAGGACTGTTCCTACACAAGCGTATTTGCAGATTTTCAAAGTGCACAAAGTGCAGCAGGATGAACCTGTTCTTTTGGAAATCTGTCCATCAAAGGAACATGTGTTGTGCACATTTTGATGTACAAATATTGTATAGTTTAACAAGTATATTTTTTGAACTGCATTTCCTGTGCCTGTGCACAAACAATATTCTAGGGGTCTTTCATGAGCTCATAAGTCTAAATTCTCCTGCCACAGATTTTCTAGTTTTTTCCAGCTGCAATGAAGCATAGGAATTTGGCAGCAATGCCTCTGTCCTGGCATGCCGTCCTCTAGCAGTTCAGTTAGCAGCCAGCTGATTAGAGGAAAGTGAAGAACGAAAGAAAAAGAAGAGTGAAAAAAGAGGCCCGGGAGCTATAGTTACAGAATCAGGTGCCACCAGAGCAGATGCATACCACTCAGCAGTCCTTTGTATGACTGGATACAGACAGATGTTCAGACTTCAGAAATTATACATGCATTTTTGTGGCTGGTGAGTCTGGAAAAGGGGGGAGATGGCATAAGCCTGAGGCGAGAGAAACAGAAGTCTAGGGGGGTCCAGATTTTCCAGGCTGAAAATCTGGTAACCCTACACAGATATCTCAAGTAGTTTCTGTAGTCTTAATGCGTCAGAAAGCAGTAGGATGCTGTTATGGCGATAGGTTCTTTCTTGAAGCGAATCAAGGCTTCTAGTAAGCTGTTGATCATGTCAGGCCAGAAAGCAGCACATTGTTAAGCGAAGCACCTTGGAATTGAGCACTCCTGATCTAGCCTGGCTCTTGTGAATGGAACATGCCACCTTTGTTAATATGCAGGATACTTTTGTTCTGTGCTTCCATGATAGTGTTTTTGAATAACTTCCATGCCTGATCGCTTATTCCTAGGATATAAGCAGACAAACAAAAAGGCAAAGGAGGTGTTTTTTCAACCAATGATAGAAGCCTTCCTCAGGGGACACTTGGCCGGTGGACGCTGAGTCCAAAACATACTCAGACCTCTCCTTTTTCCAGCCAAATGTCCCCTGAGGAAGGCGTCTACCACACGCCGAAACTGGGATACTTGTTGGGACTGCTTGTTTTGAATAAAGACTCGAACATTGGTTGAAAAGACATCTCTTTAGCCTTTTTATTTGTCTGCTTATAACCCAAGGCGAGGTGTTTGCCTGTCTTATTCCTAGGATAAGCAGCATACTCATAAAATCTGTTTTACTATTTGGGATCTTGCCAGATATTAGTGATCTGGGTTGGCCACTGCTGGAAGCAGGATATTGGGCATATTGAACCTTTGGTCTGTCCCAGGATGGCAACTCGTATGTTCTTATGCAGGCCTCCAAACTGCAGTGGGGAGGCTCAGGTGCAAGTATGAGTGGAATTGTCTTCGAAGATCAGTTTTTGAATTTTTGAAGAGAAGTCTGAAGATGTAAATAAGGCCGTGAAGAGTTCTATATGATACCAACAACAGAGAAGACTGAGTTACGGATTTAGTCATATGTGATCTGTTTGAAGGGCAGAATAGCCAAGGAAACCAGGTTCAATCTCACTGCTGCTTCTTATGATTAGTTTGGGGTAGGAGCCTTTTGAATAAGAAGTGTTGGTTTTTTGATCCCCTAGATATGTTGGTTGTTTTGTGCTTTTTATCTGCAAGCAGCTGGCCTGTGCTAATCAATTAATCTTGAATTTTCTGTTAATATAAGAGGCATGCTCAGTTGCAATTGTCATATCAAGTTGCATCAATGTGGAATTTGCTCTCCTTAAATTTGACAATAGAAAAAAATTATTCTTGTTTTCACAAGAAATTAAGGTATACGAGTTTGTTTAAAGACTGGCAGAAACAGGTATCAGCGGCACAGTATTTACATGGTTCAAATCCTATTTGTCAGGCAGACAATTATCAGTTCTGTTCAGCAAAAGCACATCATTACCTCGGCCACTGAACTGTGGGGTGCCACAGGGGTCCATACTCTATCCCATCTTATTTAATATCTACCCTGGTTGAGCTGCTTCGGTCAATGGATACAAAATTCTAAATCTATGCCGATGATAAGAACATAAGAATAAATTGATAAACGGATTTGTTAATAAAAAGCCTAAAACTGGACTTAGGGATATTTGGAGCATTGAGATTAAGTAGCAAATTTCTGGCCATAAATTTGGTCTTGGAAGATGAGATATACAGTGTCTGCATCTATGAGACAAACTTGGTTTTTTTCTATTACATAGAGCTTTTTGGACCCCAGTTAGATTACAGAAGTTAAACAGCTCTAAGTCTAATAGATGCTGGCATTGTAATCTTGAGATTGGGACACTAGATCATTTGTTATACTATTGTCCCTTTATCTTGACCTTTTGGAAATCAATTTGGACTCAAATAAATTGTTTATTGGAAAATCCTGTGGCATTATCGTATGATACGATTCTATTTGGTGCGCCAATGAGAACAAAGAGCCAAATTTCATCAAACAATAATATGCTTTTATTGATTATGACAGGAGTCACCATACAACATATTACAAATAATTGGAAGAATTGGAGCAGATTCAATTACAGTTTTTGGTGGAATTCGTTATGTCACATTTATAAAATGGAAAGAACAATAGCCATACAAAAAGGAAATTTAAAGAGATATGGGGGGCCATTGACAAATTATTGTAATGAATAGATATCATTTTTCCATTACAAGTACATTGAAAATGATGGGGTGGGAGGGAGGGATTTTTAAAATTTGATTAAATGTTTAGAGCAATAGTAAAGAAATTATATATATGATATATGTGATGGTATAGGGTATGGGAGGGAGGGGATTAAATTTAATATGGAATTTGATAGAAGTTCATGTGATGTATTCAATTTCAGTTGTCATTTATTGATACACTTGTAAGTTGTAAAAATGAATAAAGATTTTTAAAAAAGGAAAAAAAAAAAGAACATAAGAATTTCTGCTGCTGGGTCAGACCAGTGGTCCATCATGCCCAGCAGTCTGCTCACGCGGCAGCCCCTAGGTCAAAGACCAGCACCCTAACTGAGACTAGCCCTACCAGCGCACGTTCTTGTTCAGCAGGAACTTGTCTAACTTTGTCTTGAATCCCTGGAGGGTGTTTTCCCCTATAACAGCCTCCGGAAGAGCGTTCCAGCTTTCTACCACTTATATCCATTGAACCAGATCTACCCACAGCTAGGAGTAAACTGACTGCCTGTCTTACCTAGGGTTACCAGATTTTAGAAAAAATAGTTAATGTCTTAAAGTAATGACAATTTTGCATGGGGTAAAACTCTTTATAGTTTATAAATATTTCCTTTTAGCTAAGTCTTAATAATAATATTGTAATTTATAGCTAAAGAGACATATGATCAAGAAACTGTTTTATTTTACTTTTGTGATTATGATAAACATACTGAGGCCCTCAAAATAGTACCTGGCGGGCCGCATATGGTCCCCGGGCCGCAAGTTTGAGACCACTGCTTTAGCACATGTTAACATGGTAGGGAGCCTGTTAGTAACTTCAGCTGAGACTTAGTGGAATAGTCCATTGTGCAAAGAGACAGGGCAAAGAAAGAGAGAGACAGATGTCAAATAATCCCATATGCTTTGTAAATGTTCAGTCCTCAACTCTTGGCCAGGTTAAGCCATTGTAGCATGTTATAGCATGAACCACAGGTACAAGTATCACCACCAAGACACAGGAAGTCATTACCGGAGCATGCACCGGAATATTGCAGGGTAAAACTGTTTGTTCTGTGCTATTTAATGATGTAAAACAATGCACTCTACATCAGCTATTAGCCTCCTAATAGCCTTCCATCATTCTTCATCAGAGTTAAGTGACAGAAGAAGTTGATGGCATAATTATAGCAGTAAGAGTGTCATAAATTACTGTATCCTTGCACACAGAATGCTAACCCCTGCTGTTGGCGCTCTGTCTGAATTGGGAGAAAACTCTTCCAGATATGCTGCTCGCTGATGAGTTTGCTGTCCTCATTATTATAGGCAGAGGAATCATTAAAGTATCCTAATATGGCATCTCAGATATTATTTTCAGAAATAATTCAGAGGAACTAAATTCAGTCTCTAATGATTTCCTTCATTTATGTCAGTATTACAAAGACAATCATTAGGCTTCTGGTGCTGTTTTCCACTGTAAGGAAGCACAAAAGATTGCTTTGTGGAAGCTTTGTATAGCTGGGTGATGTGGATGAAGCAGAGAGAGGCCAGAACAGTTCTGCCTAGAATCTGAGGGTGACGGGTTTGGGAATCTGAGGGTGACGGGTTTGGGATTGGGTGACGGGTTTGGTGCACCAATGAGGAGGGGAGGGGGGAGATCAAGCTGGGAGATCTTGAGGGAGAATTGTAAAGGACTGAATAGAATATCTCTGAAAGCCAGTAAAAAGAAAAGAAAAAACGTGCCAGTACCCTATACCTCTGGTTGTACCATAGTTGAAATCTTTTAAGAATGTTACTAGTGTTGTGCCAAAGGGTTTGTTTCTTAAGCCAGTTTTATTTTAATCATTTTTGTAAGCAATATTGCTGAAAGACTGTAAGATGAGATTTGCCTCATTGTGGATGATACCAAAATGTGCAATAAGGTAAAGCATGAGGAATGGTCCGGAATTTGGCAGCTAAAACTGAATGCTAAAAAAATGCAGGGTTATGCATTTAGGTTGCAAATACCTGAGGGAATGGTACAGTTTAGGGGGTGAAGAACTTTTTGTGCTCGAAAGAGGAGCGGGACTTGGGTGTGATCATATGTGATGATCTTAAGAAGTCCAAACCTAAAAGGTGATCTGAGAGCAACTTTACAGTCTCCTACTTATAATTATTCTGTCCCACAATCTAGTCATCTGGAAGATGGCTCAAAGGTAGACATGCTCTGGAATCATTTCCAGACTGGCGACAGTTTATAAAACTGTTTAACAAATATGTTAAATCAAACTGTTTATTGGATGATTGTCCTCCGACTATTATGAAAAACGCTCAATTTACTTTTAAAGCGGATTTATTTAAATGGACCATTTTTTCATTGGTTAACGGATTGTTTCCTGACAATTTGGGTCAAATTTTGATTACCCCCATTCTTAAGGACCAGAAAGTATCAATTGCCACTAAATCCAATTATAGACCTATTGCAAGTATTCCTCTGTTTACCAAATTGTTGGAAGGACTGGTCAACTTAGAATTAGTAAGCTATTTGGAAAAATTCAATATCCTTCATGAATATCAGTCAGGATTCAGAAGAGGCTTCAGTACTGAGACTGCCCTTGCCTCAATGACTGATCACCTCCACTGTCTATCCAGCAAAGGCACAAGCGCCCTAATTCTTCAGCTAGATTTTAGCGTTGCCTTTGACCTAGTAGATCATGATATCCTGTTATGATGTTTTGACACAATAGGGATTTCAGGAAGAGTTTGGAGTTGATTCCAAGACTTTCTGAAAAGAAGATCTTACCAAGTGGTTAGTGACGGCAATTATTCTCATTCTTGGAGCAACCTATGTGGTGTGCCCAAAGGTTCTCCTCTGTTGCCCACATTGTTTAACATCTATATCTCTCCACATGGATATCTATTACAGAGTTTAAACTTGCAATTTTATATTTATGCTGATGATATCACTATCTTGGTTCCTTTAAATAATTTCGCTACTGAAGTTATAAATCAGATATCGTTCATTATGTCTCAGATAGAACAGTGGACTATCAATTTCAAGTTGAAACTCAATACTGAAAAGACTAAATTTTTCCTGGCCAGCCCTAATGATAAAATAACAGATATGTTACTTCATTTCAATGGACATAACTACCCAATAACTACTTCCATCAAAAATCTGGGAATCACGCTGGACCGTCAGCTAACTTGGGTTGAACACACTAATTTAGTGGTAAAAAAATGCTTTTTTTGTATTGTGGAAATTACAGACCATAAAAAATATTTTGACCCAGTATCATTTAGATTATTGGTACAGTCATTAATTTTATCCATCTTGGATTATTGTAATATTATCTACATTGTAATATTATCTATATTTTCTTGGGATCCTCTAAAAAATTTTAAGGAGATTGAGGATAATTCAGAATACGGCAGTCCGATTGATCTTTGGTTTAAAAAAGAATGACCATGTCAGCCCATATCACTGTTTACTGCATTGGTTAACACTAGAAGCAAGAGTATTCAGATTTTCTTGTGTCTGCTTTAAGTTGATATCAGGATTGTCTCCAATTTACCTTTCCTCTCTCTCATTTTGAGTTATATAAGTCATTGAGGGAAACTAGAAGTTTTCATTTATTTGCCTATCCCAAGGCAAATGGTTGTCGATATAAGACTTTCTTAGACAGGACCTAAGCGTTTCAAGCAGGTAAACTACAATCTTGGCTAGGTGAATGTATCCATCAAGCCACGTCTTACTGTTCTTTTAGAAAATTAGTCAAGTCCTCTCTCTTTGATAAATTTATTACCTAATTTAGGAGTTTTTTAGAATTGAAATTTATATTTTACTGAATGATTGTATTTTTACTGAATGATTGTATTTCGCTGACTGTCCAGTTCCTCTTAGTGTAAATCGCCTAGAACTTCTGTTAATGGTGGTATAAAAGAATAAAGTTATTATTATTAAAGACATAGGAAGGAGGCACTGGGGGCGAAGGACCACAATATATATAAATAAATGGAAACACAATATAAATTGCTTAGATGCGCGCAGGACTATTTTGCATGGAATTGGAGAAAAAATAGTCCTGCGCGCATTTGTCTTATGCACTATTGTCTAGCATGATATAGACCTGCACGCATTTGTCTTGCACGCCATCTAGCACGATATAGACCTGCGCACCTTTGTCCTACGTTTTATTATCCTGCACCTAAATGTCTGCACGCATTTGACTATGCGCATTTGTCTTGCGGGCATTTGATTATGAACCGAATAGGATCAGGGTGTGTGTGTATGCCAGGAGCGGTCATGTAGGGCTTTCTTGAGAGGGAGAATAGGAATACTGATGTTGGAAGAAGCACTGTGTAGTGAGGGTGGGAGGTGCTAGGGGAAGTGACACCCCCTCACCCTCTTCTCTGCCCCCCCCCCCAGCATTGGCTCTCCCTCTGATGTCACTTCCTAGTTATGGGACCCTGAAGTAACATCAGAGGGGAGCGCCGAGGCTGCTGCGAGTGGCAGATTGGAGCTGTTGCTCGCGCAATGAAGAGCTAGAGGTACAGCGGGGGGGGGGGGGAGTGAAGGTGGGCACATGGTGGAGGAGGATGAGTGGGAAGGAGCAGGGGGTGGAGAAGAGGAGAGCTGTTGGTACCCCCACCAACTAGATACAATAGAATTGCTAATAAATGCAATGGTTGTGCTTGTTTTTGAGTGCAAATTAACTCAAAATGCGGCTCAATAGTCAAAAAGCAAACACACATTTCATCATCCACCATCTGCAGTCATTCTTTTTTTTTTTTTTTAATTTAATTTCTGTCAGAGCTGAAAATCCAAAGATAAGAAGATCCAAATGGTAATAAAGCCTTCATTGCTTTGTTGCTCAAGTTAAGATAACTACTTTTTTGTTTTAAAATCTTTATTCATTTTATTTCTTTCAACAAGTGTACAGTATTATTACAAATGATTCACATAACTCACTTGACATTCTTAAACAACGTTATTATACATATTTTAATTCCCCCCACCCACCTCCCATCCCTCCCCATATCCACAAAATAATCTATCCAAACATATACATACCTAGACATCTCTCTTCTATATTACAATTAATCTTACATTAACTTATCCCTCCCCCCACCCTTTCTTCCTCAAACTCTTTGTTCATTGTATTATATAAATTAAATGCACAACAAATATAACTCATCATATTACATATATCCCCTAAAATTCCATAACAATATATTTCCAATATATTTACCCCCTTTCCTTTTCTGTTCATACATATATACCATATTTCTTATATGCATTAATCAGTTAAAATATACTGCTATTTAATTAGAATATCCTATACCCCCCACCCCCCACCCCCATTTCTCCAAATTATCCCATAAGGAAAAAGAATAAACCTTAATCATTATAATATTCAATTAATGGCCTCCACACCTCCTGAAATCTTTTAAAATGACCCTTCTGTACTGCAAGCAGTACATATGACATACTGATATGATAACTACTTTATAAAAAAGAAAACTAAAATTACTTGCTGTTAGTTTTCAAAGACCAATCACATTGAAAAATGATGCTTGTCTAGGCGGTTGTATTCTTATGCACTCAGAGGATCATAACATTGACAAACTCTTGCATACGCAAAATATATGTCATCTATTGTAGTGTATATGTATGAAGGGAATTTTTTAAAATAAAGTAAAATCTGGAATCTCTTAGGGGCACACAGTTTGAGAGACACTGCATGTGCATGAACTTTAGGGCAATATTTGTCAAAGCATATGTGGGATAAAGATGCACTCCCCCCCCCCTCCCCCTCAGGTACAGCTTTTTAAACTTGCTGCTTCTGCTGGATATGGGGAGACCTTATATGCAATCCTGCATTTGACAAAGCCTTTGTAAAATATGGTGGCCATTTTTCATGTCCTGGCCATTTTTCATCTTAATTCCCCTCTCCACATCCTATCTAAAATCGGCCTTTGCATTTACAGGAGTTGTTCAGATCTGGTATGGTCTCTTAATAACATTCTTAATAAAGAACTGAAGTATTTATTCATGTAGAAGACTAGATGACACTTAAGTTTCATAGTTTTATTAAAATATGATATCCTGCCAATCATGAAATTAGTAAATGGCTTACAATATAATTGTAAAAATTATAAAAACTAGGGCATGTATAAAAACATAAGAACATAAGCAATGCCTCCGCTGGGTCAGACCTGAGGTCCATCGTGCCCAGCAGCCCGCTCACGCGGCGGCCCAACAGGTCCAGGACCTGTGTAGTAATCCTCTATCTATACCCTTCTATCCCCTTTTTCAGCAGGAAATTGTCCAATCCTTTCTTAAACCCCGGTACCGTACTCTGCCCTATTACATCCTCTGGAAGCGCATTCCAGGTGTCCACCACACGTTGGGTAAAGAAGAACTTCCTAGCATTCGTTTTGAATCTGTCCCCTGTCCTCTTGTTCTTTTATTATTTGAAAGTTTGAAGAATCTGTCCCTCTCTACTCTCTCTATGCCCTTGATGATCTTGTAAGTCTCTATCATATCCCCTCTAAGTCTCCTCCAGGGAAAATAGACCCAGTTTCTCCAATCTCTCAGGGTATAAAAGGTTTTCCATCCCTTTAATCAGACGTGTCGCTCTCCTCTGAACTCTCTCGAGTAACGCCATGTCCTTCTTAAGGTACGGCGACCAATATTGGACGCAGTACTCCAAATGCGGACGCACCATCGCCCGATACAATGGCAGGATGACTTCTTTCGTCCTGGTTGTAATACCCTTCTTGATTATACCTAGATTCTATTCGCCCTCTTAGCAGCCGCTGCGCACTGTGCCGTCGGCTTCATTGTCATGTCCACCATTACCCCCAAGTCCCTTTCTTGGGTACTCTCATTCAATAACATCCCTCCCATCGTGTAATTGAACCTCGGGTTTCTACTTCCTACATGCAATACTTTACACTTCTCAACGTTGAACTTCATTTGCCATCTCGTCGCCCATTCCCCTAGTTTATCCAAGTCCCTTTGCAATTCTTCGCAGTCCTCCTTTGTCCGAGCTCCATTAAATAGTTTAGTGTCATCTGCAAATTTTATTATCTCACACTTTGTCCCTGTTTCTAGATCATTTATAAATATATTAAATAGCATCGGCCCGAGCACCGAGCCCTGCGGAACACCACTCGTGACCTTCCTCCAGTCCGAGTAGTGGCCTTTCACCCCTACCCTCTGTTTCCTACCCTCTAACCAGTTTCTGATCCATCTATACACGTCTCCATCCACCCCATGGTTCTTCAGTTTCCGGAGTAGAAGTTCATGAGGCACCTTATCGAAGGCTTTCTGGAAATCTAGGTATATGATGTCTATGGGGTCTCCTCTGTCCATTTGTTTGTTAATTCCCTCAAAGAAGTGCAATAAGTTAGTAAGGCATGATTTCCCCTTGCAGAATCCATGTTGGCTGGTTATCAGAAGTTTATTTTTTTCAAAATGTTCATCGATTTGTTCTTTTATCAGTGCTTCCGCCATTTTGCCTGGAACCGAGATCAAACTCACCGGTCTGTAGTTTCCCGGATCACCTCTTGATCCCTTTTTAAAGATGGGTGTAACATTGGCTATCTTCCAATCCTCTGGGATCTCGCCTGTTTTCAGGGATAGATTGCAAATTTGCTGCAGTAGTTCTGCTATTTCCTCCTTTAGTTCCTTCAGAACCCTTGGATGGATTCCATCCGGACCAGGGGATTTGTCAATTTTTAGTTTTTCTATCTGCTTGCGCACATCGTCAAGGCACACTTCCATGGATGTTAACTTTTGTGCTTGATTTCCACTGAAGATTTGCTCTGGTTCCGGTATGTTTGTTGTGTCCTCGTTTGTAAATACAGATGAAAAGAACATGTTAAGTCTTTCTGCGACCTCTTTTTCCTCCTTCACCACTCCCTTCCTGTCTCCGTCGTCTAGCGGTCCCACCTCCTCCCTGGCCGGCTGCTTTCCTTTAACATATCTAAAGAATGGTTTGAAATTTCGTGCTTCCCTGGCTAGTCTCTCTTTATATTCTTTCTTGGCTTTTCAAACCACACGGTGACATTCTTTTTGATACCTCCTGTGCACTTTCCAGTTTTCCTCAGTTTTGTCTTTTTTCCATTTTCTGAATGAATTTCTCTTATTGCCTATCGCTTCCTTCACTATTTTAGTTATCCACGCCGGGTCTTATGTTCGACTCTTGTTGCACCCTTTTCTGAAACTGGGGATATACAGATTTTGTGCCTCGCACACCGTGTCCTTGAAAAAAGACCAGGCATGTTCTACCGATTGCCATTTTTTGGAAGTGTTCCTAAGTTTCTTCTTTACCATTCCCCTCATTGCTTCGTAGTTTCCTTTCCTGAAATTAAAAGTTGTTGCTATGGTTCTCTTTCCTTTCGACATTCCTACCTCAACCTTGAACTTGATCATATTATGATCGCTGTTTCCCAACTGTCCCACTACTTCCACTTCCTTTGCAGGTCCCCTTAGTCCATTTAGGATTAGATCCAGAGTGGCATTTCCTCTCGTCGGTTCCCTAACAAGTTGCTCCATGAAGCAATCTTGTATAGCCTCCAGGAATTCAGTCTCCCTAGCGCATATTGAGCTTCCAAGACTCCAGTCTATCCCGGGATAGTTGAAGTCCCCCATAATGACCGTGTTACCACTTTTGGATTCTCGCTTCATCTCGGCTTCCATTTCCTCATCGATATCTCTGGTTTGTCCGGGTGGACGATAGTATAGGCCTATCTTTATTTTGGGCCCTTTCCTTCCTGATATTTTAACCCATAGTGATTCTAGCTTGTTGGTCATCTCTGTTGTGTCCATTCTTGTCGATTGTATGCTTTCTTTTATGTATAGTGCTATTCCACCGCCTTTCTGTCCTGACCTGTCCTGGCGGTAGTGCTGTATCCCAAATGCTTTCCTCACTCCACCATGTTTCAGAGATTCCAATGATGTCTATGTCCTCCACATTGGCCTTGGCTTCTAATTCTCCCATTTTGTTTCTTAGGCTTCTTGCATTAGTATATGTGCATTTTAGGTCCTGGTATTTTGTTGCCTTCATTTCCTTTCCCTGTGCTTCGGTCTTTAGTTTCTTCTCTTTTATTATATTCCTTCTAATCTCTTCTTCTGGGTTAGTCGATTCCTGTAATTTGTCTGTTGCTTCTTCCAGCCTTCTTTCCCCTTGGTATCTTCATGGGATACCTTCTTCCGAATCGTCGACGCTTGGTCGACTGTCGGCTTTCCCTTTCTTCTTAGTTTAAAGCCTGTTCTATTCCCCTCCTGACGTTGTTTGCTAGAAGTCTTGTTCCCGCCGTGCTCAGATGCAGTCCATCTCTCCTGTAGAGCTTGCTCTTGCCCCAGAACGTTGTCCAGTTCCTCACGAAGTAGAACCCTTCTTCCTCACACCATCTTCTCATCCACGCATTTATTGATTGTAGTTCCTCCTGCCTTTTCACATCCGCCCTCTGTACTGGAAGGATCTCTGAAAACGCTATCTTCTGGGTCCTCATCTTCAGCTTCCTTCCCAGCATCTTGAACTGTTCTATCAGCATGCTTCTTCTATAGTCCCTTCTGCTGACATCGTTCGTCCCGATATGGATCATTACTGCAGTCTCTTCCGTCTCCGTACCTTCCAAGATCTTTCCAATTTTGTCCACGATGTCCTTGGTTCTCGCTCCTGGCAGGCAGGTCACCAGTCGATCCTCTCTCCCCCCTTTAAAAAAACCCCCAACCCAACAACAACTTCCTGCACTTAATATCTACCACATGCAATTTTCCTTGGCTGAGTTATCCACTGTCCTTTGGCGTACTGAAAGGCCCATGGTACCCACATACCAAGATATTACAATTAGGGCCTCCAGGATGGAGAATCAAATCCAGGACTGGTGTCATTAATCTCCCTGGAGGATGGACTTCATCTGCAGGGAGCAGGACTCCCTGGGTTGGTGTCATGGAGCTAAACTTGACGGCAGCAGAAATTCTCTAGGACTGCCTCCTGCTTCATGAACATGTTCATCACATAGCCGTCCTCTTCACAGAAAGTCTGGAATATGCCACTTGAACTAGGAAAAGATAGTTACAAGTGCACACTTTATATTATTGTGTAACTATCTTTAATTCTGTTCTTTCCCCTTCTTCATGTAACAAGTCTAACCCGAAACTAAAATAGCAAAATTAAATCATCAAGGGTCTCTCGCTCTTTGCTTTAATAAATCTGTTTAGTCTTAATAATTTTCTCACTTTTTTTTTACTACCAAATAATTGGATTTAGGGAAAGTTGCTTAACAAATGGATTGTCTCATCGTTTTATCCAATGTCACCAAGTCCTAAACAAAAAAGTAATTTTCCTAACCGTTGCCTCCAAAATTAATGTGGTAGAAATTTTCCAATTTAAGTCAGTGATCTCCATCCCTAAGAAGCACAGATAATACACCTGTAATATATTACACAAGCATATCTCATATATCATACACACTGCTTGGCCAGCCCAGGGACCGGCACTGATATCTTTGAAAAGGAGGGAGCTCAGAACGGAAGAACAGCCCAGGGTTCCAAACATATTCCTCCCCAGATCTTTCTTGGTTAAAAGACCTACATCATTTTCATTATATAGTAACACTCATATACATGACAAGAAATGCAACTTATAAATTCAGAATTAGACTGTGACCCTATAAATCAGCAAATGTATTAAAACAGTAATTGAAAAAAGCACAGAAGGCAGCCGTAGAAGAGAGTGTAGTAAGAGATGGAAAAAGGGAACTCAGAAGGCAGCAGTAGCAGCCTCATAATCATATACACAAGCAGCAACATTTAACAGTTCAGGGACACAGGGAAGGAGGAGGAGAAAGAAGCAGCAGGCTGAAAAAGGCCAAGGAGGAGGAGATGGCAGTTAATGAAAGCCAGAAGGGAGGGCAGAAGCAGTGACTTGATTGGAAATAGACAGAGGACAACAACCTGCTTGGGACTGAAAATATCCATAGGGTTTATGGACCATTGGGCTATATGCTGGAAACAAAGACGGAAAGCTGACAGGACTGACGGTCAGTCTAGAGGAGATGTGTAGGCAGATTGATAGGCTTAAGAGCGATAAATCCCTGGGACCGGATGGCATCAATCCGAGGGTCATCAAGGAACTGAAAGGGACCATAGCTGAACTGCTTCAACTAATAGCCAATCTGTCGATCAAATTGGGAAAGATTCTGGAAGACTGGAAGGTGGCAAATGTTATGCCGATCTTCAAGAAAGGTTCAAGGGGAGATCTGGGAAACTACAGACCGGTGTGATGGTAGTCGCTGATAAAGGACCGCATCATTGATCACCTTGATGGACACGGGCTGATGAGGACCAGTCAGCACGATTTTAGCAAAGGCAAATCATGTTTGACGAACTTGCTGCACTTCTTTGAGGGAGTAAACAGACAGATAACAAGGGTGACCCAATCGACGTATATCTGGATTTTCAGAAGGCGTTTGACAAGG
Organism: Geotrypetes seraphini; assembly: GCF_902459505.1. Taxonomy (NCBI): domain Eukaryota; kingdom Metazoa; phylum Chordata; class Amphibia; order Gymnophiona; family Dermophiidae; genus Geotrypetes; species Geotrypetes seraphini. Next base: position 65,338,026 of record NC_047098.1, on the reverse strand, counting down.
TTCCGCATAAATGACTACTTCAGAAAATTGCGAGCCATGGAATCGAGGGTGAAATACATGGTCACTCCTGTTGTATCGCTGTAATAATTGGCAGACTGCATAAAAATAGAGTTTCTAGCCTTGCAACTAAGTAATAGGTTTTACTCCAATCTCAATTTGTGTAGTTGTAGAGAGAGTGTATGTCAGAGGGATTAAGCTGATGTTTAGCTTCAAATTTTTTGATATTAGAATCACAGTCCAAGAGATCTTTGGACAAAGCTTTATTCTTAAGGGCCTGGTAGGAAATAATAATGTCTCTCATGCTCAATGAAACCAGAGTCCTGTAATAAGGCATTGTTAAATTTCCAAGTAGAGCATTTTCTTTCCACTGTAAGATCTGAAAGGCAGAGTTCAATGGAGGCATGATCTGAAATCGAGATATGACAAGTTTTTGATGAGATTATTGCTTACTAAAAAAAGTCAATTCTTGAGTAGGCGTTATGCGGATGCGAGTAAAAAGAGTATTGATTCTCATCTCTATGCATTAACCTCCAAACATCCACTAATTTCAATTGGGTAATCATATGCAGACTGCGCCATGTATTCATGGGTTTATATGGAACTTTAGATTTCCTATCACATGTAGGATCTATTATTAAATTGAGAGGAGGTATAATACATTTATGCTTAGAGGATCAGGAGGGAGAGGCTTAGTTTTGTATAGAGGTGAAGAAGACCGAGATCAAAAGTTTGGTTCATTTGGGCATCTACAACTTTTTAGAGTATAGCCATTGCTTGTGCACCCCACCCCCCCAAATTCTATAAATGGTGTTTAAAAAAATTGGCGTCAACTAGTGTGGCGCAAAACGTGATTCTATAGAAGTTAGGCGCAGTGTATAGAATCATGCTTAGTGTCACCTAAGCAGCGTTAGGCATCGTTATGCATCCTAACTTTTAGATGCACCAAATTTATGCCAGGGTTTTCTTGGCCTAAATTCATGTGCCTAAGTTGTGCGTACGATGCCTAAAGCAAAAATAGGCGCCTAACCTGAAAATATACCTACAATCTGCTCCTAACCACACCCACTTTTAGGTAGGCACTTTGTGCTATGCGCCTACTCATTCATGCATCTAACTTTCAATTAAGTCCAATTAACGTCAATTACAAGTTAAATGCCAATGATCAGTGCCGATTAAGTCTATCAATCAATTAAGTTAGGCGCCTATATCGGCTAGGCACATCAATATAGGTGCCTGACTTTAGGCTAACTTTAAATAATTTGGGGGGGACAATCAATAAATTTACACATAGAAAAGTTCTTGTACGCATATGAGACAGAAAGCAAATGTGTGAAACAAACCGACAAAATGCCCAGCTTGAGAAACGTATTTAAAACAAACACAAACCAAATCTGATTTTGCTTATGCACTTCCATAATGAAGGCGTGAGACCCTGAAAATGTCTGGCCCTAGACAATCAGCCTTTGCATATGCATGTGTGTCACCTTGAGGTTGAGAATGATACGGGGACAAATTTTCCCCATCCCCTCGGGATCTCTCTGTTCCCGTCCTGTCCCCACAAGCTCTGTCCGTGTCCCTGCCCCATTCCTGCAAGCTCTGTCCTTATCGGCTTGTGTGATTAAGGAACAGCTTGCAGGGACAAGATAGAGATATGGGAGATCCTGCGGGGTCAAATTTGCACTTGTATTGTTCTCTTCTGAGGTATGTGCATAATGTTATACACAGGTTGCGTATATGCATGTGGAAGGCACTGGGAAGAAATAAAACCCACCTGGAAACACTGAGCCTCCGAATCTAGAACTGAAGGGAACAGGTGGAGAAGAATTTGGAGAAAAGCTGTAGGAGAGATAGAGGTTGATGCAATGCAATGCAAACAACACCAGAACATTGTGTAATAAGTATTTAATGCTTCACTTCCCAGTCTATGAGCTATGCATACGTCTCTGGTTTTGTCACGCTCTCAGACAGATTAATGGAGTTTCTGCTCTCTCCTGATATACTGTAGCAAATTCCTGACACAGCTTTTTCATGCAAAATAGTTCACTTTGTACTTGTTTAAATAAAAATGTTGAATAAAACATGAGAAGTCGTTTTTCTGTGTGCTGCTTGATACTTTCACTGGCTTGGCTGTGCTCTGATCACACACAGTCTTGTCAGGGTACAGCATCATTTCCTGCGCTGAAATGACCTGAAGGAAAGGCATGGGGTGTGAGGGAGCAACTGCTGATATGCACAGTCATGGAGACCTTTCAGCAACAAAATCCAGCCTTAAGGAAAGTTATCTGGCTAGCAGATGTTGCTAAAGAGCCAGTGAGTGAAATATTCAACGGTTTGAACAGGATAATGTCACTGAATATTCTCTCTGACCTGGGCACCACCTGGACTGTGCTGGGATGGCCCTATAGAGCAAAGAAGATGGGATGGTGTGAATAACAGGAAGAAAGACCTGGTAAAGCTTGAAGAATGGTCTGAAATTTGGCAACTAAAATTTAATGCTAAGAATTGCAAATTCATGCATTTGGGCTGCAAAAACCCGAGGGAACAGTACAGTTTAGGGGGTGAAGAAGTTATTTGCATGACGGAAGAGCGGGACTTGAGTGTGATTGTATGTGATGATCTTAAGGTGGCCAAATAGGTTGAAAAGGTGACGGCGAAAGCTAGAAGGATGCTAGGTTGCATAGGGAGAGATATGGCCAATAGGAAAAAGGAGGTATTGATGCCCCCGTATAAGACTTTGGTAAGACCTCATTTAGAATATTGTGTACAATTCTGGAGGCCGCACTTTCAAAAAGATATAAAAAGGATGGAGTTGGTCCAGAGGACGGCTACTAAAATGATGTGTGGTCTTCATCATAAGGAGTATGGGGACAGACTTAAAGATCTCAATCTGTATACTTTGGAGGAAAGGCGGGAGAGGGAAGATATGATAAGAGATGTTTAAATACCTACGTAATATAAATGTGCATGAGTGAGTCTCTTTCATTTAAAAGGAGGACATGTCCAGGGATATCCGGATGTCTGGTAACATAAGAACATAAGAATTGGCACTGCAGGGTCAGACCAGTGGTCCATCTTGCCCAGCAGTCCGCTCATGTGGCAGCCCTTAGGTCAAAGACCAGTGCCCTAAATGAGACTAGCCTTACCTGTGTATGTTCCAGTTCAGCAGGAACTTGTCTAACTTTGTCTTGAATCCCTGGAGGGTGTTTTCCTCTATAACAGCCTCCGGAAGAGCGTTCCAGTTGTCTACTACTCTCTGGGTGAAGAAGAACTTCCTTACGTTTGTACGGAATCTGTCCCCTTTTGCCCTCTCGTTCTCTCTACCTTGGAGAGGGTAGACAACCTGTCTTTATCTACTAAGTCTATTCCCTTCATTATCTTGAATGTTTCAATCATGTCCCCTCTCATTCTCCTCTTTTCAAGGGAGAAGAGGCCCAGTTTCTCTAATCTCTCACTGTACGACAACTCCTCCAGCCCCTTAACCATTTTAGTCACTCTTCTCTGGACCCTTTCAAGTAGTACTGTGTCCTTCTTCATGTACAGCGACCAGTGCTGTATGCAGTATTCCAGGTGAGGGCGCACCATGGCCTGATACAGCGACATGATAACCTTCTCCAATCTGTTCGTGATCCTCTTCTTAATCATTTCTAGCATTCTGTTTGCCCTTTTTGCTGCCACCACACATTGTGCGGTTGGCTTCATTGACTTGTCGACCAGTCCTCCCAAGTCTCTTTCCTGAGGGGTCTCTCCAAGTACTGCACCGGACATCCTGTATTCGTGTATAAGATTTTTGTTACCGACATGCATCACCTTACACCTCATTTGCCATGTCACGGCCCATTTCTCGAGCGTGTGTATGTCACGTTGCAGGTCTTCACAATCTTCCTGCGTCTTCACTACTCTGAATAACTTCGTATCGTCTGCAAATTTAATCACCTCACTTGTCATACCAATGTTCAGATCGTTTATAAAGATGTTGAAGAGCACGGATCCAAGCACCGAGCCCTGCGGCACCCCACTGGTGACGCTTTTCCAGTCCGAGTATTGTCAAGTTTCAAGTTTATTAGGATTTTATATACCGCCTATCAAGGTTATCTAAGCGGTTTTTTACAATCAGGTACTCAAGCATTTTCACCTCTCTGTCCCAGTGGGCTCACAATCTATCTAACGTACCTGTCCATTTACCCCACTCTCTGTTTCCTATCCGCTAGCCAGTTTTTAATCCACATGAGTATTTAACCCTCTATTCCATGGCTCTCAATTTTCCGAAGTAGTCATTTATGTGAAACCTTATCAAACGCCTTCTGAAAATCCAGATATAGATTGTCAACCGGGTCACCCTTGTCTATCTGCCTGTGTACTCCCTTGAAGAGTTGCAGCAAGTTCATCAAGCAAGATTTTCCTTTGCTGAAGCCGTACTGGCTGGTCCTCATCAGATTGTGTCCGTCAAGGTGATCAGTGATGCAATCCTTTATCAGCACCTCTACCATCTTTCCCGGTACTGAGGTCAGACTCACTGGTCTGTAGTTTCCCGGATCTCCACTCGAACCTTTCTTGAAGATTGGTGTAAGGTTGTCCTCTAGCCCTAATTTTAGTATGCAACTTTGAGTGCCATATTTACAGTACAATCTGAGGGTATGTGTCAGCATGCAGTTCATCTCCTTCCTGGCGGGTGATATGTCACCCCTCTCAGCCCATCCTTCTCATTCCCGATTTTTATTTCCATAAAAGAGGACATGTGGCCCTGCCCTATTGCACCCCTGGCTCCACCCTGTTCCACCCAGAGCCCCATCCCATTCCACCTGGACAAACTGCTGGGTTTTGAAAACCCGTCCGGACACCTGAACAGTCTTCTAAAATGAGGACATCTCCAAATAAATCTGGACATCTGGTAACCTTATTTGTGATGGATCCTTCTTTCTCTTTTCTTATGTGCTTAATATCTGTGAGTGCAGTTGCAGAGTTGATTTAATTCTTACAGCATCACTACTAATGATAGACACCAAATTAGCGGAAGCCCCTTTGAGTGTGGATCAATAATTTAAGATGATGTCATAGGTTCTTCTCACAGAATGAGCCCTGGAGAGCTCAGTAACATATCTTCATTAGAGGTTGGTGATACCAGGAATACCAAAGCACTGTAGATCAGGGGTTGGGGTTTTATGTATTGTCAAATATATTTTATTGAGCATCAAGAAAAACAGCAAAGACAGATACCCAAAACACAGCAAGACCTGCTCAACATTTGCCCCAGGTATAATTATAATAATAATAACAGTTTATATACCGCAGGACCATGAAGTTCTATGCGGTTTACAATGATTAAAAGGTATTACAGATTGAGTGGAATAAACAAAGTTCAGAGTTAGTGAATAACAGTTCGAAGATCATTTGTTGAGGACTAAGATTGTATAGGTCAGTTACCTAAGAACTTCAGGAACAGATGTGTTTTTAGGCTTTTCCTGAATTCCCTATAAGTAGTAGGCATGAGCAGTTGTTCCAGGTCTTTACCCCATAATGCTGCTTGATGTGAGAAAAGATGTTGGTGATGACCCATCCCACCCTCCAATTCCCCCCCCACCCAACGGCCCCCCCAAATGTCCTCCCACCAGTCCATACCCAGAAAGGCACCCGAAAAATGTAACAAGAACTATGCAAGGCAGAAGTACAAGGGACTAAACCCAAGATACAGAGAAATCAAGTCTAACAATTCAATATTCGGCTTCGGACAGCTGGCGTCATCGTATTCCAAAAGGGTTCCCAGGTCCTTTGAAAAGCCCGTCCAAGCAGGGAGGAAATGTCCTGTACTCCTCTGTGCTCCCACATCAGAAGCGGGATCGGACGACATTGCCAAAGGGAGTAGTCCGGAGCCTCTACGTCCATCCACTTAATCAGGATACACTTAATAACTGTCAGAATAGCCCACCGTAGAAAAGCAGCCGCTCCAGGTCTACGAGGATGAAAATGAGGAGAAACACCAAACAACACTAGGGGAGAACGCTGAACAGTAATGTTCCAGGTACAGTCAATAAAAAGAAATATAGAGTCCCAGAAGGATTGAACAGAAGGACAAGTCCAGAACATGTGGCCCAAGTGAGCTTCAGGAGCGTTACAACGAGGACAAGAAGCAGCGGGACGAAGCCCTGCCAATGGGGTTATATGTATAATTTATAATTGATTTTTCATTTTTAGATGACATTTTTTTAGTAGTCAATTTTATATTTGTGCAAGTTGTACAGGATGGATCTTATTCAAAGTGTTTTCCAGTCCTCGCTTCCTTTAAATTTTTAATTATTCTTGAAATGTGACGTGTTTTATATGTTTAATTTGTTTTATTTGCTCTGTTTTTTTTAACAATACGGTTTTTAATATCATGTGAGATATATTACATTTACATTTGTTTTACTTCTGTTTCACTTTGATATACGGTATATCATCAGTTTATAGGTGTTATTAAATTATGCTTTTAGGATTTTATCTTATAATTGTATCCACCTACTCACACCATCGAGTGTCCACTGACCTGGTATGTATTGGGGCTTTTGTATGCCTTACATGTCCATGTGCCCACGTATCTTTCATCACATCACCCTTTGGTTTCACTTTCTGAAATTAGGCGTTTTGCCTCTGCCAGTCTCACTTTCTAGGTTCTTTTCTCTAGGTACCTCTAGCCACACTATTTGTCTTTCACACTTTCACATTGCCCTATAGTTGTGAAGGTCACTGGTTCTCTTATATATATTTTTTATACACTTCTCACATACATGCTCTCACTGAAAATGTATTCATGTTATAGTCACCATTTCATGATCATCCTTGGTTACAACACAGTAGCACCACCACCCGTTTATTCAGATTCATTTATTCACGCACACTCATATTGTTCTCTTAGGACCCCTAAGGAAGGGCTATAGCTATCCGAAACATGGACCATGTTGGGTCTGCCACCAACTGTTGCATCAGTCACTCTGTAAAGTGGAAATTTTATCAAATTGATTTTTTGTATTGCATCCTAATAAAACATCACGTCAAGGTCATTGGGGTTCACAGTTTCTGCTGCTCAGGTTACAGCTTCTGTCTCTGTGCAGACAGAAAAGGCTACCCAGGCAGAGGGAGTAGTTCCATGTGCAAACTGTCTTCAGCTTGAATGCCTCATGAAGGAAGTAAAGGAACTGAGAGAGAAGGTTGTAAGACTGAGAAGCATCTGTGAGAATGAGAGGTACATAGATGAAATGGTTCATGAGGCATCAAAGTTTTCCAGCAGTAGGGAAGAAGAGGCTTTGCTGAGGGAAGACAGCTAGACTCAAATTATGAAACCCTGCAAGATTGATACTGTGACTCCACCCGCCCTTGAGCCGAAGAGCCGGTATGCTGTCCTGGAAGTAGAAGAGATAAGAGCATTCCAGGGAGAGGAAGGACCAAGCTTGAAATCCCAAAAATTACTGGATCCATGACCACTAGGAGACGGAAGGTAGTGATGGTTGGCGATTCCCTTCTGAGGGGTACAGACCAAACATGATGTCCCAGAAGGTATGCTGTCTGCCTGGTGCTAAAATCCAAGATATTATGGATTGCTTGCCAAGACTCATCAAGTCTGATGACTATTATCTGATATTGTGACATCATCACATCACATCTGTGCATGTTCAGGGCCCTCCAGACACGACCCTGAGCTCTGGCAGAGCCAGGGCTGTCCAAAATCCGGACAAAGTGCTGGGTTTTCTAAATCCATCCGGACACACGGACAGTCCTCTAAAAAGAGGATATGTTCGATTATATTCAGACATCTGGTAACCCTAACAATAGCTAATATCCCCCTCCCTCTTCCCTGAAAGGAAACTGGAAAGGAAAACCAGGCTCTCTGACAAAAATAGGAAGCAAGTGTGAAGAGTAACCCAGTGGTTAGTGCAGACGACTTTAAATCAAGAGATCCTGGTTTAAATCTCACTTTAACTCAATTTTTTTACTTGTGAACCCTCCAGAAATAGAAATATACCTACTGTACCAGAAGACTATTGTACAGTCAGGTTCAGTATATATTTTTCTGTTCCTGGAAGGCTCACAATTACAAAATGGAAGAGTTGAAGTGAAATTTGAACCAGGTTCCCTTGGTTTAAGGTCCCTCTGCTTTGTTTGGATGTCTGTGTGGCCATTTTCTCAAAATGATGCCATACAGATGCCTCTATTCCTTTTTTCTTCCATTCATAAGTTGGACATTTCGTTTTGGAGGTTCTCAGCACAGAAACATCTATCTCACAGCCATTTCAACCAGAAAATCCAGACTGTTTAAAATTGGCTATCAGACGAAAGGGGTTTTTTTGGACGCTATGAGCAGGACATCCCAATTCTGATTTGGACATTCTTTTGAAAATGCTTCTCTACATATCCATAAAATATTAAGGCTAAACTAGGAGAAATCGCACCCAGATTGAAGCTGTGGACATTTATGCTGTTCAAGTCTCCTCCTGTGGTCCATCTGTGTTATATTCCAAAATTGTGTTGGCCTCTTCTTGGTTGGTGCCATTTTGGAATCTAATAGCAGCTTGGATGTTTCTTACTGTTTGATTATTGTTGTTGGATGTCCTGTTTCTGGGTCCGCCATAGTCTCAACCAAAACATACCTCCTTCCCACCCCCACCATGCTTCCTTGTTATTTGGAATGACCTGCAGTGTTGGCCATTTATTTTCTACCTTTCTAATTCCTACTTTTATTAAACCGCGGGAGTGGTTATTAGCGCAGGGAGCCACGCTGAATGCTCTGCGCTGCTCCCAATGTTCATAGAGTTCCTATGAGCGTCGGGAGCAGTGCGGAGCATTCAACGTGGCTCCCTGGGCTAATAACCGCTATCGCGGTTTAGTAAAAGGGAGGGGAGGGGTAAAATTGCTATTGGGATGTTTTTATCAGATAAATGCTTTTTGGGGCATTTTGAGACATCTATAGGTTTTTAAAATGAGTACCATAGAAATATATGTATTTTTATGTAATAGATTAAACCAAGTGCCTTCTTATCATCATAACTAGCCAACATGTTACAAAATTTCCCTACTGATGGTTATATATATTATCCCATTTTGTTTCATATTATTACCCTTTCCACACTAACGGTTACTGTTCCATTCAAACCATCCACTCCTTTCCCCTCCAGGTCAGAAACACACAAAACAACAACACAGACGCACACCCACACCCACACCCACACATACAGAAGGGTTGCAAAGAACTGTAAGAGCCCTGCTCCACAGGCTTCCTCTGCTTGCTTTTACATTAAATAGTAAATAACTGAGTAAGTAAACGTATTTGCAGAGAGAGAAGCTGATTTAAGACAGCAGGAGCTTCCTCCTGGAAAGTTGTTTAATCAAACCCATTGTGTCTTGTCAAAAGCCAATGAAGCAAAGTTAAAATGGAGTGCTAATATGCAAATCTTGATCTGCCTGCTGACAGAAGATAGGACTTATAACCCAGAGGCTGGACTTTCTGCTGAGATAATTGACATGACAAAGCCCCACAAGCTATCATTATCCTATTGTACAGCATAGTCACAACCAGCATGGCTTTAAACAAACCCTGGTTTATAATTTTCTGTCTTCAAACAAAGTATTGTTTTTATTCTCCTTTGTCTTGCTACCAGTTTCATTATCTCTTTTCAAAGCATGAATTAAAAACATTTGGAAGGGAATGAGAAACATAAAAACATAGAAACATAAAAATATGATGGCAGATGAAGGCCAAATGGTCCATCCAGTCTGTCCATCCACTATCTCCTCACTTCTCTAAGAGATTCCATGTGCTTGTCCCATACTTTCTTGAATTCAGACAGTCTTTGTCTCCACTACCTTCATCAGGAGCCTATTCCACATCAAAACATAGAAATATGATTGTAAATAAAGGCCAAATGGCCCATCCAGTCTGCCCATCCACAGTAACCACTATCTCTTCCTCTCTCTAAGAGATCCCACGTGACTATCCCAGGCTTTCTTGAAATCAGACACAGTCTCTATCTCCACCACCTCTATCAGGAGAGTGTTGCATGCATCTACCACCCTTTCTGTAGAAAAGTATTTCCTTAGATTACTCCGGAGCCTATCACCTCTTAACTTCATCTTATGCCCTCTCATTCCCAGAGCTTCCTTTGAAATGAAAGAGATTCAACTCATGCACATTTACGCCACGTAGGTATTTAAACGTCTCTATCATATCTCTCCTCTCCCGCCTTTCCTCCAAAATATACAGATTGAGATCTTTAAGTCTGTCCCCATACGCCTTATGACAAAGACCACACACCATTTTAGTAGCCTTCCTCTGGACCAACTCTATCCTTTTTATATCTTTTTGAAGGTGTGGTCTCCAGAGAAAGTAAAGTTATTTAAGGACTTTTCATGTTCCTAAGAAATGTTTTCAAAAGCTAATTAAATGTGGCATCTGGAGATTAGTTTATGTAGCGTTGTTGAAGCTTGACGTTTTCTCTAATTGCAGTTTGCCACTGGTTTTTGAATCTGCACTTTAAGACCGTTGGTCTCTTGGGTGAGTGTGTTTGTTCCTTGTTAATCTTGTATTTTGTAATGAGATTTTTTGAGTATTGTAGTATTTATTGTATATTCATATGTTTTTGTATTTAGTTGTGGGTGGCAGATAAATTCCCCCGAGGCAGGTCTGAATATCGAAACACTTTAGTCGTCCAATTGGTATGTGGCCCAGTGGCGTTGGGAGTGAGAAATTTTTGGCAAGTTACGTGGTTTGCCTCATACTTTTCTATAACGAGTACACTTGGCACACTTGTGTGAGTCTGTTTAAACTGTATGTAGTTTTGTAAGCACCAACATTTAAGGGAAGAGAAACAAATGATTAAAGGTTTGGATCTGTGGAGCGGGCACTGAAATAACTATGTGCTTTAGGAGGCCCTATGATCCTATAAGCTACAAGTCTGACGTTTCTATTCCCCTTATGACTTTTTGCATTTGATAGTATATTATTTTTTTTATTTATTGAGGATTTTTGAAAATTTGAAGAGAATTGTTATACACATGTTTACATTATTGTTGAGAATTATTTTCTAGATGAAAGAATTTTCTACCCAGTTTATTTTCCATTCTATTATTTTTCAGTTATTGAATTTTGGGTAGGGACCACTGTCCATTATACTTCCTACTTTTTTGTGACTTTCTCATATTACAACATTTAACATGAAATAACTATAAACCATGTATAATGTATAACAAGGTAGAACGAACAAGCTACCTACTTGGGTGAAACCTGCACTAATAGTCTTGAAGTTCTGCAAGATACCCCCATGGTCTCATCAAAAAGAAGTGATCTCTTCTCCACCAACTCTGATTAGCTCACCCTTGACCTCGGAGGCAGTTCCATTTTCGCTGGAATTTCAGCTTCACTCTACAGTGATTGGGGGACCTGAGATTCCGTGTGGCCCAGGAGGCGGAAATCCCAATATGGATTCTATGGCTGCAGTTTCCTCAACATCTGTCTCCTCCTTCCTGAACCCGCTGAAAAAACCACCAGTGATAAATATGGAAACAATCTGGGAAGCTGTTGAAAGCCTTCACAAGGTATGCTCTCACTTTATTTCTGTCTCACAAACCTCCTTAACTCAAATAAAGAATTTAGAGCTACAAATTCAACATCAGGACAAAAGAATGGACAAAGTTGAGAAGCAGGTCTCCAAGTTACAAAATTCCTCTAATTTGCACTATAAGGATAAAGTATTGCTGGCTAGGAAGATTGAGAACTTGGAGAATGCAAATAGGAATTTAAATCTTAGACTGATTAATTTCCCAGTCTCCAGGTTACAATCGCCTAAGGAACTATTTCAACAGTTTCTAACCTCTATCTTAAAGTATCCTGAGACGGTTATACCCCCACTACAGAAACATTCCTAAAGAAAAGCAGGACTTGGAACACCAACCAGCAGAACTTAATATTACAGAAATCCTAGAATCTTCACAGTCTGAAATTTCTACAAGGGCTACACTTCTTGTGACTTTTGTCTTTTTACAAAACAAAGAAGCAATTCTTCATCTATTCTTTAGAGCCGAGAATATTGAATTTATTGGTAGTAAAGTAGCCATTTTTCCTGATGTCTCTAAATGGACGGAGTCTCAGCTGAAAAAATTTCTAATGTTACGTCAATCTGTATTACGTTTAGGAGCTACTTTTCAGCTGCGCTTTCCTTGTAAATGTTGTATTAATTATCAAGCTAATAGATATGTTTTCTATGAACCTGACCAATTACAATTTTTCTTGGAGGGCAAGGCTGCTTCTGTAGCCCCAGAGACGCCTACTGATATCACTGTCCAGACTGTTTAGTAATTTAAACAACTGATTTTGCTCTATATATTGTTACGTTTTCTTTTTTCCTGAATTCATCTACCCTTGACAGTGCTTGAATCTCTTTCCTTAGTTGTGGACTATTTTCATTGTACATTTATGAATATCACATATAATATTTCCTTATTGGATGTTATTTTTCCTTTTCAAAGGTGTTTTTCTTTGATGTTAAATAAAGATAAATATAAAATTTAAAAAAGAAGTGATCTCCCCTAACTTTGACCTTGCTGGACAGAGGAAAGAAACAAGATATCTGGTAATACAGGACATGTCTGAGACACCAAATAGGCTAATAAACATCGGACAGAGTGGGTTTCAAGAATGATGTGCCTGTCAGATGTACCAAAGCATCTACCATGGGCCATGGAGGGAACACTTACAGAAGCCCTGCCCATTTCCACGGCTGCACCAGGTCATCCAAGTTGGCACTTCTTGGCTCATATCATTAGCTGAAAAACCAAGCTGCTTTCTTGTTGGCCACGAAAGCCAACAGATTGAATGTTGGGTGCCTCCAACGACCCACAATGCTGTTGAACGCTTCCTGAGATAGAGCCTATTCTCCAAGGTCTAGTATCTGCCAGCTGAGAAAATCCGTTGCACATTGTCAACTCCTGCTACATGTGCCACCGAGAGAGCCAACAGATGTATCTCCGTCCACTAAAACAACATTTGAGCCTCCAAGTGTAGTGGAACACTCTTGGTGCCTCCCTGCTAATTGACATAGGCTACCACCACTTTGTCTTGTAGTGAGCTTCTGAGTGCCTGCAGCACCAGGCTCAAGGCTCCAATCAGACAAAAAAAGCCCAAAGAGATCCTTGTTTGAATCAGCTGTATAGTCCTTTTGTAAATCAATAAATCTTGGACTTGGACTTATTGATTTACAAAAGGACTATACAGCTGATTCAAACAAGGATCTCTTTGGGCTTTTTTTTCTCCCATTCCAACACAAAGCTAAGTGTCTTTTTTTGGATTCCTATGAATATGTGGATACAGTTTTAGATTTTTGTATTTAATAAATTAAATTGATAAAATTATTTAAATAAAAAATTAACAAGGTTCTTTGGACCAATGAAAAAAATCATACCCCGGTAAACCTCTCATTGGAGGGTAAGGGTTGGATGTTTGAGGTCTTTTATTTCTTGTTTTTGTAATTACACAACACCAATTATACATTAATTTTCTCTCCCTTTTTGGGTGTTTCTATATCTCAACATGCATTTAAAATGAAACATATCTTCAAACAGTATTGGACTGTTTTACAATTTCATTCAGTTTTTCAACAGCCTCCCAGATTTGTCTTCTGTTGGGGCAGGAATTTGAGGTAGCTTTTAATGCGGTCCATTCATGGTTGCTTCAGGGTGTGAACACACTGCACAGACCTGTATTGTCAGACATCTTCACTGGCTCCCTGTATATCTTAGAATACAGTTTAAATGCGCTTCTATGGTTTTTAAAATCATACGTGGGCTTTTTACATCTTTGATTCCTCTATCTTTGAATAATCTGAGATCTTCTCATTCAAGAAATTCTCAGAAATTTAAACTGTCCTTTCCATCTTTAAAAGGAATAAAATCTTTTGGTAATATTACTTGATCTTTCTCATATACTTTTACAATGATGTGGAATGGGATTTCATCTAACATAGTAACATAGTAGATGATGGCAGATAAAGACCCGAATGGTCCATCCAGTCTGCCCAACCTGATTCAATTTAAATTTTTTTTAAATTTTTTCTTGTTAGCTATTTCTGGGCAAGAATCCAAAGCTCTACCTGGTACTGTGCTTGGGTTCCAACTGCTGAAATCTCCTTCAAAACCTACTGCAGCCCATCTACACCCTCCCAGCCATTGAAGCCCTCTCCAACCCATCCTCCCCCAAACGGCCATATACAGACATATTCTTGTTTTAGAACTCTTTTCTCCTTCCAGATTTTCCATAAATTTATGAAAATGCTGTTATTTCAACAGTTCTTAGAAAATTGCTCTAAGGAAAATTAGTTATCTTCTTTCTCAGGTGTTCGTTAATAAGTTATTTTCTCTATTATCTAAGTACTTTCTCTTCGATTATCAATTTTTATGTGAACTGAGTCGAGTTCCTTTTGAGAAGATGACACAGTATATAAATTCAAGATTTAGATTAGAAAGCACCTCAGTGGTGTCTTGCTGTTTTTTCCTTAACTGTAATCTAAAATTAATCATCCAACCTTTACCAACTGACAAAACCTTTTCCACAAATGAAATTTCAGAAGAAAAAGAAGAAATAGGAAGCACAACAGTTATGTCATCAGCATAACAGTAATGCTTGATACCTAATTCGGCTAACCTAATACCCAAGGAAGACAGATAGGTGCTAATGAAAAGCAATGAAGAGAGAGGCACGTTGGACTAAGTTTTTCGAGTTAGGCGCCTAACTTTCAATTAAGCCCAATTAATGGCAATAATGAGGTGTTAAAGGCAGTGCTAATTAAGCCTATTAACCAATTACAGCCTTCTTTGACTAAGCTGCGGCAGAGGTTTCTATTGCAGCCTGGGGCGCCAGATGCTCTAACGCTGTTCCAATGCTCATAGGTATTGAGTGATGGAGCAACATCAGAGCATTTAGCTCTCTGGGCCATGGTAGAAATCTCTACCGCAGCTTAGTAAAAGGGGGGGGGGGGGAGTTAGGCATTTATAGTAGCTAAGCATAGTGATGTAGGCATTTAACTTAAGGCAGACTATATAGAATTTACCAGTTAGTGCATGGCTATGCCCAGGTGCCAACTTATTAGCACAGTTGCACCCACTCTTCACGATTAAACACACCGCAGCACTGAAAAATAAGCTTTATTTTTTAATGCGTGGCTTCTCCGTTCACATGCAAAAACTACCCCAGGATGCCTGAGTGTGTCCCGCATTAGTGCATTTTAACCTGCAGTATTCCAAACTCAACTGAGAGAAGTTATCTCACAGCTTTGCTAAACTTCATTCAACTAAAGTTAAAGCTTTATGTTCACTGGTCCTCAGCGGGCCACCACGCACTCAAACATTCTCATTGTGCTGGGCTTTACGCTCCCACTCGTCATTGGAACCAGCATACATTTTCAATTTTTTAAATTTTTTTTTTAATAACTAAGTATAAATACTAAAAGTACTTAGCTTTTAGTAAGACGCTGTTCAGGGGGGGGGGGGTTTCACCATTGCACCGACATGTTTCGCCTGTGTGAATCAATGGGCTTTATCAAGGTTCCCACTCCCTCTTAGTAACATTCAGCCACCATTGCGTTTTGACGCATCACCTAAAACCTGCTCCTTGACTCGTATTTCCACATATCCACAAAGATTAACACGACAATCACAATTCCCAGTTCTGATGAATTCCTGAATTACTTTCTGACGGTTCCAGAAACTCTCCAGAATCGTCATCTGGTTATGGCAAGTGATCTAATTTTCTACTTTGTCTAGCATTTCATAGTGAAGCTCATCATAAGAGAGAGAACCCAGAAGCATCTCAGTGTTTTGCATTTTAGTAATATGATTGCACCAGAAAATCAATCTTGAGTTGCCTCAGCAGGATAGCAGGATATCTAATTAGTTCATAAAATGGAGCAGAAGAAACGTGATGGGGTTTCCACATAGCCGAATGAGCTAGAGAAGAGAAATGTGAAGTTATAATTTGTATACCTTGTACTAGTAATGAACAGTGCTGAGTAAATCAGTGTTAATGTTTTCACATTTTGTCATTGCAAGTTTGCACAGCTGCAGTTTTGATTGGGTAGCTCAACTGTTGCACTGTGCCATTTCCACAGATATCTGTGGGAGAAGGTCAAATTTATTTATTCAATTTTCTATACTGCTCTCCCAAGGGAGCTCAAAATGGTTTACATGAATTGATTCAGGTACTTAAGCATTTTTCTCTCTCTGTTCCAGAGGGATCTCAATCTTCCAGGGGGGTGGGGGGATTGACTTGCCTAGGGTCACAGGGAGCAGTGTAAGTTTGAACCCACAACTTCAGGGTGCTGAAGCTGTAGCTTTAACCACTGCACCACACTCTTCCGATTCTCTTCTTGGTTGGGCTGAGAACTTTTCAGAGGCTCCTTGTAATATGATGTCATAATGCCTCATTCCACCAATGCCTAAGAGCCATTCTCTTTGGTGATGTCACAATGGCTTGGTTTCCCTCTTCTTGTGCCCATTTACTAGATGCATTTGCCTCATTGAAATGAAAAGTGTGGAATAACTTGTAAGTTTCATGGCTCCATATCATATTCATTTATTCAATGTTTTATACTGTTCCCCCATACCTTCAGATGAAATTGTGACTCGCGACAGTCAACAATGTGCTCCTCGCAACCCCATCAGCTCTCCTTCTGACGTCACTTCCTATGTGCAGCACCCAGAAGTGATGTCAGTGGGAGAGCCAATGGGGTCGTGAAGAGCAGGTTGTTGACCGCCGCAACTTCTTCAACTAGAGGTATGGGGGAATGGAAGGGGGACGCACGCATGGAGGGGGTGATGGGAAGAGGCAGGGCAGAGAGGAGGAGGGGTGTCAGTGCCCCCACCAACATGGTACCTGCCCCCCTTACTACGCCACTGATATGAACTCTTTCTGCCACGGCAGAAGCGTCAGATCATTTCACCTGATGATCACGGATGCTCAGATGCTTGTCTACCAGGCCTTTAGAGAGGGTCTCAGAAAACAAACCAGCAAGCGATCTGCAGGTTCCTAACGGAATGAAAACGCTGGAGCAGACACTTTTTATCACTGTGTCCGCTCCAGCATCTTCATCCCTACCTGGCCCTTAGAAATGCTTTTTCTACAAGTACCACTGTTATTCCTTCACTTATGGATTCTGTTCCTTCGAGCGGAGTCCAGGATCTTTCCACACTACTTTAAAAACTTGCCTGAAGAAGAAACTGAAGAGATATAAATGCTAAACACAGAACGGGAGAGGAACAAATGGATGCTCTAATCTGTTCTTTGTAGGCTTTTGCCAGACATCATCAATTCTTGCTGATTGCTAGAAAGAAAGGATAGCATTGTTGATACCTTAAGTGAAGGGCAAAATGGTTGCAATTTTCATAGTTTTAAACTAGCTGACATACATGTAGAAAATGCAGTCGAGGAGTTAAATGGAAAAGAATAGATAACTGCTGTAATATAGAATGAAAACAGAGTAGAAAGCAGATTAGCTTCAAAAGAACTGAGACTGAAAAGACCCTGAAATGTAAAAATGCTGGAATGAATTATATGGTTAAAGCTTGAGGATCAGTAGCCCTGGCAGGCAGAGCTCTGTGGAAAGGAAGACATATTCCCTTTAGAGGCGAATGAGCTGCTTCCCTTCCACTGCCAAATGCATAAAATATATGCAGATGGCTCAACATCTGCACAAATATAAGCACTGAGAAAAAAACATAAACATTTAAAAGCAGATGAAATTAGATATTGACAAAGTTTTTTAAGTGTTATCAGACTAAATATAGTAAACACCATATAAGAGTGTAGATGGGTTCCTAACTTAACGCTCAGCTCTGAAAATTGCACATGCAATTTATAGAATAAGATGCTAATTGGCTTTAGCAAGCAATAATTACCAACTATTGGCATTAATTGACTGTTAGGTACATGACCGACCTTGGCTGCACAATTTCTATAGCATGCAACTGCAGGGGAATGTAGGCCTGAGAGGAGAATGGGCAGGTCAGAGACGTGCACAGGTTATAGAATACTAGCAGCTACACGCTTCCTGCCTAAAGTTGGGGTGAGCATTTATAGCAGCCATTTTGATGGCATAAGTGCATGCGATAGGTGCAGCACTGCTGACTTATGTGAGGATTCTATAATGGCAGTTCTGCATGGAGCTGCTGTTATAAAATTCATGCTTAGCATCAGTGGCATAGCGAGGGAGGGAGGCACCTGGTATCGCAGCACTGTGCATCCTCCCACTCTTCCCCACTGCTTGGGCGTTCCCCCAACTCATCCCTGCCCCCCCTCCCACCATGTACCTCTTGAATTGTTTGCCATCACGAGCAGCATCTTCCACCCACTGCTCGCTCTAGTCTCAACTCCCTTCTGACATCACATCCTGGTCCCGCAACCAGGAATTGATGTCAGAAGGGAACTGAGGCCTGCACGACAGGAAGTGGAAGATACTGTTTATCTTTTCTCCTTGATTGACTCCCGCAAAATGATCATTATGTTGGCATAACTCTCCCTAGTTATGTTTGTCTTGTGTGGCATGAACTCCAGAAGCAAAAGTCCTTCATCATCCCAGAAGACAGTTGCCATGGCTTTACCTGCAGATTTTTCTGTCTTGAACCTTTTTGGGGTTTGTGCTTTCACTGCATTGATTCCATTTTGGACTCATGATCTCCTTAAAGAATGACACAGGACTGGTTTCCCACGTTTAACCGCGGGGACAGGGACAAATGCAAACCACTTGTTCCAATTCAATAGGCCTTTTTATTTGTATGCAACAGAAGTAAATTATAAGGGGGGGGGGGGAAAATCAGCTGACAGGACCTTTCTGATTGAATGGAAGACCTTTGAGGACCAAGGTTGATGTCTACAGTAGGAAGACACAGTTCAAAGCCCTGGGTGACCATGCCTTTTGATTATAGCAGTAGAGTACAGGCTTTATATCTCTCTTTCTCTTTCTTTTGCTCTCTGTTCCCTAGTATTTGTCTCCTGGAAGATGACCTCTCAGTGGCTAGTCTGTTCCCAGATCTTCAACTTTGAACATACTGTCATCTCCAGCCCTTGATTCATCTCAGCTGGATGAGAATGAGCCTTCGGGTCAATGCAAAGGTCAGATCTGCCATTCTGACTTATCCAGTCGCTGGCCTGAGCTTTGGCTGGTTCAGTTTTCATGCATGTGAAAGGAGTACTGCACTCTCCTAGTTAGACTGCAGTACCCATCCCATCCCCCATCCTAGCTGCTGCTGGAGAACGAAGGCGCTCATGAACAGTGCAAGTTGGAGGAAAGAGAAAAGGAACCATTACCTTGATTAAGTAAAGCATTCCATGAAAGTAAAAGGTGTTACTCAGGGTAATATATCATTACCAAGCGCCCTCTACAGCCTCCGTTACAAGGCATTTCATTTTACCCTTGTCTTTCTTATTTCCTCTCTCTCCCTAAAGTACATCACAGGTGTCTTATCTGTCTCGCTATTTCCTCCCTATGAAATAGCATTCTTAATAATTTCTACTGGTCCATGCTAGCCTCTGGCAGATTTATTTGTGCTAATAATGCTTGGGGGTGGGTGACATTCTCAGATCAGTGTTGCAAATATGCAGCAACTGCAAACTTTTAATAATGATCTATATTCAGTTGCAGTGCCATGAATCTCAAAGGCGGGCTGCAGTCAATTGGAGCCATTTATTAAAACTTTAAATTTTACACTTAGACTAACCTCTTTGGGTTACGTGAATAACTCATAAAGTAGGAAGAAAAAAAAGTTATATGCCCATGTACCTATAATGTTCTATTTTCTGTATGCTGAAGCAACCGTCCATTGCACCAGGTACAAAAACTTAGATTGTCAGCCCACTTAAGACAGAGAAAGTACCTGCATTTAATATGTAAACTACTACTACTATTTATCACTTCTATAACGCTGAAAAATGAACGCAGCACTGTACATTTTGCCATTTAATAGATGGTCCCTGCTCAGAAGAGCTTATAGTCTAACGTGGACAGACAGACATGACATATAGGGCTGGGGATGCAGAAACCAAGGTGAGAGGAGTTAGGAGTTGAAAGCAGTCTTGAAGAGCTGGGCTTTTAACTTGGACTTGAACACTGACAGAAACTGCTTTGATTGTACAGCAGAAAAGCAGCACATCAAGAATGCAATCTAATAATCGAACCGACAGCCAACTTGTTCCATTCTGGAATAAATTCAATAACTAGGTGACCAGAGAAGACTGTAACTGGGTTGATATTCAAAGGGATTTAAGTGTCTATAAATGGCTCCTGGCCCGGTAAATTGCCCTTCGTTTTTAGCGCAGGGAGTCTATGAGCGTCGAGAGCAGCATGGGGCATTCAGCGCAGCTCCCTGCGCTAAAAAATGCTATCGCGGTTTAGTAAAAAGGGAGGGGGTATATTTGTCTATTTTTGTATAGTTGTTACTGAGGTGACATTGCATAAAGTCATCTGCCTTGACCTCTTTGAAAACCCGCGGAATAGAAATGATAATTAACATTTTCTCTGCATACAGTGTGCTTTGTGTTTTATTTTATTGTTGGTAGATCATTTTGACTTGGCCACGAAGGTAAGAGGGAGGGAGGGAGGGGAGCTGCTGAAAGACATCTAGTAATCCTTGCAGGCTTGACTGTGCAGGGAATTATTTTTGTAAAATCATGTTTTATTATGTGACTGGCATTATTTAAATTTTAATTTCTATGAATGAATAGAATGAAAATGATATAAAATTACTTGCTTGTTTTTATGTGCGTGCGCTGAAGGAGAGTGGGCTGAGGACGCTGAAGGGAAATGGGGAAGAGAGAGTGGGGAGAAGACGCTGATTTATAAATTGACAATTGTACAGAATATTGGTTCTTTTTATACTTTAATATAATAAGTTCAATATAAAATAATTCAAGGCTTGTGTAGATGGAATCAGGTGGTTTGTGGGAATGAGGACCGAGCTTACGGGATTAGTCCAATAAAATGGTATCTTCTTATTTCTCATTATTTGTTTTATTTTTATTTATTAATTTGTAAAGTGGTGATTGTTATGTATCGGGTTTTTTTCAAATTTACATCTACTGTCTTTATATTTTGCATAGTATTAGAGGACATTTATTACTGTTTTTGTGGTGTTGTGGTGTTGCATTGTATGCAGAGTCTGGTTTCTTGGCAGTTCAGTTTAACTTTTGTCTACATATTTCTATTTTTAGTTTGTGATTATTCCATATTGGGCAAGGGTGTATCTGTCTGTGTGTATGAAAGTGACATGGCTTTCTGATAGTATCGACTGTACAGGATCAATTGACTGTGCAGGATCTGGTTTGTTTAGTTTTACAATGTATGTGTTGGTGTTCTAGTGCTCACTGCAGTGTTTAAGATGCTGCCTTTTCCTAGGTACACTCTTGTGCGATATGTAGATTGTTACTAAAAATCATATTTTTCATATAGATGGGGGGGGGGGGGGTGTCAAAAAATGATGGGCCCCGGATGTCACATATGCTAGGTACGCCACTGTAATTGACTAAGCCAGCAGTAGTGAATTTAGAGGAACTGTGGAGGGCTATAGAAATCATGGACTCTAATCTCCAGAAGGCAATGATTTAAGTACAGGCGGACTGTGTCTCTGTCAGCTCTCAGGTTTGGCTTCATGAGGAAAAGCTAAGAGAGCAAGCATATGAAATTAAAAAACATGAAGAACAGATTATTCAAATAAAGAAGGTAGAAATGGAGATTATTAAAGAAAGATGCTTTATTTTTTTTAAAAAACTAGAATATATGGAAAATAAACAGAGAAGAAATAATTTAAGACTTAAATTTTCCCAAATCTCCAGTAGTATCTCCACTTGAGATGGTGTGTAAGGTCGAGGAAAGTGGTAAAGTCTAGTGCATGTCCTTTTTCGTGGGTTGGAGAAGTGGTAGGTGAGGGGAAACCTAGAGAGGTAAGGAAGTTGTTAAATTCGATCGTGTCCTTGCTGTTGGTGTCATCAAGGTGGAGATTAATATCACCAACAATCAGTAGTCTTTGAAATTTAAGAAAGGCGTTTGTTATAGGGGTGGGTGGGCGGTATAGTAATAAGATGCCCAATGGGTGAGTGTGGAGTTCATCATTGACAGAGACAAGCATATATTCTAGAGAGGCATGAGTGCCCTTCTCGAGGATCTGGACGTTAAAGAAAGATTTGTAGGAACTGTCAAAAGATGCTGGTCAATAGATCTAAGTGATCTAGAGGGAGTATAGGGAATCAATACTCTATAAATAAAAGAAGGTGATTTGTATAGAAGAGATTTAAAAGTTATTAGACTTAGTTTGTACGTTGTTTGGTGAGCAACTGGAAGCCAATGCGCTTCCTTAAGTAACGGAGTCACATGATCAAATTTTTTTGCGTTCTTTATGAGTTTAATTGAGGCATTTTGTATGATCTGTAGATGACGAATTTCTTTTAGAGCAATTCCTTTGAATAACGCATTACAGCAATCTAATTTTGAAATCACCAGCGAGTGAATTAGTATATTTAGAGATTTTGGGTAAAGGAATTTGGAAACAGAGCGAATTTGCCGTAATCTATAGAATGTGGATCTAACAATACTACTAATATGTTCGTGGAAGGTAAGCTTGCTATCGAAAGTAACCTCAAGGATCTTAATGGTACTAGTTGATTGCAAGGTAGAACCTTTAATAGTAATAGGAAACGAAAGCTTGTGATCATCAACATTTTTTTACTTTTCGAACCAAAGCAATTGTTGGAATTTACTTCTCCAAGGAAAGGGGGGGGGGGGAGGGAGTGGTGATTGGTCCAATAGCTCTACCAGCTGTTTAAGTCCAGGCTATTGGGGGTTTCTATCATTGTCTCCTGATTTGTTCTTGTAATTAATAAGTATATTTCCTTTATTATTATACTAATACTTGGATCCATATTTTTAAGTTTGAGGACTAAATAATCTATACTTTTTCTTTTCCTTACATTACTCTAAAAAGTTATGTTAGGTTTATTAAGTTTCTTTGATTAATGATGTAATTCTCTATTCAAGTATTGAAATGCTTGTTTAATAATTTGAAAAATTGAATAAATAAATAAAATCTCAAAAAAAGAATGACATGAGGACAAATTTGTCCCCATCCCCGCAGGAACTCAATTTCACCATCCCATCCCTGTGAGTTTTCTCGCTATCCCTGTTCCATTCCTGTAAACTCTGCCTTTATCGCACAAGCCTCGAACACTTATGATTTTGAAGTGTTTAAGGCTTGTGCAGATGAGGATGGAGCTTGCAGGAATGGGGCAGGGACAGGAAAAGAACTCGCCGGGACGGGATGGGGAAAAATTTGTCCCCGTGTCATTCTCTAGTTTTTAGTTTTGTGTTGCCTCTCCTGGAAGTCTTTTTTCCTTCATTCCTCTCCCTTCTCTGCATTCAGATGCTCTTATGGTTCTTTCAGTAATACAGACAAAGAGCTCCCTGGGCCAGAGTTACATTTGAACAGGTTTCAAGCAAGTGGGCTGAGTCATGACAGCATTTCCATGCCTTTTTGTGAAAGCCTTATGTAATGACACTGTTAGTACAAACATGCTACAGTTTAATGGGTTAATATGAATGCAAATAGCATGCCGTTGCTCTGGAAACAATTTATTTGACACTGCAAGTTAAAACTTACCTTCATGGGCAATTAAATGGCATGTTGGCATGAATACTGAATTATCACATTACAGTGAATGCTTTAGAGGCCCTATTAAAGATTTACATGCGCAAGTACTGGCATTTACATTTGCATATCAAATAAACATAGAAACCCTGACTTTAGATAGCCCGGTTATACCTGTGCAAATGGCAAATATGTGGGGTTACCAGATTTTCCAAATGGTAAAGGGGAGAACTGCTGAAATACTGGAAAAGTAAAATAAAGAAAGCAGCAATTGCTAAAAGTTATTCAACCTATTGATGAATTATCTATAAATATTTATTGGATGAAATAATATAATTACAGATAAATATTGAAATATGTTTGCCAAATTGGGACAAATGAGGACTATAAACCCTTAATGAGCTAGTATGGTCATGGGGTTAATCTGACATCCCATAGGCACTAATTTAAGGAAGTGTTTTGATACTGAAACACCACTGAATGAATTGGACTGATTTGTAATGTCAGTTCTGGCACCAATTTTTTTTAGGTGCCTTGAAACCCAGTTAAAGACATAGTTTCAACGGCGTTTTATACTGAATTTAGGTGCCTAAAAAAATCAGTGCCAGTTATAGAATCTAGGCCTTAGTCCACTGATTTTCCACTTTTTTTGTTCTGTCGGGAAAAATGTAGAATGAAAAAAAGTGGAAAATCGCTGGATTGCTTCAACTTTGTTGGCTTGACTGAGAACTTTTCAGTGGCCCCTCGTAGCTGTTTAGGCGCTGAATACCCTCACCTCGCTGGCTATGTCAGGTGATATGGCTGGTTAGTAGCTTATTGTTCTGAAAGTCAGGATTTACAGTTGCTTGTGGGGATGCCTAGGTGTTATGAAAGTGCTCATTTGGGGCAATGTTCTACAGGAGGGATTAGGGAGGGCATCCGCTCAAACTCAGGGCCGGGAAATTTCATGGCGACACCAGGAAATATTTCTTCACCAAGAGAGTGGTTGATCCTTGGAATGAGCTCCCGGTGCAGGTGATCAAGGCAAACAGTGTGCAAGAATTTAAGAGCAAATGGGATGCCCATGTGGGATCCCTTAGAGGGTTGAGCCAAGGGAACCTGTCACCAGGAATGGGATCCCTATGATAGTAGACTTGGGGTGGGTCAGTAGAGTGGGCAGACCTGATGGGCTATGGCCCTTATCTGCCGTCATCTTCTATGTTTCTATGTTAATCTTCCAGATTCCCCACTCCCTTAAAAAAATAATCAGTTCAACCTTATGATTGCAGCTCTGGTTTACATTGAGCGCATATAGTTAGTATGGCTATGTTTTGCCACTTACACACTGTTGCCAGGAGTGCCTGCAATCTTGTTGGCCAATATTCAGCACAAGTTACTCAGTCAGACATTTCAGTGGCATTTAATGAGTTATTGCCACTGAAAATGACCAGTTAGTGCCAAAAAACAAGCTGGCAATGTTGGAGACATTCCAGGGGCAAGACCACTTAAGTTCCGATATTCAGAAATTACGTTCTATTAGAGCTTATTTTGATATAACAGCATTCAAGCTACTAGTTCAATCACTAGTGTTAGGATATTTGGATTATTGTAACATTATTTACTTGGCCGGAACAAAAAATGCCATCTCTAGGCTGCGAGTTATACAGAATACTGCAGTCAAGCTTATTCATGGTTTGAAGAAATATGACCATCTAACTCCCTTTTATCGGGAATTGTATTGGCTGCCGTTTGAAGCACGTATTACTTTTAAGTTGAGTTGTGTCTATTATAAAGTCTTGGTGGGTTAATCTCCAGCTTATTTGATTAATTCATTTTCCTTTGCTATTCAAAAACATTCACATAAAGCTCATGCTTTTTTTGTTTTTCCATCGGTGAAGGGTTGTAAGTTCAAAAGATTTCATGAACATATGCTTTCATATCAGGCTGCCAGTCGGAACAAAGAATTCAAACAACTATCTCTTATGTTTTTCTCATATCTGGAATTTAGAAAATGTTTGAAAACTTATTTATTTTCTAGATTTTTGGGTAATTAAAGCCCATGATGATTGCTTGGTTGTAAGTAGATGTAATCTTTTGTAAACTGCATAGATCTGCAAGGTTATGCAGTTTGGAAGTCAATTTTTATGTTGTTATGTTATGTTAAGTGGCCAGGCTTAATGGTCAAATAAGGCCATATAAAAAGCAGGCTTATCTTTGCCTACTAAGATATGAGTACGAATATTGTCTTAACCGTCCATGTGCTAGCCAGGATTGGAAAACCCGGATATTCAATGCCGGTTGCCAGAAATAGCTTATCATTGAATTAAAAATTTTTTTTTTTTGCATTGATATCCCATGACTCCAGTCTGTTAAATATCAATAACAATTTACAATAAACTCACAAACTTTTTTTAGTGAAAATTTAATATACTTATATGTATAAAATAATTAACATACTACAATCATTGTTACTACTCATAAATACATATACCCACTATCCAGAGAACAACTGTGTATCCCAAATGCAAGTGGTTTATCACAGCCTTGAATTCCTGTTCAAAAGATATAGTCTTAAGTACTTTGTAATCCTCTGATGTTGCGTTGATGACAAAAAGCATCTTCTGTTAATCAGTTCTATCAACTGTCTTCACAAAGATCTAGAACATGGAAAGTCTCTCACTCAAATTCTTTCTCAACACCAGTCTTGAGTTTCGTTAAACTGTGTCTTCAGGAGTAGAGAACCACACAGGAGATTCTTAGGAACAAACTTAACCTTCTTATAACAGATTAACTTTGATTAGTCAAATCTAGTTCAATTCTCTTTAAATATATTTAATTTAACCAAATGTCACTAGAATACATTTAAATTAACAAAATCTCATACCTGTTTCTTATACATTATAAGCCACATGAAGACTGCAGCAGGCAGTCGGTTACCAAACCCAGATCAATGCACATACTATATCAAAGACAAACCTACACATTTAAAGACCAAATGTTTTTACATCTGATGGAGCTACTGATCAAGTTCAATTAACAAACTAATTAGAACTGAATTGCACTCTGTTCTATTTTCTTATTTAAACCTCTAGGATCAACAGTGTCCCACTGGTAAATCAATCATTGTTCTTTATTGAGCAAAATAGCTGATACATTCCCATTCCAAATGAATTTTGATCAGGACCACAAATCGCAAATCCTCTAATTCAGTGGTTCCCAACCTTGTCCTGGAGGCAGTGGCGTACCAAGAGGGGGGGGGCGGGTGATCCGCCCCAGGTGCAAGGCCCGAGGGGGTGTTCAGCTGGCCACTTACCGGGGAATAGGCTGCCACCGGGGAAAGAAAGAAGCCGGCGCCGAATTCTTCCTCCCTGCTGCTTCTCTTCCCTGAGCCGAGCAACTCTAGCCGTTCGACGTCAATTCTGACGTCGGAGAGGACGTTCTGGGCCAGCCAATCGCTGCCTGGCTGGCCTGGAACGTCCTTTCCGACGTTAGAATTGACGTCAGGCAGCCAGAGTTGGTCGGCCCGCGGGAAAAGAAGGAGGGTGAATTCAGCGCCGGCCTGTTTCCGATGGCCAGTGGCAGCCTTTCCCCTGCGTGGTGTGTATGAAAGGGACATGGCTTTCTGATAGCATCGACTGTACTGGATCAATTGACTGTGCAGGATCTGGTTTGTTTAGTTTTACAATGTATGTGTTGGTGTTCTAGTGCTCACTGCAGTGTTTAAGACGCTGCCTTTTCCTAGGTACACTCTTGTTGTGCGATATGTAGATTGTTACTAAAAATCATATTTTTCATATAGATGGGGGGGGGGGGGTGTCAAAAAAATGATGGGCCCCGGGTGTCACATATGCTAGGTACGCCACTGCCTGGAGGACCAGCAGACAGTCAGGTTTTCAGCATAGTCCTAATGATTATGCATGAGAGAGATCTGCATATAATGGAGATGACAGGCATGCAAATCTATGCCATGCATAGTCATTAGGGCTATCCTGAAAACTTGACTGGCTGGTGGGAACCACTGCTCTAATTGATGACCTCTATCATGCCTGTTATCACTCCTGTTTTCTCAAATTACTTAAATGTTGAGCTAGATGCAGTTTAATTGCTTTATGCTTTTTTTAAGTAAATGTAATTTAAGGGAGCTACAACTTATCCAGAATACAGCGGCTAAACTGATATATGGTAAACATAAATCTGATCATGTCACACCTTTACTGAGATCCCTTCACTGGCTTCCTGTTTACTGGAGGATCCGATTTAAATGTGCAACTGTAATTTTCAAAATCCTATATGGTATTTTTTCTCCTTTGGTTCCCGTCTTATTTAATTCTAGGAGCTCTTAGAAATATAAACTTGGCTTTCTCACTGTTAAAGGAATAAAAACTATGGCCAATTTTTGTTGATCATTTTCTTTTTTACTCGTAATGTAGGGTCATGAAATGGTTAAGTGTTGTTTAAAATATTGCTCTGGCCTACATAGCTGAAAACAGTGTACAATCTACTGACCTCATCTGCCTAAAATGTATGTCCCTACCTTACCACACTGTAAACTAAATAGATAAGAGTTTGAGCCATGATGTATCCTGCCCTCCTGTACATAAACATAGTAACATAGTAGATGACGGCAGATAAAGACCCGAATGGACCATCCAGTCTGCCCAACCTGATTCAATTTAAATTTTAAAATTTTTTCGTCTTAGCTATTTCTGGGCAAGAATCCAAAGCTTTACCCTGTACTATGCTTGGGTTCCAACTGCCGAAATCATGTAACATGTAACATTTAGAAATGTAAGATTTAGATAAGCAGAGAAATGAGCTAGTTCCCTATAGGACTATAAGTTGTAGCCCTGAACCTATCATAAGAACTGGCTTAGGACCAATAATAATTGTAGAAAAGTTATAGAAGTAACAAATGAGAAGTTGTAGTTTTTGCATGTATTAGTTTGCATATGTTTAGTGAAAAGGGCATAAACGTCCCTGCATTTCCTGATTCTAACACTCTAGTAAGCAGTCTGTTCACTGCACTAGAGTCCGGCATGCTGTAAATAAACCTCTTGTACTTTCTTCACGCCTCTGACTTTGTGTGTCCAACTGACCTTTCAGTAAAAGTTTGGAATGACCTTCCTTCTATAATTAGAGTTCTCTCTCATCTACCCACTTTTCATAAAGTACTGAAGACATATTTATTTCAGAAATTTACTAATGATCCTTCTTTTTCAAATAATCAATCATAAAAGATAAAATTCTGGCTTACAAGATATAGTTTCTGTTCTAATCTCCTGTATAATTGTATTAATATTTTGTTAATTATTTTTGGGAATGAGAGAGGAGACAAAGAGGTTGGGTGCTACATTTATGCTAGCTTACCCATGTAAATGTGTGGTTAAGTTTATGGGCCTAAAATATGTTTTCTTCACTCCAAATCATCTACGATCCTTTTAGACCTCAAGGGCCTAACCAGTTGTGGGGGATCCAGCTCAAAAATAAAGCCAGGGTAGTAGACATTTAAGTCTTTTCTTCAAAGGTTTATTGAAATGTTACTCCCTGTAATTTTCCTTTTCTCTCTCTCTTTAAAACCAATTAAGGTCTAAGGAAGAGTTAAATTCCATTTATCCTAGTTTTTTATATTTTTTTTGCAATGCTTTATATAGATGATATTTCTGTTGGAATATGACTCTGTATTTTACTCATCCAAAATTGACTCATCCAACACTAGCTCAAAAGGAATCAATACAAAAGAACTGTTCAACTTGGGTATGAATTTATTTGTCACCACACGCCACACTCAACTCATGCATAATATCATGTTGCCTTCAGCAAATGACCTAGCACAGCATTTTTATTCAAAAATTAAAAACTTAAGAATTAACTGTTCGACGAATGATACATACGAACATCGAACAGTTAATAAACAAGGAAATGAAATACCAGCAGATATGATCTGGAATTCCTTCCAAAATTTAGAATGGAACAATTTTATCAAATTATACAACAAATACACTAAATCATACTGCATTTTGGACTCCTGCCCCCAGAAATTATGAAAGCAGCTCCATTAGAATTTAAACTAACCTTGTTGAATTATTTGACCGTTAAGTTAAAAATTGGAAAATTCCTTACTAATAATGGTCACATTATAATAACCCCAATTCCAAAAAATCATAAAGAATCATTAGCATCAGTAACCAACTATAGACCAGTAGCATCAATTCCAATTTTTGTAAAAATCATGGAAGGATTGGTACATACCCAACTGATGGAATATCTTGACCAGTTCTCTCTTTTACATGAAACTCAATCCGGATTCAGACCTATTTTAGCACTGAGACAGTAATTGTGGCCATCTTAAATAATTTACATTTCTTGTTTAGTAGGGGCTTTAATGCCCTGATTATGCAATTTGATATGAGCTCTGCCTTTGACTTAGTGGACCATGGGAAATTGTTACAATGCTTAGATGCAATTGATATCAGAGTAGAAGTTCTAGATTGGTTCCGAGGTTTCCTTATGTCCTGCACCTATCAAGTACGTTTTAATTACAATCTTTCCAATACCTGGAGTAATCCATCTGGCGTTCCACAGGGGTCACCACTATCCCCATTGCTTTTCAACATTTACATGTCATCATTAGATGCACAACTGACCCAGCTGGAGATAAAAGTATTTAGCTATGCAGATGACTTTACAATCATTATCCCATTTGCTACCTCTTTCTCTGAAGTCACTCCTAGGGCAACAGAAGTACTAGACTTGATGGAACAATGGATGACTGAATTTAGACTGAAGCTTAACTCAGAAAAAACAAAAATTCTTTATAGCTTCATCTCACCCACTTGATACAAAAACATCACTGTGCATCAATAAACTTAGTTACCCTATCCAACCTACTATGAAGGTTTTGGGTGTAATACTAGACCAGGGCCTAACCATGAAAGACCAGGTGGACTCCTTGGTTAGAAAGGGTTTCTTTACTCTCTGGAAGCTTCGGTCCATCAGAACATATTTTGATGCTTCATCATTCAGAATTCTAGTTCAATTCCTTTTACTGAGCCAACTTGACTACTGTAATATCGCCTATCTGGCAATTTCCCAGAAGAATATGCAGCGATTACAACTGGTGCAAAATGATTTTTGGATTGAAGAAGTTTGACCATGTAACTCCTTCCTAATGACTCCTGCATTGGTTGCCGATGGAGGCATGTGTGAAGTTTAAGTTTGGATGTTTCTGCTTTAAGGTACTGTTCGGTCTAGCCCCTAAATATATAACTGACCTTTTCTCCTTCCCAACCAACAGACATAAGAGAAGCTCACACCTGAACTTTGTATCTCCACCGGCTAGAGGATGTAAATTCAAAAGTCATCATCAACATCTTCTCTCATATCAAGCAGCATTACAGGGGTAAAGACCTGGAACAATTACTTATGCTTACTAATACTTATGGAGAATTCAGGAGACACCTAAAAACATATCTGTTCCTGAAGTACTTAAGCAACTGATTTGTACAACCTTTCCCACATTAATCTGATCTCTAAAGCTGCTATTCACTAGTTTTAACTTGTCAGTTCTACTCAATTTGTAGCATTTTTTAATCATTGTAAACTGCATAGAACTTCACGGTCCTACGGTATATAAACTGTTATTATTATTATTTCTAAAGCAAGTAGTTTTTTACATGTAAAGTTAGTTAAATTAAGAAAAATAAAATTAAGAAAAAGAAAGAAATGTTTTAAATAAATAAAGTGCCTCCCATATGCCCATGCTTTCTGTTTGGGGCAACATGTATGACCAATGCTTGATCTGTGGAATTTGTATCAAGTTTCAAAGCAGAGAGTCTGAAAATTGCCTCCTTTGTTAATAAGCAGCTGCCTGTGACACAAGAGGTGAGACAAATAGGATGTGGTCTTATCTTGACCATATCATCCATTCAGCCTTCCCATATAATGAAAATTAAGAGAAGGAGGGAAGGAAAACGAGGCTAGGAAGGAATCTGCTGACACAAGACTAAAGAGCTCTGCTCCGTTCCTACAGACAGTGAATGAAAAATCAATGAATGCCTCGAGTTGCCTTCCCAGCTGTCATTGATTTCTGTCCTTGCTAAAAGCCCGTAATGTGTAAATTGCCAACCTGCTGACTTCTCTAACTAGTTACCCCTTTTCTCACCTCTACCACACACTGATAGCCAAGTAATTATATAATAGACTACATACGGCCATTATTTAGTCTATATTATGTATAAAGACATGTATCAGAGTTCTCAGATAATGGGGTTGAGGAATACCCCAGAGATCGGTGCCCAAAATAAGTTAAGTAAACACATAAAACCTCCCCCAAACCTTCCCTTTTAATGTACACAGACTATGAAAGGATCCCCTAACGGCAGGATTAAATGTAAATAGTATTAAATAGAAACAATGGATTCAAAAGCAAAATCAGAGCTGGGAGACTACTCTTTATCATAATAAACTCAGCAAAAAATACAAAAATTTACAAAAGAAGGGATAAGAAAACAGAGGAAAATAGTCCATAAAAACAATGAAAAATAGTTGTAAAAAGTTTCAATCGATGTATTGTAGTGTCCTCTGAGTAGTGCTCTCCACTTTAAGCTCAATCATCTTTCACACTTCTTTGCAGACTGATGGGTACAAGTGGATTGATTTTTTACTCCTTCACTTTTAAAACCAATATTAGCTGCTTTAAAAAAAGGTTTGGACAAGTTCCTGGAGGAAAAGCCCAAAGTCCGCTTGGGGACATGGGGGAAGCCACTGATTACCCTGGATTGGTAGCACAGAATGTTGTATTTGGGTTTTTTGCCAGGTACTTGTGACCTGGATTGGCCACCATGAAGATGGGATCCTGGGCTAGATAGACCAGTAAGGCTATTCTTATGTTCTTCTTGTCTCATCCCCATCCCCCCAAGTCACATTCACTTTCCTTTCTCCACCCCCAGATCTTCATTCATGACCTCCCCCCCCTCCAACACACACACACATTTCATCTCTTCTGAAGTAGCAGAAGAAACTGCAGTCCAAATACAGGTGTAATGAAATGCCATTTCTTCCGTTCATTTTTCATATACACACAATATAATCTTATTAACAATACATAATGGTAACCACAAAATTAAACAAACAAAGCACACTCTTTTTCCCCTCTCCACCCCTGCACAGCATTTGCTCCTCACTCCTCTACCCCCATGTGCAACCTCTCTCTCACTGTCCACCATCTCTCTCTCATTCCAACCCTTGCTACATAGGGATTAGGGAAAGAGAGAGAGAGAGAAAGGGAAAGGAGTAGGGGGGGGATAGAGAGAAAGGGATCCAGGGTGCATCTCTCCAACTCCCTTTACTGCCACATCCAACATTTCTCCCACTCATCTCCCAGACTATGTGCAGCATCTTTTACCCCTGCCCACCAGCCCCATGCCCAATATTTCTCCTTCTACCACTCCTCTCCAGCACTATGCCACATCTCTTTTGCCATTTCCTCCACTACCATGTCCAACAATCCTCCGTCTTGCATCCCTTTCCATCTGTCCTACTGTTCCCTCTCCAACACCACATCCAACATTTCCCCCTCTCATCTCTCTCTAATCTCACTCCTCTCCCACCATCATGTCCAAAAATTCTCTCCCTCCCTATGCTGAACAATTCTCCGCTTTCTTTCTTTCCCTGTGTACACCATCTCTTTCCCTCTCATTCACACCCATGCTCAACAATTCTACCTTTCTATTCCCTCCCCCATCTCAGCATCTTGTTCCCTCCATCCCTCCATTCTATGTCCCAAGTTCATGCCTCCTCCCTCCACTCTGTGTCCCAAGTTTGTACCTCCTTTCCCCCTTCTGTGTCCCAACATGTTCCCTCTCTCTATTCTGCTTCCAAGTTCATGCCCCCTCCCGCCTGCCTTCCTTTGTCCCAAGTTCATACTCCCTTCCTTTTGTGCCTCAATGCACCCCTCCCCCTCCCTCCCTTCTTCCCCATGCGCCTCCCTCCTTTCTGTGTCCCAAGTTCATGCACCCTTTCAAAGGTGTGTACCTGTGTTCTGGCCAGCTCTAAGATATCCAAGTAGGCCTCCTCCTTCTTATTTCCAGCCAAACTTCTTTCTTCATAAAGCCACAGGGAACAGAGTATGACCAGAGGTCCTGGTGTGCTG
This sequence comes from Geotrypetes seraphini, assembly GCF_902459505.1. Lineage (NCBI taxonomy): Eukaryota > Metazoa > Chordata > Amphibia > Gymnophiona > Dermophiidae > Geotrypetes > Geotrypetes seraphini. The sequence goes on along the minus strand of NC_047098.1, from coordinate 65,304,257 downwards.
GCTGCGCAGCCTGCTTCCAAAAGGTGTGCGGTCATGCAGCTTAGAGGGAACATTGTATTCCTTTTCATTTTTTATCTGATCAATTTTGTATCTTCTTCTCTTATCCCCTACCTTTCACATTTCTCATCCTCTTATTCCCTTTTATCTGCTTCCCATTACTACATTTCTACCCTCATATACTCATTCTGCTCACTCATCTCCTTGACAACTCTCCCACCTGGATCCACCATTTCTAGCATCTCCCCTCCTTGTCACTTACTCCTCCCTTGTAACCCAACATTTCCACTTTCTCTCTCCCACAAATCCAACATCTTTCTACTCTTCCACTCCCTCCTCTCAAGTCTCCCAAGTCTGACATCTCTCCTCCCTTTCCCTTTCCGGCTCCCAGTCCATATCCTCTCTGCTGTTCCCTCTCCATCTCTCCTCTCTCTGAGTCCTCCGTGTCTCCCTACCCCTTCTGCCTCCCCCCTGAATCTCTTTCCCTTTTCCCATTTTGCCCTTTCCAATTCCATCTCTCCCTCTCCCCCTCCCCATTTTACCCCATCCACATCCATCTCTCCCTAACCCCCCTTGTCATCTCTCTCTCTCTTGTTCCCTCTGTGCTCCTTCAAATCCATCTCATTGTCTCCCTTATACACACTCTGCCACCTCTCCCTATCCTCCTTCTACCCCTTCTATTGTCCCCAAGTCCATCTCTCCCTGTCCCTCACAAATCTGACATCTTTCCCTCCCTCCCTTACCCCATTCCTGAGTCTCACATCTCTCCCTCCTTCCCTCATTTGAGTCCAACATCTTTCCCTTCCCCCATTTCCTCCTCCAAGTCCTATACCGCTCCCTTTCTGCCTTTTACCCCTCTTCCGAATCTGAAATGTCTTGGGAGGGACCTTATTTCTAGGCAGCACTCCGATGAAAGCAGCATCTTGTTGCCGGCCAGCGTACCTGCTGGTCGGCTCTCTCTACCGCATCCCTTCCTCAACATCTACTCTTCCCCAACCCCAGCCGCAGCCACTGCCATGTGCCTACCTCAAATTTCATGTAAAAACACAGTGCCACCCTACCGTCGGCCCCGGCATCTTCTCTCCACTGTAGCCCGCCCTCTCTGACAACTTCCTGTTTCCATTAGGGTGGGCCACAGTGGAGAGAAGATGCCAGGGCTGATGGCAGGTGACGCTGTGTTTTTAGAAGAAATTTGAGGTAGACATGTGGCAGTGGTGGCAGTTGGGAGGGGGGTGAAGGAGTAGATGTCAGGGAAGGGATGCAGCAGAGAGAGACAACTAGCAGGTATGTAGGCCGGCAACATGATGCTGCTCCCATGTCTGCCTAGGTACACTACTATAGCCTCAGAAGAGGCATTTGTAGCCAGCAATTTTTCGGGAGGTCATGGCCTCTGTGGCCTCCTATGGTACATGTAATGAATATGCTGTTTATAACCCACCAATTTACTACTACTACCACTACTACTACTATTAATTATTTCTAGAGTGCTACCAGACATATGAAGCGCTGTACAGAGTCACAAAGGAGACAGTCCCTGCTTAAAAGAGCTTACAATCTAAACAGACAAGAAAGACAAACAGGATGCCAGGGTGGGGATATAGTTAGGAGAGATGGTTATTCTGTCATCTAGGGTTTAGAGTAGGATTTAGAAGTCTGTCCTCCCCCCCTTTTATTAAGCCGCAGTAGAGGTTTCTACCATGGCCCAGGGTGCTAAATGCTCCAACGCTCATAGAATTCCTATGAGCAGCGGAGCTTTTAGCCCCCCAGTGGAAACCTCTAAAAAAGGGCCTATGTTAGAAGCCCAATCTGACTTTGACATTGCATTGTATGATTATCTGTATAGTGATAATACTGGTTGTTACCCACCTTGAATTCTACTTTGGATGATTTGGCAGGATGTAAGACTATATAACTTGCCCATGTGCATGCATGCATTTTCACTTGTTAGATACACACACACGTTTTCATTCTTCAGACACACACATGTGCAAGCACTCTCACTTTGAAACACTATGCCAGCACCCTACAAAGTGCCTAATACCTAAACAGTGCCTCTTGCAACTGCCCTCCCACCCTGCAAATTACCTCACTCCACATACTTCTCGAAAAAAATAAAACCCCAACCATAACAAACCTAGTAATAAACTCAATCACATACCCCATTCAACCCACTCTAAAACTTCTGGGAACGACGATGGACATATGCTGCACCTTGCAACCACAAATCAACAAAACAATACAGAAATCATTCGTGGTCATAAGAAACCTAAGGCAAGTTCGAAAATTCTTCGACAGAAAACAATTCCAGCTCATGGTCCAGTCCCTAGTCCTAGGTCTCCTTGACTACTGCAACATCCTCTATCTCCCCTGCCCCACAACAATGATAAAACAACTACAAACAGTACAAAACACAGCCCTGAGACTAATCTATTCACTAAGAAAACATGACCACATCACCGAGGTATACCTTAACTCACATGGCTCCCAATTCAAGCAAGAATACTATTTAAATTCTACTGTCTATTATTTAAATCCATAAATGGTGACAGCCCAGCCTACTTGAACAACCGCCTAATCCAAACTACCACAACCAGACACAGGAGAACCCAGACACCATTCACATACCCTCCAATCAGAATCAAATGGAAAAAACTGTACGATGGCCTTCTAGCCACACAGGCAGCAAAACTAGACCACCAACTCTCCAATCTACTAATCGCAACCCCAGACTACAAAACTTTCAGAAAAGAAATAAAAACCTTGCTATTTAAGAAATCCATGAAGACTACCTAACACCGAATGAAACATTTCAATCCTCTGAAGCAACCCACTTTACTATGTAATACCTCTGGTCATGTCCAGAAATCCTCTTCTGTAATGGTAATGGCGGAATAAAAATCACTAATGTAATGTAATGTAACTACCACCCTGCTAACTGCTCCACCTCTAAAAAATTCCACCACACAAGCTCTGCAACTGTCCTGCCACCGTACGAACAGACTCATGCCCCTAAACTATCCTACAACTACCCCCACCATCCTGCAAACTGCCCCTCTCACAAACCCATGCCTCTACCCTTAAAATCTATGCTCCACAACTGCTTATTTCACAAACTGCCACAACCCCCCAAAATGCCCCTGAAAACTGCATCACCTCCCCTCCACCCAACCAACACAATACAAGCAAGACACACAGAAGACATAAACAGAACTACAGCTCTCACTCTCTCACACACACACACACACACATACAGAGGGGTTGGAAAGAATATCATAAGCCATGCTCTGCATGCCTTCCCCAACTAATATATATTAAGCATGTGAATTTATTAGCCCACATTTGGTTCAATAGTGCTCCTTAAAAAATTTAGTGGCCACTAAATCAATTTAATGTGCTTTATCCTATGAATTAACATGAGTTGAGTCAATTAGCATTTGTTTAAAAGTTCTAATGTGCATTTATCCTTTGTAATGAATATGTGAAACAACAACCACCACAAAAAAACTCTCGGAAAATTGGTGGTGGAGGGAGGGAGGAAGCCCATAGGCATCTAAAATGATGCAAATATGTTCCCCCTGTGCACGTCCCTAAAATTTATGATTCCTCAGGTGCCAAGAAAGCATCCTATGTCATATCTGAAACAGCTTTGAAAATACAAGTCATGCACACACAGGTTCTCATCTCTTCAGCCAAATTGCCTCTAAATGGATGCCTTATAACCAAATGATACATGTGAGCTTATGGAGGAAAATGTGAGCCCCCCCAAGCCCCCCAAACTGTTTTTACCACACTCTCTGGCAACAAATTCCAGAGTTTAATTATATGTTGAGTGAAGAAATATTGTCTCCAGTTTCTTTTAAAACTACTACTTAGTAGCTTCATTGCACGGTGTTCTACAATATTTTTAATGCTGACTTTTCATAGGAAGGGTGAGTACAATTTATAATCACAGAGGATTCCTGTAACAGGTACATTCTGAGAACAGTTGTTCTCTTTTTTCAGTTGGGGGGGGGGGGTTCTGGTGTTGTACAATATTTGTAAATCTGAAGTTTCATAAGTAGGGTTGGTGTGATTTTCTTGAGCTTGGTAATGGCAAGGTATGGTAAGCTTCTGAGCGTGTATTTGCAAGGTTGTATATTACGTATTTCACTTGAGGGCCCATTTTAGACAGGTTGTTGGGAGGGGAATTGAGCCTTTTGTAAAATACCTAGAAGGACACCATGAGACACATAGGTATTTGCCAGCATGTTAACTAGGGACAATGATTAAGAGAAAAACAATCAGAATAAAAAAAGAATGTGCCGAGGTTTTCAATTAGCACTTTTGCAGTCAGGAACTTTGTAGGTTCCTGGCTGTAGCAATTAAGATTTTGGACCCCTAATCAGACTCGCTATTGTTAACCTACGAGAAGCGATGAATTTTGATAAATTTAAAAACATTCTTATTTATTTATATATCACTTATATCCTACGTGGTTTCCATTCAGGTACTCTATCATATTTCCCTATCTGTCCTGGTGGCCTCAAACTCTATCTAGTGTACCTGGGACAATGAGGGGATTAAGTGACTTGCCCAGGGTCACAAGGAGCAGCGAGGGATTTGAACCCGCAGCCTCAGGGTGTTCAGGCTGTATCTCTAACCACTGTACCACACACTCCTATTTAGGGATGCATATGACTTGTAACACTCCAGTTACCCTCAGATTCCTATAAAGGAAGAACATAATCCTCCCCTCCCCCCCCCACTGTGCTGACCTTCTTTGTTCTTCTTTCCTATTGCAATTGCAGTTCATCCCTCTATTCCATTTGTTTCAGTACGTTCTGTAATGTTTCTGTCATAGTTATGTCCCCCCAATGTTTTGTACTCCAGTTTTGTATACCGCTTAGACAATTATTTTAAGTGGTATAGAAAATTTTAATAACACTTGAAATAGGGCCAGTGGTGGAATCATGACATTTCTCTATCACCCTTGGACTCCCATTCAGCTTACCAACCTCCTCTGTATCATCATTTACACCCCGGTGCCCCATCTGACAAGCTGCTTATACCATCCCATCCCCCTGGACCACTCATCTCTTACCAAAAACCTTACTGTTTTCTACTGGAGGCCACAATTCATCCCTAAACAGTCTTACCCCTCAGCACTCAGGTTCTAAATGGCACCTCTGACCACTTAGTGCAGGGTTAGACAACCATGATCTTCATGGACAACAATCCAGTTGGGTTTTCACGATTTCCACAATTAATATTTATGAGATTGGTTTTATATACTATGTCCATTGCATGCAAATAGATCTCATGCATTATTCTTTGTGGAAGTCTTGAAATCCTGACTGGGTTGTGGCCCTCAAGGACCAAGGTTTCCATCCGTGCCCTAGTGATAGTCTCAAGAAGAGCAGAGTTTGGCAGACCAAGTAATAAGACATTACAATAGTTGAAACGAGGGAAAACGAGGACTATACAAAAGTTCTGAAAGGAGAGCACGCCACACAATCTAGGAAGCAATCTTGATATAAAAAATATAGCTCTAATGATATACGTCAAATAATGATGAATATTCATGAGAGATTTTCATGCAGTGGAGGCAGCGCATACAAGTCTGTCATAGATATTCATGGTGGATGTCTGGTAAACCTGACTGGCTGGATAGCCCCAAGGATAGGTTTGGAACCATGGGTATGTCCAAATCACCCTTTCGCCACATCCCTCCCTTTCCCTCCTATCCACACGTTCATGTTAGTCAAATTATGTTTTAATGTTCACTCACTACATTTTATATTTAAAATTTTTATAAATCTTATTGTAAACCGGCCAGATACTATGTGATGGTCGGTATATTAAAAAGTCAATAAACTTGAAACTTGAATCCTCTGCATCCCAGGGATCTACACAAACAAATGCAGTATTTACAGTATATGAGTATACTCAAATATAAGACGATCTGAATATGTCGAGGTTCCCTTTTTCACCCCAATAAAGGAGGAAAAAAGGTTGACTCGAATTTAAGCCAGGACAGTGTGTGTTAATATTCATGTGCCCTGCCTTGCCAGGATCTACATCCAGCCCCCCTCACTCCCTTCCAGGCTCTGCACCCAGCCACTCTCACTCTATGCCCTGCCAGGCTCTCCACCCTATTCCCCCTCTCCCTTCCAGGCTGTGTACCCTGTCCCACCTCCCTGGCCTGTACCCTGTCCCCTTTCTCTCCTGCATGCCTCCACCGAGCCTTCCATATGACGTGGTGGTCCAGTGGTAGGCCGAGACAGTAGGGATCCCTCCTGTCTCCTGCCTCAGCTGACTCTGACAGTTTTTTTACCTCCCTCTCAGCTCCCCCCTTTTTTAATCCCTGGTGGTCCAGCGGTGTATCAGGCAGAAGCGAGCTTTCTGTGCTCCTGCCCCAAACTGAGCCCCTCCCTAAAAGGCTGCCTCGAGTTCTCGCAGTCCAGTGGTGTGCTGGGCATAAGTGAGCTTTTTGCACTCCTGTCTGGCCCTGAGCTGCTCCTTGAATGGCTGCCGCATGTTCTCACGCGTCCCATGAGAACTGGTGGCAGCCATTCAGTGAGCAGCTCAGTGCCAGGCAGGAGCGCAAAAAGCTCACTCTTGCCTGGTACACCGCTGGACCCCCAGAACTCTCAGCAGCCATTCAGAGGGGCTCAGCATTGGGCAGGAGCGTGGAAAGCTCGCTCCTGCCCTATACACTGCTGGACCACCAGGGATTCAAAAAAAGGGGGGAGGCAAGAGGGAGGTATAAAATTGTCGGAGACGGAAGGGATCCCTCCTGTCCCAGCCTACCAGGTCATACAGCAGGCCAGTGGAGGTCTGAAACAAGTCTGGGAAGGGGTAGGTGGTTGCTGACCCAAATATAAGATGAGATCCCCATTTTTGGGTCATTTTTTGGCCCCAAAATCTCATCTTATATTTGCGTATATACGGTACTTACTAAAATCACTATTTGCAAGTGTATCTGATGTAAACATGTAAGTGTTGTCATTTACATGTCTAGCTGCTTCTAAAATAATTTTCACAGTGTCTGGCAGTGGAAGATGCTTGGTATGGTAAGCTCCCGAGTGTTTGCAAGGTTATGAGCCCAGAATTGAACAGAATCTGTTTTGTATGTCGAGTTATAAAATGAAACAGTCTGTTTCTGCTCTGTACACTTTCTTGTGGGAATTTTATTGAATAATTATACTGAACGCTACTCTAACGTGTACTGTATTATTAAGGCAAGTAAGGTTAAATTAAATTATACTGGTAGTTTTAGTGGGTAGCTGGACTATAACTAGAAATGTCCACTGAAATGAGAGCGCTCAGTGGCTAATTAGAGCTGGGTCTGCATTTGCACTTCAAAGGCTGACGGATGCCCTGTTTTGGTGCTAGAGTTACCCTAAAGCAGTAAGGGGAAGAAAAGAGGGGGATGACATCTTCACATCCACAGACAGATAGGGAGGCAGGGCTGAGTAGGAGGAGCTCTGGGATCTACATGTGTGCAGTGCTTTAAATCCACAAACTACGAAAGCAATGACATTTCAGCTGAAATGCCAGCTTCCTCCGGTTGTGTGGGCATTCTTATGGCATGGTGCTCAGAAGTTAATATATGCCAACCGGTTTCTGTCCATTTATGAATAATGCAGTTTTTATCACTTATTTTTTATGTCACACTCATCATTTTTTTATGTTAAACTTTTAGAATATATGACTCGACGCAGGCGTCTTTCCCAAAAAAACACCATGTTGAGTCCTACTTTACCTATGGATGTACAAATATTTTTGCATTGGATAAATAAATAAAAGATATTTTTTAAACAAAGAGACACAACATATGTTTTTTCTTGGGTTTTTTTTTTTAAACGCTCACTGCTTTGCTGCATGAGTATCAACCCTTACATCTATAAGGTTCATACCTCAAGATGGGGAAAGAAAAAACAAAAGTTGTCTCAGGCACCTTGAGCTGGCTATGAACATTCTTGATTTTCTTGAAAATGAAATTAGAATTAAATAGTCATATGCAGTGACTTAGTAAGGAAGGCGTGGGGGTGGGGGTGGTCTTCCTAAGGGTGTGGCACCCCTCCTCCTCTCTGCCCACCCCGCTTCTCTCCTTGCAGCACACAGGCTCCCCTTGCCTTCCCCTGTACCCCTGCATCAGTCAGCTTTTGAAGTGTAAATGCAAACCCAGCTCTGGTTGGCCACTGAGCTCTCTCATTTCACTGGACACTTCTACTTAGATTCCAGCTATCCACTAAACCTAAACTTGTTTGCTATCGCCTCCTTAAGACATATAAATACGATGAGAAATTACACCTTTTCTGTTACTGCCCCATCGCTTTGGAACTGAGCCCCAAACTTTTTAAGAGAGATCTCCACAATTGATAAGTTTAAACCCAGTCTAAAGATCTTTCTGTTTAAAGACGCCTTTGGCAAATAACCATCCTTTTAAGGATGTTTTAATCCATTGCTTCCTCAGCCTCTTTGGAGGATTCTTCAGTCATTAACCCCTCTTGTTCTTCCCCTGATTTTGGGGTTTTTTTCTGTTTGTTCTTTCCTGTTGAAGCAATTGTACGTCCTACCCTTTTCCTTTTCTGCCACTTTGTCCTAGTTAACCCTGTCAGTCCTGTTTTTTACGTGATGATGGTTTATGTATATTCAGTTTATTTGTTTCCCCTCTGTGATTTTAACCTAATGTAAAACCGCTTTGAATTTTAATAAGGCGGACTAACAAATTTTAAGAAACTTGAAACTTTTTACTTCTCCGGTGTGAGGTTGCTGCCCACGTCAGCATCAGCGCTCTCTTTGATAACCCTTCTGGGACCCATGCCTAGGAAGTGACGTCAAAGGGTGAGTTGACACCGATGTGGGCGTGCTGCTCACGCTGGAGAAGTTGGAAGGGGACACGGCAGGGGGGCGGGAGAGGGGCACCACCACCCCAGGCACCGCTTACCCTTACTATGCACATTTGAGCTTCTAGACATCAGCCCATTTATAAATAATACATAAGAACATAACATAAGAAGTTGCCTCCGCTGGGGCAGACCAGAGGTCCATCCTGTCCAGCGGTCCGCTCCCGCGGCGGCCCATCAGGCCCACTGCCTGAACAGTGGTCTCTGACTAATTTTATAATTTACCTCTAAACCTGTCCCTATAACCTCTAAACCTGTCCCTATAACCTACCAATACGTTCCACAAAATCTTCTCATTCACAATCAAGTCTATCAAGATATAGATATTAGGGCGCAGTGATTAAAGCTAAAGCCTCAGTACCCCGAGGTTCTGGGATCAAACAAACGCTGCTCTTTGTAGCCCTGGGCAAGCCACTTAATCCCCCCATTGCCCCAGGTACATTAGACAGAGTGTGAGCCCACCGAGCCAGACAGGGGAAAATGCTTGAGCACCAGAAAAAATTCATGTAAACCATTCTGAGCTCCATTGGGAGAATGGTATAGAAAATTGAATAAATAAATAACATGTTTGCCCAAACCTTTCCCTTATCTTTAATAAGGAATATCATTGAAGAACTCTTAGACCACTGTACACAAGGTTTATATATCTTTTTTTTTTTTTTTGTAATGTGTAAAGTGGCCTAACAGTCCATCAATGATATTTCTTTCTTGCTTTATCCTTGGTGTTTTCAGCCATAATCTGCTCCTGGCTCCCAACTCCATTCAAGCAAATACAAGTGCTGACAGGAAATGGAAGATAGCATTCTGGAGCTTGTGCTCACTGACTGGAAAATTGAACAACCTGGGATGATGATTTATTCATGAGGGCTGATGAAATGTAGTTCTTGGTCCCTGGAAGCTGGAATACGGGAGCGAGAAGGTATGAAGGAGAGAGAAGTAAAGGGAGGAGGGACAAAGAAAGAGATGGGCGGTTTAGAGAAGGGAAGGAACGGGGAAGGCAGCATTCACATCCATAAGAGAAACACCACAGAAAAGGAATTACCAGGCTAATTCTAGCTAAATGCATTTCTGTTAAATCTAAATTGTGAAGAACTCATACTTTGTACAAACTAAGACTGGAGCACTGGATCTCTGTGAGAAAATATAATTTCCAAGATTAAGCACAGATTGTAAATCCTCTGGGGACTGGACAAATATCTGTTGTTCGGTTGAACAACCGAGAAATGCATGAGTTAAATCCAAATCTAAAAATCAAGTTTGTTTTATTTATTTATCCCCGCCTTTATCCAGGGCGAGTTACACGCTTACATACAAAATATAAAATTACGTATAACAAACAGATCACATCAACGACAGAGATCTCTACAAACAATAAAAAACAATCCAGACAGCAATATACTGTACATTGGTGACCCACACCCTGTAATCAACAATCTCCACTCTTCTTCATTTAAACAATCTCAGACCCTGTATTTCATCTGACAAAACAAGTGCCTTTTGAGTAATTTCTTAAAATTCTGTATATTCTGCTGTTGACGAATATACTCAGGGAGGTTATTCCTTTCCCTGGGTCCAATACAATGAAAAATACTAATCCCTGGATGATGTTAACCTCAGATCTCATACAGATGGAATATGCAGATCAAAATGGTCTGTAGACCGAAGTTGTTAGACATTATAAACCTCCTGGGACATTCTAATTTTAACAGACAAAAAACTTGATGAAAGAAAAGCAGACATACGTAGGTGTAACGGAAATGACTGAAGTGTTTGATGCTAAGCAAATACAGAAGACTCTCAGTTAATCAGCACCCATGGGGATTGGTAGATGCTGGATAAATGTTTCTGGTTGCTTGAGAGTTACTATTAAAAATAGGCCTAACTAATACTGTACCATAAACTGTTCCAGACAAACTACCGGACATGTGGTAGGCAAAATGTGCGCATACTCAGGTTTACACTTAAATTTCTGCCAGAAATTGATTTTATTTTCATTTTTATTTAAAGTATTACAGTATTTCAGATAAAGAAAAATCAGACCCTTAGTCCAACCCTTGTGGCGTACCCCAAGGATCCCCACTATCCCCCACCCTCTTCAATCTCTATACGGCCTCACTCGGTGCATACCTGGACAAACTATGCCTAACTTCTTATAGCTATGCAGATGACATTACCATTCTCATACCCTTTGATCAACCTAAGCCCTCTATGACAGACATACTACACTGAACACTAGAATCAGTAGGGACCTGGATGAAAGATTACAAACTGAAACCGAACCCAGACAAGACAAAATTCATCCTCCTCGAAAATAACAAAGTTCCAACCATAACCAACATAGAAATAAACTCAATCAACTAACCCATTCAAGCTACCCTAAAACTACTAGGAATGACGATAGACAGATGCTGCCATGCAACCACAAATAAATAAAACAATACAGAAATCATTTACAATTCTGAGAAACCTAAGACAAGTTCAAAAATTCTTCGAAAGAACACAATTCCAGCTCATAGTACAACCCCTAATCCTAGGACTACTAGACTGTTACAACATCCTCTACCTCCTCTGCCCTGCAACAATGAGAAAACAACTATAAACAATTCAAAACACAGCCCTAAGACTCGTCTATTCATTGAGGAAACACGACCACATTACAGAGGCATACTTTCCCCCAGCAATGCTCCCCCCATTTTGTAGCTGAACATCGGGTTCCTTTTCCCTATGTGCATGACCTTGCATTTCTCTATGTTAAAGCGCATTTGCCATTTATTTGCCCACTCTTCCAGTTTGCTTAGGTCCCTTTGCAGGTCTTCGCACTCCTCTGTGGTCCTAACTCTGCTGCAGAGTTTGGTGTCATCCGCAAATTTTATAACTTCACACTTCGTCCCTGTTTCCAAGTCGTTTATAAATATATTGAACAGCAGCGGTCCCAGCATCGACCCCTGCGGAACACCGCTCGTGACCCTCTGCCAGTCCGAGTATTGGCCCTTCACTCCCACCCTTTGCTTTCTGCCTGCCAACCAGTTTCTGATCCATCTGTGTACATCCCCTCCCACCCCGTGGTTCCACGGCTTCCTAAGTAGCCGCTCATGGGATACCTTGTCAAAGGCTTTTTGGAAGTCGAGATAAATGATGTAAATAAGAAAACAGATAAATGTGGATGGAGCATGGGTGGGGCGGGGGTGGAGCAGGGCCAGGGGGGGGCCCAGTGTACTTGTGTGCCTAGGGGTCCTTGAAGAATTAATCCTTCCCTGCATACATACATACATACACACACAGATACATCCGATTTTATATAGATAGATAGATTGCAAGAAGATTTATGCTCAAAATCCTTGGGGGAATGCAAACACAAAGTTCTAGTGTGGGCAAAGGACTATGCCCAAACATGGGAGACATATTTGAAGGAAACAAAAACATATAAAAATTTCAAAAGTTAAAAAAATGATTCTGTCTTGAATCAGCAATCAATGAAGCTCTTTTCAAAAGGGCGTCATCTTCTCCTTTCCAAAATAATTTTGACTGCATTTTGAAGAACTTGCAATCTATTCAATGACTTACCAGGAAGACCCAAATAAAAAATATCCTTACAATAATCAAATCTCAATAAAGTGCTTGAATCACTTGAACATTACTGTATGTTCTGCATACCACAGAACTCACTTGATCCTCCAGTCATGTATGAATTCAGGATCACCCCAAGATTCGCAGCAATTGAACTGGAAAGATGGTTATCCCTTCCACTGCAAGACCAATTTTGGGACTTTATTTATTAAGGCCTTCAACACAGAAATTAGTTTTCTCAGGACAAACAGTTGGCTACCATCCAGTATTCTACATTCTTAAAAAAGTTCTCCATAAGCTCATAGGTAGCCGATAGGCAATCCTGAAAAGGAATAAGAAAGAGGATATATCATCATAAAGAGGCTCTCCTGCCCAGTTAAATCCTCTGAATATCAACTCAATATTTTTTTTGCTTCTCGTATTTACTTGCTCAGCAGATGACTGTGATATTTTTCAATCATTCAAGTTTGTGTGGTCTACTTTTGCCTTTATTTGCAACCTCTCTAATAGAATGCCTTAACTTCACTATTTTAGAAACATAGAAACATGATGGCAGATAAAGGCCAAATGGCCCATCTAGTTGACCCATCTGCAGTAACCATTATCTCTTTCTCATTCTGAGAGATCCCACATTACTTATCTCAACACATTTTTGGCTTCCTGCTACTTAGTTTGTTACTTTTTCTAATTCCTTTCAATTTTTTGGACAATATATATATATATATATTTTTTTGTTTGTTTGTTTGTTAGACCTCTGATGCAGGCTTTGTAGTCAAAACACAGCCCATGTCAGTTCAGAGAAGTTCTCAATAAATTATTCATAAGACCATAAGAATATCCTTACTGGGTCCAACAAGCCCAGTAGCCCGTCCTCACAGTGGCCAATCCAGGTCCCTAGTACCTGGCAAAAATCCAAGGAGTAGCAACATTCCATGCTACCGATCCAGGGCAAGCAGTGGCTTCCCCCATATCTTTCTCAATAACAGACTATGGACTTTTCCTCCAGGATATTGTCCAAACCTTTCTTAAAATCAACTATGCTATCTGTTGTTACCACAACCTCTGGCAAATGCAAGATTCCATTCTTGGGTCTTGTCATCTCCACTGTTGCTTTTCCTTTATGTAATGTAATGTAATGTAATTTATTTCTTATATACCGATATTCCGTTAGGTTCTAAACAGTTTACAGAAAATATACATTAAAATTATGAATAAGAAAGGTACTTAGAAATTCTCTTACTGTCCCGAAGGCTCACAATCTAACTAAAGTACCTAGAGAGTAATAAAGAAGTGAAAAATAGAGATAGAGGAAAAAATAAGAAAATAAACATTCTAACAAGACTGCATTGATCTAACCTTTGGAAGGTTTGAGAAAACCTGACCTTTGGAAGGTAGAAGAGAGGAGAGAAAGGAATAGATGCAGAAGGAGGAACCGTTGAACAACAGAATTCTGGAGAAATTTAAATGATAGAAATAGAACATAACAAAACAAGTGGCAAAACAATAAATAAGATTTAAAATAATTCATAAACTGGAAAGAAAAAGGAAAAGAAAACATTGTCTTCAATCCACGGTTTCAGCGTCAGTGATGAAGTGGAGCAAGTAAGTTTAGGAGGAGCGATGACGTTTTCAGAAAAAGGACTTCTTCAGGGAAGAATCCCAGGATGCCCATGTCTCCTCCTCTGTGATGGTCTCCTCCATGCATTCCTCCCCACGACACACTGCCCGTGCCCCAGCCGCCACCCTGAACGGCTGCTCCAAGGAGGCTGCCCCAGATGAGGCCCACGGTGACTGCAAGATTTCCTCCTCTGCGAAAAAGCCGCCCGGTGCTGTTGTCGGTGTGTGCTGGCGCCGCTGGAGCTGGGGCTGACAGGGGACCCCTGCCCTGCTGCTGCTGCGTTCATCACAGCGCACAGACTGTGCGACACCGGCAGGAAACTCTGGAGAAAAGCCGGGCTGATGGACTATGGGACTCCGGGGCAGAAGTTCCCAGACTCCGGGCCGGGCAAGCGCCGATCAGGAATGAAAGGAAAAGACAGTGATTACATGTAATTTGTGGTACTTAGTTCTTCCGTTTTTGTTCCTTCACAGCTGGAACACATCATGGATTGAGAAAACTAGGCTGTTTCCTACTCTTGAATCCTCTGACTTCTGAGCTCTTTTCATATTTCTATTTGGAGTCTCAGTGCCACCTCCCTGTCCTTTTACAGATCCTGAAGACACCATATCCCTACAATTATCACTGTTCAACAGATTGTTCTTCTCCAAAGAAGTTATATTTGTGAAACTAATAATAAACTAATAAGATTGATTTTTACTGGACTAAGGGGACAATTTGAGAAATTTTACTTTTAAATCTCATGATAAAAAGTTTGATATGAAATGAACTACTTGAAGGAAAATATCCTCCCAGCAGTTTATTATCTCTGTTCTCGATGCAGAATAGAAATGACCAATGCTGTTTCTATTAGAAGATAGAAAACTTAAAAGATGACTGTTTCATTTATTTCGTGGAAAGCTCCGGGCTTGCTACTGAAATGTGATGGATGGCCCTAATTATATTTCTTCAGTTCGGAGTCTGAAGTAATTTTTTATTAATGGCGCCAATCAGATCTTAAACAAACAGCCCTTTGCATAGTACAGTGTTTTAGTTACCAGCCCCTTGTACAAATTCTGGCACATTTTCAAAGCTCTTGCTGTCAATTAATTCAAAGCCTGTAGGAAGACAGGCAAGAGCGGAGAGCAGATCTCAATGAGGAAGAAAATAACTCATTACAATCACCTCTACAAAAGATTACGTGAACAGCAGCTGCACCTCTTTGGGAATTTGGTGTGAATATTTATTGACTAGTAAATCGCTTGTTTGTTTCGTTAAGCTATGAGAAATAAAGGAAGATTAGTCTCAGTGAAACAGTGAAAGAAATAATTTGATAACAAGTGTACTGCGTGAGGTCACAGGGGAGCACGGTTATACCATAGGTTTCAAGACCTTGTTTTTTGATTATAATCCTTCACTATGACACTTTTAGAAATTGGGAGGATGGGGAGAAGCACAGGCCCTAGAGAATGGTTGCAAAACTGTAAGACTTGCTTTCCTACGACAAGGAATCAATTTGCGGAAAAATGGTCTAAACTGGGATTGCTTACATTAACACAGGAGCAGATTTTTTTCTTCTTTTGTGGATCTGCTGAATAAGGTAGTCACCTACAAACTGATACAGCTTTCATCATTTTGAAGGCTGAGGGGAGATATGATTGAAGTCTACAAAATCCTGAGTGGAGTAGAATGGGTACAAGTGGATCGATTTTTCACTCTGTCAAAAATTACAAAGACTAGGGGGCACTTGAAGTTACAGGGAAATACTCTTAAAACCAATAGGAGGAATTTTTTTTTCATTCAGAGAATAGTTAAGCTCTGGAACGCATTGCCAGAGCATGTGGTAAGAGTGGATAGCTTAGCTGGTTTTAAGAAAGGTTTGGACAAATTCCTGGAGGAAAAGTCCATAGTCTGTTATTAAGACATGGGGTAAGCCTCTGCTTGCCCTGGATCAGTAGCATGGAATGTTACTACTCCTTGGGTTTTGGCCAGCTACTAATGACCTGGATTGACCACTGTGAGAATGGGCTACTGGGCTTGATGGCCTGACCCAGTAAAGTTATTCTCTTGTTCTTACATGAGCCAAATAGAGGACAATTAAACCATTGTAACATCACTGATGAGATTGGCTCTGAGGCACTGTGGAATGAGGCATTATGACATTACAATCTCAGCTGTGGAATGTTGCTCTCAATGTGGTTCCGGAATCTTGCTATTCTTTGAGATGCTGGAATGTTGCTACTCCTTGGGTTTTGGCCAGGTACTAGTGACTTGGATTGGCCACCGTGAGAATGGGCTACTGAACTTGATGGACCATTGGTCTGACCAAGTAAGGCTATTCTTATGTTCTTATGGCTAATATTCTTCTGTCTTCTCCTTGGCAATAATGTCATGCCAGCAGTGTATGGATTCAATGAGAATGCATTCTGGTATCTGCAACTGCTTCCTTTCCTGAGCACACACTGTGAGTGTCTATTTTTAGGTTCCTACAGGGCAACTATATTTATAAGTCACTTATCTGTGCCCTTCTCCTCTATGGCCAACTGCAGACTCCCTCCCTTCTACCTTGATGCACCGTATGCCTAGAACAAAGTGCCTCAGTCGATATGTGAGGCTCTGGCTCTGGCAGTATTCAGATCCGGACTCAAAGCCCACTTCTTGGAAGACGCTTTCAATTTCAAACTCCAACCCACCTTCTAAGCACCAATATCTGTAATAGCATTCCCTCTGTAATTCCCCCGTCTGAGCACTGTGTATTGATGCACCTTCTTGTCCAGTTTGTCTGTCTTTGAGCAGAGATTGTCTCTGCTATCTTTTGATGTACAGTGCTGCTGCATATGTCTACTAGTAGTAGTAGTAGCAGCAGCACGGAATGTTTATACTCTGGAGATTTTTCATGGAATCTTGCTACTCTTTGGGGATTCCAAATAACAGCAACATTCCAGAATCCTGGCTCCATTTCTGGCAGGATTCAAAGCCACTTCTTTCAAGTTGCTTTCTGTTCCAAACGCCAGCCCACCTGCTAAACACCAATATCTGTCGTTTCATTCCCCCACCTGAGCATTGTGTATTCATGCATCTTCTTGTCCAATGTGCCACCGGAGGGCTCATTTCAATGTTAAAAAGCACATTTGCATGCCATTGTCAGAAACTGCTAGAAACCTCGCTAAAGATAGAGATAATCCATTTTGACAATCCGCCACTAAAATGCATGCAGGCTAAACCGCTGGAAAATAGTTTAGCAACGCCATTAAAATTTTGAGAATCTTGCTCTCAGTCACTTCTCTTTTTTCTCTTCCCAGATGTTCTTTTGCATTGGTCAGCTTCCTGATGTGTGCCATCTGTAATATGTCCTCTCTTTCTTCTAAATCTATTTGAATTTCTAACTAACCCATAAAATAAAATATAATTATGGGTCCCTGTCTGCTCTCCTCCAATCATATTCTTATTTTATTCCTAGATGTGTGCATTCTTGCCAAGTTATTTTGTAATACTGCCAATCAAATTACTCCTACATACTTACATCTATTTCTTCAGTTCTGTTATCATTGATTATCATTATCCAGAGCTGTTTCTCATATAAATTCATCTTCAAATGCCTTCTACCTTTTTTCTCTTTTTACATGTTGAACCTGGATCTGGTTTTTTTTTTTTTTTCATCTGCTCCATTGTGGATTTGTGTAGCCTCGTGTGGACTCTGAATTTATATACAGCTGGCTTATAAGCAATAACTAAATAGATCATTTCACTCATATGAATGGCCATCCAAATGTTTTCTTGGCTACGACAATCAGTTTTCCCATAAATATCAATAATATTTCAGTAAAACTTTCACTTTAAATACTTTAATCACTCTGACCCTCTAACATCATGATGGATTCTCATTTAGGACTTATCTTGACTCGCAATTCATTGCTAAAAGAACAGTAGAGTAGACAGAAACCATGTAGGCACGGATGGTGTCTAGTTGACTGTTCTGCTATAAAATGTCTCTTGCATCACAAAGATAGTATCAAAATGACTCAACACAAATTGTGTTTTAGCCTAAAAGGCCTGCCTTAGAGTCTAAAATTATCTGATGCTATAGTCTGAAAACATGCCAGTGAGTGACGTGACTCAGTCAAAATTCTTATTTAGAACACCACTGATCACAACCAGTGAGGTCACCGTGAAAGAGTGGTGTGGATTGGCACCAAACTGGACATGTATAGCTAAGGTCAGACAGCAGAGTCACCCTAAATTCCTTCATTAACCAAAGATGTATGTATGCCATTTAGCCCTATTACTTTATCTTTGGTGTAGCTAGCTCCTCACCAACACACTTTTCATTCCTATCAGTACTTGTCTTCTGTGGTCTTACTATCAGCCTTTCATCTATTTTATTACTTTGGCTATTTTTATATCCATTTGTTCCTACTCTGTCCTTTCTGAATAGGTTATATTCCAGTATAGCTACATCCTAGTCAGCTCTCTGTGAACCACGTTGTTACCACCATTAAATCAAAAACAGTCTCTTCTAGAACAGCCTCAGATCCAAGAACCTTATTTCCCATACCACAGGTGTTAGTATATAAATCTCATCAATAATGATCATTGTGGCATATGCCCCAACAAAAATGAGTAGTGGCAAAGACAAAGATGATTGATGAAATTCCTTTCAAGAAACCATTTGTATTAGTAAGTGATCTTCATATTCAAGCTGAAAAATTGTGCATGGGATAGGAAGGTTTTAAAGGGCTTTAAAGAGTTTATAGGGGTAATAGATTTGATTTACTGTCTTTTATTGCAGTCCAACTAAAGCAGTTTACATATATTATATGTAGGTAATGGGCACATTTGGATGTGGAAGGCTGAAAGATAAGGAACTGTGGTTGCTAAGGTTTGCTACATATAATTATAGTGGTTTACAATATCTGATTCCAACATAATAACATACGGTTTACAATGATGACAGATAAAGACCTATTGAGTGCATCTCCATAGTGCAGAAGTTTTACGTTCATTATCAATCTACATGCCTGTATTTAGGACCAAATAAAGACCCCTGAAGAAGACTAAACTGTTGAAACACAGACCGTGTTGGGTCCATATGTTTTCAGAGGTTCAGGCCCTAGACATTTTTATGTGGATTATTTATTTGTGTTAATAAAGCCTTCATCTTGGACATCGACTCTCCACAATTTGTTTTCTCCATCCA
Organism: Geotrypetes seraphini; assembly: GCF_902459505.1. Taxonomy (NCBI): domain Eukaryota; kingdom Metazoa; phylum Chordata; class Amphibia; order Gymnophiona; family Dermophiidae; genus Geotrypetes; species Geotrypetes seraphini. The sequence goes on along the minus strand of NC_047098.1, from coordinate 65,285,008 downwards.
GTCTGCCCAACCATATATGCTCCATAAATGAATCATTTAATTTAAATGGCCCTTTATCTTAGATATTTCTGGGTCAGAAACCCAGAGCCCTGCCTGGTAGTGTGCTTAGGTTCCATCTACTGGAGTCTCCATCAAAGCTCACTCCAGCCCATCTTAACCATCCCAGCCATCAAAGACCTCCCCAGCCCATCTTCAAATGAATGTCCATATACAGGACACAGGCCGTGCAAGCCTGCCCAATACTGGCCTTAGTTCCTTCAATGTATACCCATTATTTTCTAATTAGAGATCCTCTGTGTTCATCCTACGCTTGTTTGAACTCTGTCACTGTTTTCCTCTCCACCTTGGGAGCGCATTCTACACATCGACCATCCTCTCCGTAAGGAAGAATTTCCTAACATTAATCTTTCCGTAGCTGTGGGGCCCAGTTTTGCACCCTTCCCCAATGTCAGCCCTGACAAAGGTGCATTATTGTTCAATGGGCCTGAGCTCAGTAGGTGGGCTCTCCTGTGGCTATGCCATTGATGGGGATGGAGCCTATCATCCAGATGGTTATGTGGTACTCTCCCTGATATCAGATAACTTCCAGAAGCTGCCTTATACCCCAACATTAAGCACCGCATAACTTCTGGTAGATGCTTTGTACCAGGATAGTCAATGCAAGTGTGTGGTGGGTATGGCTCAGTACTGAATATCCAGATACAACTTTAAGTGCTGCAGTCAGTGTTCTATATATACTGTAGGAAGTCTGTTATATTACCACCTTTTCATTTAGATCTAGTATCCTCCTGCAAAGTGTGACATCTGCTCACCTGAAATTCTATGTCTCTGCCTGCAACCGCTTGTTTTCATTTTCCCATTTCTGTTCTGGATTGGCAATTCTTGAACTAAAATCACCTGGACACTTTGTACTGGGTACTTGGCAGGTGCTCTGAGGGAAAAGTGAAGGTCCGGATTTACCTGGACATGTCCTCTTTTTAGAGGACTGTCCAGTGTCCAGATGGCTTTTCAAAACCCAGCCCTTTGTCCAGATTTTGAAAAGCTTTGAGCTTGGGGCCGCATCTGGAGAGTATCTATGCATGCAGAGATGCAATACAGCGATGCCCTCCAGACACGGCCCAAAGAGACAGGTTTTGTGTGGGGCCGGGGCTGGGGGATGGAATGAGGCAGGGCTGTGGACAGAATGGGGTGGGGCGGGGCTACGCACCATGTTTTTGTCCAGCAAAAATCTGGTAACCCTAGGTGAGGATCAACAAAGTACATGTCATTTTTGAAAATGTCACAGATATGCACTGATTTTTACCCCTCAATGTAAAGATTTCCTGGGAATGCCTTTTACATTTGGGCTAAAAGAACACACACACACAATGGGAGCCTGTTCTGCTTTCATGAGAGGAAAGCCTTAGAGAAGTAAACCAAGTGATCCAACCTGTAGGAAGAAATCAGAGCACACCTTCCTGTCTACTGCTTCCCCTTCCCCTGTCTCTTCCCCTTCACTGAAAGTGTATGTGCTCTGAAATCAGTCGTGCATAATTTTAACTAATAGGTGGAAGACCATTTTCAGATTTTAAAAATGTACTCAAATTGCTTTCTACTTTATCTGTATTCTTTCAGAGGCTCCAAAGAAATGCCAATATTGTTTAATGCTGCCTTGATTCATTTGTAAAGCAATACTACACATAAATCATTCCCTAGATGTACGATCTGAAAAATCTCACTCTTTGGCCTTCAATTTCACTCCTTTGTGTGGTAAATCTCACTCTTTGGCATAGTTCATCCTTGGCATCTCTGCAAGCTCATTTTCCAAGGGAAACTTCCACAAAGTTAACCTTTAAAAAGTGTGCTTGGTAGGACCCACAAGCACTTTTGCACCTATGGAATCTGGATGTGCTTTACAGAAAGTGAAACGTAAAGATGGAAAAGTGTGCACAGGGATTTTGCATACTTTACCACCTCTCATCACCTTCAGCTGGTTCATAGACAACAACGCGGAAGACAAAGGCGCGCGCCGACAACTGAGTGCAAGACGGAGGCGATCGCCGAAGAAAATTACTGTTTTTAGGGGCTCTGACGGGGGTTTTTGTTGGGGAGCACCCCCAGTTTACTTAATACAAATCGCGCCGGCGTTGTGGGGGGTTTGGGGGGTTGTAACCCCCCACATTTTACTGTAAACTTAGCTTTTTCCCTAAAAACAGGGAAAAAGTGAAGTTTTCAGTAAAATGTGGGGGGTTACAACCCCCCAAACCCTCTACAACGCCCCCACAATGCGGCGCGATCTGTATTAAGTAAAGTGGGGGGGGGGGGGCTCAATTGTCTGGTCGCACCTTTGTCCCAGTGCGCTTTTGATCTGACACCCCTTCAGCCTCTATCTCCAAACTAGGGTTACCAGATTTTTTGTTCAAAAAAGAGGACATGTGGCCTCACCCTGTTCAGCCCCTCTCCTGCCCCCATACCATTCCACTCTCTAACCCCAGCCCCACACAAACCTCATCTCTTCAAGGCAGCATCTGGAGGGTCTCTGTGCATGTGTGGACATAACACGATGATATCACACACATGTGAGCATGAGTGTGACATCATCGTATCACATCCGTACATGCGCAGAGACCATCCAGATGTGGCCCCGAGCTCAACTGCTGGGTTTTGAAAACTCATCTGGACATGTCCAGGTAAATCCAGACATCTGATAATCCTACTCCAACTCTTTTGACTGTGGTGGCCATTATTCTAGCTGTGAGAATAAGACATCTTTCAGCCTCAAATGTTTACTGCTTAGTTATCCTATGCATATTTTTTTTCTTTTGAAAATTGACTACATACCATTTATGTTATTCTTGGCACAAAATGAGTAGAATTCTCTGAAACTCTATCTTCTAACTCACACTTCCATGCTTTCTATGTAAGAGAGAAACATTCTGCACATCAAAATCCATTGGGGCCGATTTTCAGATCATGGGAGGCAGCCTGGCAGTGAACCCTTAGAATAGCTGGTGAGAGGGCTAGCTGTTGACCAGGAGATTCAGAAGGAGATAACTGGCTACCTCCTGCTGAATATTGGTGGTTAACTGGCTCAGTGCTTTTAGCCAGCCAGGAGCCATTTCTGAATATCAGGCAGATTGTTTCCAAGCAGCAAAGGAGTGTATAAAATAGCAATCATGAAAAAAAAAGAAGATCAAAGTCTCCACAATAATAGCCAAGTTTGCGACCTCAGCTTTTATTTATAAGCTACTCAATCAAATTCCGAGATTAGGGTTTCATCAATCAAGCATATACGCCATTCGATTAATTATTGAAACATACTTTCGACAATCAAGTATACAGGTATCTCTGTTGACATGACCCCTGACGCAGGCTTTATTGAGCTGAAACATGGACCATATCATGTCTGTTTTGGTTGAATTGATCTCTTTGTTTATTTCAGTCGTTAATAACTAAGCTCTCTTCTTTTCCTCAGTTGAAACATCTTTGGGACTCCATTTTTTGTTTGTTTTGTACATGTATAAAATGGTGTCTTTGAAATGAGCAGGGAAGAGACTATGAATCATTCAGTAGTTGCTTGTGAGCCTATTTCAACAGGTTTCTATGTGGCTAAATCTCCGAGGGTTCTCTGACCAAGACCGAGTTACAATTTAGTTGTCAGTCCATTGCCCCATTAATGAGGGTCTGTAAACTGTCCCCTCATCCTGCCTGCTCAGTTTGAAAACATGCTAGCTTGCTCTGCACTTGAAATCTACATCTTTCCACTGCTCAACCAGACAAGCTGCTTTATTTGGCATCCCTTGGAACACTTTGACAGCACTGTGAATAAAACATGTCTCCCCTTTGCCTCCCAGCAGGCTGAGTGCTCCTCACCATGGAAGCCTGCTTAACTGTACTAAAAGAGCGTCAGTGTCTGTGACAGCCTCGTCTATCAGTATCTTGGGCACTTTGTCACTAAGCAGCTGTTTCTTTGATTCTGGCTCTTGTTGCTAGAGAAGTAAACAATGAAATCCCCAGCAATGCTCTGGGGACAGAGTGGGCTGTCTGCTCTATACAAGTAATATATACTTTTATAGTGTTGTATAAATCTTTACCCTGTTATAAGAACTTATAAGTTGTCATACTGGGAGAGACCAAAGGTCCATCAAGTCCAGTATCCAGTTTCTAACGCCAACCCGGGTCCCAAGTACCTGGCAGAAACCCAAAGAGTACCAATAGCTTATGGTTTGAATGACTTATCTTCAGTCAACTTGCTTTCCATTCGATTCAACTGATGTTCATAAATATCACCCTCAGCTAGATAAAACCACACCTCAGCACTCTCAAAACCCAAAGAGTAGCAACATTCCAGAGCTGAGACTGTGATGTCAAAATACCTCATTCCACCAAAGCCCAAGAGCCAAAGGGCTAGATGCACTAAAGTCAGCGATCGGCACTAAACCTGTTTTCGCACCTTTAGCGATAATTGCTTTTACCTACCCAATGCACAAAACAGCTCACCACATGTTTTTCACCTCTATCACCCCTTGGCACAGTGGTTAGAGCTACAGCTACAGCCACAGCACCCTGAGGATGTGGGTTCAAATCCCATGCTGCTCCTTGTGACCTTGGGCAAGTCACTTAATCCCCCATGGCCCCAGGTACATTAGGTACAGTATGAGTCCTCTGGGATAGAAAGGGAAAAATTATTGAGTACCTGAATGTAAACCACTTAGGTTATAAGTGGTATATAAATACTAAAAATAAAAAAAATTTCCAATCCGGCCATGCAAATTAGCTAAACCCCATGCAAAGTAACCATGCTTTTGTGAAAAGGGGGGGGAGGAGAGTTTTTTGTGATTACTTATTCCATACTAGATGAGGGTGGTTCTGTGTCCTGTGTGTCTGAAAGACATGGTTTTCTGTTAGCATTGACTAGTTTCGTTTGGCGAAATGCATCAGGCATGGTTCCTGGGAGCACCTTGAATAAACCTGATTTGAATCTCCTTATTGTCTGCCTATCTTCTTTTGTTCCACGCTGGATTCTTTGGTGGACCACTTGCCTTGTTGCTTTGTTACAAATTAGCATACATGGAGTGGAACGTACCAGAGGAGTTACAGATTTGGTTGTTTACATATACATATGGGTTAAAGTTGGACAACATAGAGTGAGGCAGTTGAGAGGAGTTGCAGACTTGGTTATTAATACAGACTTATGTTTCAGATAGTATTACTGCTTTACAATGCATTTCAACACTTTTGTATACGTATGGAAAGGGTTCAGAGTTAAAGTCCTGGGCAATAGGTGGGAAGGAAGGGGGGATTTGTTCAGAGATGTTCGGAATTCTTACAGCTGTGGCCGGCACTAAAAACGCTAACACGGCTTTATAAAGGAGGGCTTTAAAGCAGTATATATTTAATGGATGATTTTCTGTATGTTTTGTCCCTTGTGTTGTTTTATTGCGCATATTAACAATCTGTATCCCCATTTGGAATGTGGGCTATAAATATTTTAAATAAATAAAGTCTAAGCTTGTTCGTTTTGTATTTTATTGTGTGTGTTCAAATTTTTTGTACAACAAACTGAAAAGGAGGAATGGGGGCAACGTAACACACAATATCAATATCAACAAAAAAATCTCCCCACTGCTTAAATGAACTCCAGGTGTGTAGCAATATCATCAAATACACTTAGAATGCAAATAAAAGATAAAGCCTCCATTTAAATAGGTGAGGGAGAACCACTCAACCAAACACACATCATGGGCATAAAAAACTTTCGTGACGGGGCGGGGGTGGGTGGAACTAGGCGGGCCTGGGGGCAGGTCTAAGGGGTCCAGATTTTCTGAACGGAAAATATGGTAACCCTTGTATTAGCTCACTAAATGGTTTCACGTGCTAAAATGGCCCTATGAGCATCAGAGCTTTTATTGCAGCAAACTGTGATTTTAAAAAAACCCTTACGTGGCGTGAGAAAAGGGGACCAAGTTGTCTTCTAAAGTTAAAAGCAGACTGAAAACCCACCTTTTTGATATAGCTTTCAATCCTTAACCCTAGTCCTCTGCCCTCCAACCCAGCCAGCAGATTAACCGTTCCCCTTAACTGTATCCATGACATCCTGTTTGTCTGCCTTGTCTGTTTAGATCAGGGGGTCTCCAAAGTCCCTCCTTGAGGGCCGCAATCCAGTCGGGTGTTCAGGATTTCCCCAATGAATATGCATTGAAAGCAGTGCATGCACATAGATCTCATGCATATTCATTGGGGAAATCCTGAAAACCTCACTGGATTGCGACTCTCGAGGATCGGAGTTCCCTACCCCTGACCTAAAGCATAGGCAGCAGAATGCTCTAGCCCAGGGATCTCAAAGTCCCTCCTCGAGGGCCGCAATCCAGTCAGGTTTTCAGGATTTCCCCAATGAATATGCATTGAAAGCAGTGCATGCACATAGATCTCATGCATATTCACTAGGGAAATCCTGAAAACCCGACTGGATAGCAGCCCTTGAGGAGGGACTTTGAGATCCCTGCTCTCTATATATAATAATTAGTCTTGTGTTCACTGGCGAAAGCCTTATCCCAGGGCTGCCCAAGTCCAGTCCTTGAGATCTACTAGCAGGCCAGGTTTTCAGGATTTCCCCAATGAATATGCCTGAGATCTATGTGCATGCATTGCTTTCAATGCATATTCATTGGGGAAATCCTGAAAACCAGACTGGATTCGGCCCTCAAAGAGGGACTTTGGAGACCCCTGGTTTAGATTGTAAGCTCTTTCAAGCAGGGACTGTCCTCTTTGTGACTCTGTACAACACTGCGTGCGTCTGGTAGTGCTACAGAAAATAATTAAGAGTAGTAGTATTAAATAGATTTGGGGGTGGGAGTTGTGTATGTGTGTGTTTTATATTAGATATGAACAAGGGTTAGTGCATAACAATTGCTGAAAATATTTTTCACAATCTTCTCTGTGGTGACTGTTCTCCTCCCTGTCCTCAGAAAGAGATGATCCTCCAGCTTCTACTGACTCTCCCTGCCAGATTATGGGGATAGGATGCTCATGTCTGCCAGATTGTGTGATTGTTTTTGAACAGCCGTAGCAGTGACCACACTGACATCTTTTGTCGTCTTTGTCAGACCTTCATAATTTCTAAACAGCTTTTCTTTAAACAAAATTGTGCTGTTTACGCTTTCAAAAGACGTCTCAGCTCTATGTGTAGGACAGCAGAGAAGGTTCCCATTAGGTCCCATTATTTCCAAAGACAGCTGTTCTCTGGGTGATAATAATTGCTGCTGTGGTTTTCTAGGAAGTCAGTTTTCTATGGCAACCATTACCTTTAATGGAACTTATTATTAGCTGTGGCTGCTGATATTTTAAACCACAGGTGTCAAACGCAAGGCTGACGCGCGGTCCGATGCCCCCAGGTGTTATCTTGGGGCCGCTCCCTCCTCCTCAAAGCTGCAGTGTGCACAAGGCCGATTGCAGCGGCTCCTCGCGCCTTCCTCTGATGTTGAGAGTAGGCTTCCGGTGCATCCGCTGCACGTGGCTTCCGGTTCAGTTCAGGAGGCGTGAGGAGCCGCTGCATGCGGCCTCGCACACACTGCAGCTGTAAAGAACAGGGATCCGGCCGCAAGATAGCAGCGGGGGGCGTCAGACCGCGGGCCACATAAAACAGCCAGGCGGGAGCAGGCCAGAAGACCTAGTTGAGGCACCGCATGGAGGGAGAGAGACAACAAAGGTAGGGGGAATGATTTTATTTTCATTTTAGCATTTGAATTGTGTCAATTTTGAGAATTTTCATCTGCTGTCTATCTTTTGCACTGCTGAGCAAGAAATGCCTTTGTTTCTTTTTGCCTGGTGTGGTACTGCATGGGGAGTCTTGAATCTTAGGGTTTTGTTTGTATATATTAGTACTTTTAATTTTTGGCCCCATATTTGCATAGGGGTTATCTGTGTTCTGGTAGGAATGAATGTTGAGAAGCATACCTACAGTGTACTTTGTGTAGTTTAATTTTGTGGTTAACCATTATGTGTTGTTAATAAGATTATATTGTGTGTATAAATGGAAAAAATGGTGTTATAATTAGTACTATTATGGGGGCGGGGCCTGGGACGGAGATTGGGTGGGGTCTGACCTGCAACTTAGCCTGTGTTTTGGATTTTGGCCCCTTAATGTGATTGAGTTTAACACTCCTGTTTTAAACTGAGCCATAGGTATCTCTATCAGCTAATTTGTCCCCATCCCTGCAGGATCTCAGTATCCCCGTCCCTGAGACTTCTGTCCATGTCCCGTTCCTGTAAGCTCTGCTTTAACCACACAAGCCTCAAACACATGATTTCAAAGTGTTGGAAGCTTGTGAAGATGAGGACAGAGCTGATGGGGATAGAGAGATCCTGCAGGGATGTGAAAAAGTTGTTCCCGTGCCATTCTCTGTGTAGGCTCATAGACATTTTCTTCCAAAACTCAGATTAATTTATAAAAGATAATAAGATTCTCAGGTGAAATAGCTTCATATTTGATAGGCTCCTGGCCGTTTCAATTGCTTGTCCAGAGCTAACCGCGGGTAGTCAGTGGTGCTGAATATCCATAGTTAGGGCTAGATTCTCGAACCAGCACCAATATCAGTGGCCGCCTTATAAGCAGCTGCTGATCACGTGCCAATCTTGCATTGGCACCTGTTTTGGAATGGCGCCAACGTGAATGATAGGCCCTGGACATGTAGTCGTGCCTAACGCCACTTCCAACAATGTCTGCATTTACTTTTGCATGCAGCAGCCTAAAGCACCCATGTAGGCGGGATTCCAGTGCCCATTTTCTAGGCTCCAGTATGTACCTCAAATTATGATTAAAAATGCCATTTGGACAGTGTTTTTAACGGAGATATGGGCACCTAGAAAATCAGCACTGGTTCAGGAATCCGGACCTTAGCGTCTAAGCTAAGACTGGTTAATTTGTGGGCAGCCCATGAGCGGAGTGGGCACTTATACGGTTAAATGCTAATATTCAGCAGTTAACCCCATAAATAGGAGCACATAAAGCACAGTCTTATAAGCTGAATATTGCACATGTTAGCCGACCCCCGTATGCTTGGATATTCAGTGCCAATACCTGGGCATGGCCCGGCATTGAATATCCAGGAATAACGTGGTAGTGACCTAAAAAGTACTGCCTGCTGCCAGCTTAATATTTACCCCATTATTTCTAAACTGGACCTAGGGGCCCTTCCACAAAAGTACAGTAAGTAGTTAGCAAAGATTTTAGTGCATACTGTCAGCATAGATCCAGTAGCGGAACGAGGGTGAGAGGCACCTGGGCAGTAGTGCCCCTCCCCTCCCCTCATCCCCGCTCCTTCCCTGATCCTGCTTGCCATGCGCACCTCCCTTCCCCGTACCTCTAGTTGAAATTGTTCCTCGCAGTAGTCAGTGACGTCAGCGGAAGAGCCGACGGGGTCGTGAAAAGCACGCTGTTGACTGCTATGAACAACAACTTAAATTAGAGGTATGGGGTAAGGGAAGGGGGTGTCTGCGTGGAGGGGAGGAATGGGAAGAGGCAGTGGGCAGAGAGGAGGAGGGGTGTCGGTGCCCCTACCAACATGGCGCCCAGGGCAGTCACCCGCCTCATTCCCCCTTACTATGCTACTGCTTAGGCCTAGACCAGTGGTTCCCATACCTGGACCTGGAGGCATCTAGCCATAAAGAATATTCATGAGAGATATTTGCATGCACTGCCTCTACTCATGCAAATATCTCCTCATGGATATTCAGTGGTGTAGTAAGGGCATGCAGAGGGGTAGACTGTCCTGGGCGCCATCTTTTTGGGTGCTTCAGTGCCTCTCTTCCCCCTGGCGTACCTCTTGAAATGTTCGTTGGTGCAAGCAGCATCTTCCAGCAGCTCATGCCAGCCTCGGCTCCCTTCTGACATCACTTCCCAGTTGCAGGACCAGGATGTGATGTCAGAAGGAAGCTGAAGCTGGCACCAACCCCCCCAGCTATGCCACTGTGGATATTTATTGTGGATATCCTGAAAGCCTGAGTGGCTGGGGCGCCTCTGGGACCAGGTTTGGGGACCACTGGTCTATACTAGCAGCTCTCGTACTAATAAAAGTAGTGTGGTCAAAATCCCATGGTAGCTTCTTAGCATGGGGTGAAGTGGTGACTGGGTAGGTTATGGTCATGGTGGCTTTTAAGTAACGCACAGTATCTTGCTAGGAGAGAAACATAATGCCACCTCAAGTGTGGCATTCAGTGAACCTGCAGTCGCAGCATTCTATGTAAGGCAGTGGTCTCACACTCAAACCCTTTGCAGGGCAACATTTTGGATTTGTAGGTACTTGGAGGGCCTCAGAAAAATGTCTTATTAGAGAAATGACAATTTTGCATGAGGTAAAACTCTTTATAGTTTATAAACCTTTCCTTTTGGCTAAGTCTTAATAATAATATTGTAATTTATAGCTAAAGAGACATATCATCAAGAAAATGTTTTATTTTACTTTTGTTATTATGATAAACATACCGAGGGCTTCAAAATAGTATCTGGCCCCCGGGCCGCGAGTTTGAGACCACTGATGTAAGGCATGTTTAAAGGCATAGAACCACCCAGAAACCTAGCCAGGAATATTTACAGGGGATATGACAGTGAGATCTGCCTCGTCACTCAACGTGCAATTAAATTCTGGAATTCATTGCCAGAGAATGTAGTAAAAGCAGTTAGCGTAGCAGGGTTTAATAACTTCTTAAAAGAAAAGACCATAAGCCATTATTTTAGCAATCAAAAAATGTCTTTGAAGGTACATAAGAAATGTATATGTTGACATTTAGCACGATTGTATTTCATACCTTGTTATTTATTCCTTCATCTTGAATGTTGCAATGCCCTTCTGAATGGCATATGGGCTGCTGATATGAAGCGGCTTCAACTCATTCAAAATATAGCAGTTACGCTCATAACACAGGCAAATCAAATTGATGAAATAATTCCTCTACTCTGCAAGGAGCATCAACTGCTTTTATAATAATCCCATCAATGCATAAGATTCATTATTCTGGTCCACCTGTATTTTTCTCATATTTGATACCATAGGCTCTGTCTAGACTCAGGTCCCTCTCAGCATAACTGTTTTGTGGACCTGGGGGTGGGTCTAGGAGGTCCTAAGCTGGGAAAAGCCTCAGAGTATCCAAGGTTTCTTATTTACTGGACCAACTTGGTCAAGATTTAGTGAAATTAAAGAATAAATGAAAATAAAGATAAAATAATAGCTTGTTTAAGTGGTGGATGGGGAGATTTTTATGCATGCGCTAAAATCCGCTATCACGGTTTTCTAAAAGGGGGGGGGGTATAAAGAGAATACAAGTATTTAGCAGTATTTTCCATATGATACCAAAGAAAATTGATAGATAAGGGGCTTATGTGTTTAGCTGCCATCACGAAATATAAAGTATAAATCCCTTTGAATTTTGCCTGAGTATGTGCACGGTGGACTTTTCTACTGCTGCAAAACCCATACGTCTTGGAAGTCACTGAGACATAACCTTCCCTCAACATGCATTAACAGCTCTTAAGACTGCACAGAGATTCTCTAACCAATTCTTATTACAAATGCAGCAGAACTGCCAGCGAGGGATCAGATTCATTAGAGTCGAAACAAAATTAAGATGCTGTAAATTTGAAGTCGAATTTAATTTTCTCCAAAATGTCTCCACTGCCTCTACGGTCTGATGAGAAATGAGCCCATTAATTACCTAAAACATCTTCAATTATTTCTGCAAGTCAGAGTGTAAGCTGGTTCTTAAAGGGCCACATGGTGCAATCCCTGTAAGTCGACATAAACACTGGTTAATGCCTGCTTTGGATTTTTAAAGATTTCTTCATATCTATCTGTATCTATCTCTCTTTGGGGTCCTTTTACTAAGGCACACTAACTGATTTAGTGCATGCTAAATCGCTTAGCGACCCTTAGTAAAAGGACCCCTATGCTAACCAGCTAGATAAAGATCATTAAATCTTGAGAAGCCATCACAATCTTTTGACTTGTTGTGTCCTTCCCAAGGACCTATCAATTGAAGAGTTATCAATGTAGAAATATACGCAGTTCAGAATGAGGCTAATTTTTGTAGCTGGTAAAGTTGTAGTTCTAGATTAAGCAATTCTGAGTTCATTATAAGACTGTGAAATGGTTTTCAAAGCCCCAATTATTATTGGTACCTCCAATGATTTCTTTTTCAAGATTCTTCCAATTTCAGTTTGTAAATCCTGGCATTCATGCTGGTGGCAGTCAGCATTTCTACGTCTGTCGCTGGCTGTATTCCCGGACACTCAATGGCGATCTATGTTTGGGCATTGGCACTGAATATCCGGCTGCTGTAACCCTTCGGCCGTCACCAGCATCGGTGAACTAAACACGCAGCCTTTTGCGAACCGGAAGCTTTTTCTCTGCTAAAACTTATGCAGTTAAGTACAGTATTGAGTCCTTAATGGCATATGATGAACTGCTTTCTATATGGCCCATTTTGGGGGTTGAGCTAAATATCAGCATTTAACCACATAAGTGCACCCTACAATGTCCACAAAGGAGGATGGGTGGGACTTGATATATCACTTTTTCTGTGTGTTTACAATCAAAACAGTTTACATATTTTAGACAGGTACTTATTTTGTACCTGGGGCAATGAAGTGTCAAGTGACTTGCCCAGTGTCACAAGGAACTGCAGTGGGAATCAAACTCACAAACTCAGGGTGTTGAGGCAGCTATTTTAGCCATTAGGCCACTCATTGATATGCTGTCTTTGCTTGTATTTCATGGTTTTCTTCTTACCTTTCCCATCGCACTTTTAGTGGCTACTACTATTCCGCAATCAGTTGGCATTCCTCAGGACTCTGTTCTGGGACCTCTTCTTTTCTCCATTTATACTTCTTCCCTTGACAGTCCTTCCATGACTTCCGGTACCATCTCTATGCTGACAACTCAAAATCTACCTCTCTACAACCGATATTTCTACAGCAATCCAGGCCCAAGTCTCAGCCTGCCTGTCTGACATTGCTACATGGATGTCATCTAAAGTTAAACATGACCAAGACTGAACTCCTTATCTCTCCTCCTAAACCTGCATTTTCTCGCCCTATGTTCTCTATTTTGATGGATAACACTCTCATCCTCCCTGTCTCATTGGCTCGCAACCTCAGTGTCATCTTTGATTCATCTCTGTCCTTCTCTTCACAAATCCAGCAAACTGCCAAAACTTGTTGCTTCTTTCTATACATTGCTAAAATCTGGAGTGTCCTTTCTGAGCATGCTGCCAAGATCATTATCCATGTCCTCGTCACCTGGATTACTTCAATGTGCTTCTCACGAGCCTCCTGCTAACCCATCTCTCCCCTCTTCAATCTGTTCAGAATTCTGTTGCACGCCTCATATTTCGGCAGTGTCATTATACTCATATTACCCCTCGCCTAAAGTTGCTTCATTGGCTCCCTGTACACTTCTGCATACAGTTCAAACTTCTTTTACTGAACTACTCTAGGGCTCTTTAATATTTCTCCTCTCTTATCCCTCCCTACACCCCTCAAGAACTCTGTTCTTCGGGTAAGTCTCTCTTGGCTGTACCCTTCTCTGCTACTGCCAACTCCTAACTCCATCCCTTTTGCCTTGCTGCATCATATGCCTGGAACAACCTGCCTGAATCAGTATGCCAGGCTCCATTTCTGGCAGTATTCAAATCCAGGCTCAAAGCTCACTTTTTCAAAGCTGCTTTTAGGTCCTAGCCCTTCCAACTTGTAACACACTCTTTCTGTTTCTCATTCCCTCGGTAGCAGCCTGCTCTCTCTACCTCTTCATCCCTTTATATTTCTCCTTTTTGTCCTGTGTGTCTGTCATAATTAGATTATAAGGTCTTTTGAACAGGGACCATATCTTGAGTGTTTAGCGTACAGCACTGTTTGCATCTGGTAGCACTATAGAAATAAATAGTAGTATATAAGAACATAAGAATAGCCTTACTAGGTTACACCAGTGGTTCATCTAGCCCAGTAGTCCGTCCCCACTTCCAATTCAAGAGAAGCATTGAAAAGGTTAGCCTAAGTTCCTTCAGATGTACACCATCTGGCCCCATTGTTTTGTCTACCTTCAGTGTAGTTAACTCTTCACAAATACAATCCTCTGAAAATCAATCAGGGTCTACCACACCTCTGTTAGTATTTGCGTTTGTCTTCTGCGGTCCTGCTCCCGTCACTTCAGCTGTGAACACAGAACAGAAATATTTGTTAAGCAATTCAGCCTTTTCTTTATCAGCTTCTACATATTCTTCTCCTTCACTTTTGAGTCTCACAATGCCACTTTTGCACTTAGGTTTGTTTGTTTGTTGATTAGAATTTATATACCGCTCTTTGTTACAACATCAGTGCAGATCAATTTAAAAGATAAGAACGCCAATATTTAAGTACAGGTATAGAGATAGAGAGAGAAAAAAGTATTTTTTTTAAAAAAAAGGTTCTTCCTAACACTGATATATCTAAACAATGTCTTGTCTTCCCATTTTACCTTGTCAGCTATTTTTTTTCTGTTTGTATCTTTGCTTTCCTGACTACTCGACCAACCTCTCTGAACTTTTCCAGATATTTTTGCCTGTTTTCCTTTTTCTGCGATCTTTTGTAGTTTATGAAAGCTAACCTCTTTTTCCTTACCTTTTCAGCTACTACTTTTCAGAACCAAAGTAGCCTTCTTTTCCTCTTACTTTTACTAATAGTGAAAGGCTTTCGCGGTATATAAATAAAGATTTATGTTATGTTTATGTTACTTACTTTCCTTACAAAATGGTTTGTTACCCTTACAATGGCGCCTTTCAGTTTTGTAAACTTCTTCCAAATGTTCCCATCTAGACAACACTCAAAATAAGTTAATGTTCATGTATCCTTCAGTTAAGAATTATCATTACAAGAAATTTATGAATAGGACATTTGCCTTTCAGCTCGGCAAAGTGAACTCTTGGTTAAGCTCGCTTATCTGTCAAACAGATTCTTATAATGTTTTTAGAAAATTTTTAAAAACACATTTGTTTAATAAGTTTGTTAAATAACTATGTAATTTTCTTCTTGTTATTTATTTTTATTAACCTGTTGTACCCATCACTGATTGTACAGTTCTTCTTTGTTGTTAACCGCGTGGAATTTCGTGGTTGGGTGGTATACAAGAATACATTTATTGTTATTAAATTTATTATAATCCCCCATCTGAACAAAGTTAGTTGTTTTTTTTTAAGTCTAGACCAGGGCTGCTCAAGTCCAGTCCTCGAGATCTACTGGCAGGCTAGGGTTTCTGGATATCCACAATAAATATGCATGAGAGAGATTTGCATACCAAGAAGGCAGTGCAAGCAAATCTTTCTCATGCATATTCATTGTGAGTATCCTGAAAACCTGGCCTGCCAGTAGATCTCGAGGACCAGACTTGGGCAGCCCTGGTCTAGAACCTTTACTTGTGGTGGAACATGTAAGCCTTCCAAAACACACCCAAAATGTAACGTACCTATATATAGGTGATACCTGCAGGCAAAAAGTCTGTTATTGTGATGTACAGTTTAGTCCAGTAAGTAATGGATGAGTTTTGGAGGGGCCATCATACAATATAAGGGGGTTATGGTGAGATGTGTACCTGGGACATTTTATGAGAAGTTCACTGCAGTGCCCCTTAGGTGCTAATGCTAATCTAATCTTCCATTTGTGAGTCGCACATACCTATACAGTTTCAAGGCGACAGATCAAAGAGGAAGAGGAAAGAAAAGGGGAGGGGCATGGAGAAGTGATGGGGTATTTTGAGGATGGCAGGTTTAGTAGGAGCAGTAAGAAGAGGGACCTAGAAGTAGGGGGGTGTTATATATAAACTAAGACAGTTAATTGTCAAAGAGGTGAGTCTTCAGGATTTTTCTGAATGTGGTGTAGTTTGTCTCTTTCCTGATAGTGTCTAGTATGTCGTTCCAGGTTTTTACACCTAGATAAGTTAACATAGAGTGAAAATTTGCTTGTAGTGGAGGTATTTTGTCGATGGTAGGTTTAGTTGGATTCTATTAAGGATTTTTTTTTATGTTGGCCAAACATTAGAGAATAATTGTATGAGAGGGGCTGTTGAGCTTCCGTATAGAATCTTTTGTGGGATATATAACAATTTGAAAATTATTCGGGATGATATTGGGAGCCAATGTAGCTGCCTGATGAAGGTTGAGATTGAATCAAATTTCTTTAATTTGTAGATTAGTCTATCGGCAGTGTTCTGGATGAGTTGTAATTTGTGTATAAGAGTGGTGTTGATGCTAAGATAGGCGGAGTTGCAATAGTCCAGTTGATGTAGGACTAGCATCTGAACGATCAGAGCAAAGTGGTGTTGGTGGAAGTATGATCTTGTGAGTCGCTGTTGATGCATAGTGTAGATGGTCTTTTTCCTAAGGTTAGATATTTGTGGTTCCATTATGAGAGTGTCATCTAAGATGCAGCCTAGTACCTTGGTGGATTTTTCCATTATGAGAGTGATGCCTGCTGAAAGAGTGAGGTTTGATATGGCATTCTGTTGTGCGATGTGGAAACCAATGGCTTTGGTCTTAGTGGCATTCAGTTTCAACTTGTTGTTTGTTGCCCAGGTTTGAATTTTATCAATATTGTTAGAGATTTTTTTCTGCAATATTAGGATGGTTAGTGGTTATGGGGATGATGAAGAGGAGGATGTCATTGGCATAAGATAGTATAGTTACATCTTCTGTTTTGATGTGTCCCAAAGAACTCATGAATAAATTGAATAGGATTGAGGATAATGGGGAGCTTTGTGGGATGCCACAGAATGCCTTCCAAGGTTTAGAGTATGATTCTTGCCTTTTGACCATGTATTCGCGATTTTGCAGGAAGTCGGCAAACCATTTCAGTATGGTTTCTGTTATTCCGATTTCCGAAAGTTGGGTTAGGAGTAATTGATGGTCCTCTGAGTTGAAGTCTGCGGAGATATCAAATTGAAGTAATATTGCCTGATGACCCGAGCTTAGTAACTGTTTGATTTTAGTGATTAGAGTGATGATGAGGAGCTCAGTGTTGTGGTCAGTCTACTAAGTCTACTAAGGAAAAATTATGTCCTACCTGTTAATTTTCTTTCCTTTAGATGCAGCACATGATTCCAGAGACTAGTGGAATAGCACACATCTACCAACAGGTAGAGCTAGAGAACTGATTCTCAGGTTTTTATTTTGGATGGAATCCCTCTTGCCAGTCAGTATCGCTTAATGTCCAAGCATCCGGATAATGTAGTTGTAGTCTAGCAAACTTCTTTCCCATAAGCAAAATATATCCTGACCCCAACCATGAGATGGCACCTGCGAGAGAAAAAATCCTGAAAAGATTCCTTCTTTAGCGTCAGCAAATGAATCCAGATACTAGTGGGATGTAGCAAAGCCACCTCAACTCGGGTGGGGTGAACATGCCGCTTCCATGAGCACCAAAGCACCTAAGGACGCCTCTGTGCGCTCCGCCACATCTAAGCAGTAATGCCTAGAAAACATATTGGAAGAAGACCAAGTGGCCGCCCTACAAATCTCTTCCAGAGAAAACACCCTGGACTCCGCCCAAGACGTAGCCATTGCTCTTGTCGAATGAGCATGCCCCAGCCTCTCCCAGTTCAGCCTCCAGCCCCACCCCCTCAAACCTCTCTTCTTACCCGACAAGGTCCGGCCGCGTCTGGAGGGCCTGGAGTATGCAAGGATGTGTGTGACATCATCTGCGCATGCTCAGATGCCTTCCAGATGCAGCTTTTCGGGGCTTTCCAAAACAAACTGTCAGGTTTTGAAAGTCCATCCGGGACCCCTGACAGTCCTCTAAAAAGAGGACATGTCCGGGTTTTTCTAGACGTCTGGTAACCCTAGGCTGGCTCATGTTTACGATATCCTCCCCTCCCTCCTTCCTACCAGCAAGAACATCCCCTCCCATCCACCTCCAACAAGTCAGTCTCCTCAAGAAGTCGAAACCTCCTTCCTGGTCCCCCTCAATGCCATACGCCCTCCCACTCACCCCATCAAGAAAAGACTTCCAGCCTCTTTGACAAGTCAAGACCCTCCTCCAATCAGAATACACCCCTTCTTCGGGCCTACCTGAAATCCCTGGTGGTCCAAAGGTTTACTTGCATCTAGTGGCTCCATGATAAAAATGGCTGCTGTAACCTCTAGGGAGAGAAGGTCTTTATTGTAGGGCGGGTGGGAAGGGGACATAGACACAAGACTTATATGGCTTTCACCTGAATATTGGCCGGAACCCACATAAAGGCCCAACCTGACACACTCCAATCACTGACAGACACCGGCTGAATATTGAATGGTTGATTAATAAAATCTGTTTTATTTGATTAAAAAAGCAAATATTAGATATAAGATTGTTAAAAAAGTCTAATATTCTTTTATCTAGGTTAATTCCTTTTAGTTCTTACTGCTCTCCCCCCTTTCTCTCCCCCCTTCTACACATGAGTTCATGTAATCCTTTTTCTTCTTCTCTACCCACTATTTTAAGTTCTTGTAAACCGTGTCGAGCTCCATTCGCATGGAGATGATGCGGTATATAAACTTAAGGTTTAGATTAGATTAGATTAGATTAAATTCTTTTCATAGCATATTTTTTCAATAGTGCTTAACTGCCTTAAAACAGGAAGGGCACTTTTCTGTTCTTTACCAAAGGGTGAGAAAACTGCTATTGAGCTGAATAGGTGTAAACTATGGTATTGCTAGGAAAACAAGAATATCTAAAAAGGTCACTCTGACAGATTTCCATGTTAATCATCAAAAGAGCTGTTGGAAGCATGTTCCTTAGAAATCAGCATATATAGCAAGGAAAGATCTCAAGAATTCTCTTTTCTGTAGAATCAGATAAATACATCTAATTAGATCAAATCAAACGGTAAGAGCAGGCGAAGCTGCTTTGGGTAAGCAAACATTACTTTGCTGGGAGACTAGGTGCCAATGTTCCTCAGGTAGAATCTGGACCAAGATTTATTTGGGCTCTGGTTAGGGTTACCAGACGTCCGGATTTCTCCGGACATGTCTTCCTTTGCTTTCCCCCACAACGCGTTGAGCAGGAGGACATCTGTGCATGCGCGGACGTCTTGCTTGATGAGAGCAGGCAGTGTGGGACGTGGCTGGGGTGGGACTGGGGCATGGCAGGGTTTTTTGACAGGCCTGCCTGTCTTTTTTTTTTAATTATTCATTTTATTTCATGGCACAGATATTTTGTGTGTGTTAAACACGCAAAATATCTGCCCCATTAAAAAAAAAAAAAAGACAGGCAGGCCTCTCAAAAAATTGTGACCCCCGACCCACAAATTGCAGGAGGGATGCCCCCCCACACAAACGCAGCCCCGCTGCCCTGCCCCCTCCCCGAAGAAAAAAGCAGGAGGGATGCTAGCTCCCTTCTGCCATCGGCGCTTCACTTACATCGAGCCCAGTCCCTAAAAAATACCCAAACATTCCCGTTTCCCCTATCCCCCTCCATCACCCCCCATCCTGTGCAAATATGGCAGGAGGGATGCCAACTCCCTCCTGCCGTCACAAACCCCCACTGCCATGGGCCGGGCCTGGGCCCACCCACACTCCCCTCCCCATACCTTTCGTTGAGAGCAGGAGGGATGCTCAGTACTTCCTGCTCCTTAGGGCTCCTCTGTGCAAATGTGGGCATTAGGTCCCATCCCAGTGCATCATATAAGGCCCTGATTGGCTCAGGCACTTCAGGCTTCTCTGCTCCCCATGAGAGGGGCCCGAGGTGCCTGAGCCAGTCAGGGCCTTAGGCCCCTCCCAGTGCATCACATGATGCACCGGGGCTGGGCGTAAGGCCGCATTCCATCACCGGAGTCTGGAGGAGCAGGAGGGATTGAGCTCCCCTCCTGCTCCCAACTTTTAAAAGAAAGGGTAGGGGGATTGTCATCAGGGTCCGGATCCGGTGGCAGAAGGGTGTTGGCATCCCTCCTGCCATATATTTAAACCCGCACTGTGCAGGTGTTTGTCGGCGGCCGGGTGGGGGTGTTCGGCTGGCTGTGGCGGAGGTGGCCGATGGCAGGAGGAACCAGTATTATGAAATGATGGGCTGGGACTTTTTATTTATTGTTGATATTTTTGCCAGACCTATTTATTTCTTATATTAGTCCTGTGAAAAGTGATTTATCAGTATTATGTTAAGTCAGACTGGAAGGACTTTTCAGGTCTTTTCTGCTGTCATTTACTATGGGTCTCTTTTACAAAGTGAGGCTCTTGTGGTAAATGCACCGAAGCCCATTGGAATTGAATGGGCTTTAGGGCATTTTCCGAGGCAGCATCACTACTGCAGCTTTGTAAAAGGCCCTATGTTAGTATGTTTTCAATCACCAGGGACAAGCATAGGGTTTTGAGGGCATGTCCGGGGGTCCAGACGGCTTTTCAAAACCCGGCACTTTGTCCACGTTTTAAAAAGCTTCTATCAAATTGCTGTCAGGCAGGAGGGCATCCACGCATGCGCAGATGCCACGTGATGACATCATGCACACGCACGGAGGCCCTCCTGCCTGACGAGAGCAGGCAGGGTTGGGGGGTGGGACTGGGGCAAGGCCAGGGTGGGATTGGGGCGGAATTGGGTCATGAAAGGGCAGGGATGAGTGGAACTGGGCGGGCCTGGGGGTTTGGTTTTTCCAAACGGAAAATCTGGTAACCCTAGACAGGCAGGTTCTTTGAAGTCCTGCAGAGCTTGGCAGGATTCTATATGAAGTCCCCCCCACTCAGCTTAGAGGGAACAGTGATTAGGATGCCCATTTAGCTGGAGACTTGACCTTTAGACATGGAGGTGGCTGGTGGCTGTGAGAATTGTTTGGTCCCTAGCCTGCCTGATGCAAAGATGGAGGACCTCAGCTGGCTGTCTTGCTACAAGGGTAACAATGACAAAGGAAAATGTGGGAGAGAAGTCCTAGAAATCAAACTTAGCTTCAGACTAACATTTGCAGAAATTTTCCCTATTCCACATGCTCTGAGTCAGGTAGAGTTCTGGAGTAGGGTTACCATATTTTTCCTCCCCCAAAAAGAGGATGCGTGACTCTGCCCGCAGCCCCGCCCCACCCTGCTCACAGCCCTGCTCTGTTCAGCCCCCCAACCCCGGCCCCATGCAACGTCTCTTCAGGGTCGCATGCGTAGATAGGATATTATGACATCACGCACATGCACATATGCATAGGAGATCATCATAGCGCATCCATGCATGTGCAGATGCCCTTGAGCCCAATAGTTTTCCAAATCCAGAGAAAGTGGCAGGTTTTGAAAATCTGTCCTCTAAAAACAGGACATGTCCGGGTAAATCCAGACATCTGGTAACCCAACTCTGGAGCACACACTCTTTCCCACATGCACACATTACCAGGAAAGAAAGTGCATTTTCAGAGAGCTGTTTTTAAGAAGTGTGCCCGCTGTTGTTTTTTGTTTCTGCTTATGGTTGTTTGCCAACTACATAAAGTGACATGAAAAATGTCAACATCTCCTCTGTTGTTTCAAGTGAATGCATATCTCTAGAGCTTGAAGTCAGTGCCAGGGAAATGAAGCGATTATAAAGAACAAAATTATGGAACACATAGATATGGTTTAATGGGACAGAGTCGATATGAACTTAGCCAAGATTTGCTTCATCAGTCTGCAACAACTTTTCAAGATGTGGGTAAAAGTGAGCCAGTTGATATAGTTTATCTAGGTTTTCAGAAAGCTTTTGATAAAGTTCCTCTTGAGAGACTCCTGTGGAAATTGAGGCAGCATCCTGTTTTGGATTGAGAACTGGTTAAAAGATAGAAAACAGAGGATAGGGTTACATGGCCAGTTCTCTTAATGAAGT
Organism: Geotrypetes seraphini; assembly: GCF_902459505.1. Taxonomy (NCBI): domain Eukaryota; kingdom Metazoa; phylum Chordata; class Amphibia; order Gymnophiona; family Dermophiidae; genus Geotrypetes; species Geotrypetes seraphini. The sequence continues at coordinate 65,263,212 of NC_047098.1, read as the reverse complement.
TAAGTGAATGCGTGCATGCATGTGATGTCAGCGGCTCACATCCATGCATGCTTGGGGTCCTTCCACATGCAGTCCCAAGCTCGGGGAAGAAGAGATGTGGTTTGTGTGGGGGCGGGGCTGGCACAGGCATTTATAAGGGGACTGTTGCTTTTTAACATATTCATAAATGATCTGGAAATAGGAACGATGGATGAAATGATCGGATTTGCAGATGACACCTAATTATTCAGAGTTGTTAAATGACATGTGAATTATGAGAAATTGCTGGAGGACCTTGTGAGACTAGAAGACTGGGCATCCAAATAGCAGATGAAATTTAGTGTGTACAAATGCAGTGATGCTCATTGGGGAAAATACTCCAAATTGTATCTACACAATTCTGGGCTCTACTTTAGGAGAAAACATCCAGGAAAGGGATTTAGGTGTCATCGTTTAAATCGTTTAGGTGTCATATGTTTAAATCGTCTCATTAGTATGTGGCGACAGCCAAAAAGAGAAACAGAGCGCACACTCAACAACATTAGTCCTGTGGCAACAAAATGGCCAGACAAAAATGAATAAAACAAATATTCCAGAAAATGGCATAGGAAGCTTCCGAGAGGGGAACTTGACTTCACCGGCCAAGATGGAAGCCTAACTCTGGGGCTCCATCTGTAGCGCTATAATTCCCTTTTCTTGGAGAAGAGTACAGTCCGGTACAGAGGCTCAAGGTGCACCCTTGAACAGTGGAAGAGCTAGGGGTGATTTTGATGGCATCCAAAAAGAAATCGGAAGCGGAATGAGTGCAGAACAGAGGATCGAAGAGTGCAGCACTGCAGCAGCCACATGCAGTGGGGTCGGCAACAGAGCCTGATACAGGAATGGCAGGGTGGGTGGGTGTCTCAGAGCCTCTTGTGATGTTGACTGCTGTGGAGGAGACTCCAGCTGTGCCGCGGAGATGAGGGTGGAAATTTCAACTATTTGCGGTCCAGGGGAGAGAGGCCTTGCAGGAACTCAAAAGTGATCTCACAGACATGGGGGCGTGGATGGACATGGTGGAAACTCCAATGGACACTTGTGAAGAGAAGGTGGCGGGTGCGCAGAGAGGTGTGGAGGAGGTTAGAAGATCTTGAAAATCGTACCCACTGTAATAATGTCCAAGTGCGGGAAGTTCCTTTAACAATCCTTGTGAGGTTTTCACTAATTTAGTTTGCTGGCTTCTGGCGGAGGATGCCTTGGAAGTTTAGCATTAAACATGCTCACCTTGCTCTGGGTCCCCACGTAGCCAAGAGACCTTATGACATTGAGGTGTGCCTGCAAAATTTTGCCCTGAAAGACTGTATATTGCGCAGGGCTTGAGAGAAGGGCTCTGTGTCCTGGAATGGTTGTTCAGTGGAGTTATTTCAAGATCTAGCTGCAAGTACTTTACAGAAAAGACACTCCTTTAAAGTGGTCACTGGGGCCTTGGCCAAGGCAAGTATTAGGGATCGATGGACCTTTCCCTTTGGTCTTCTCCTGACCATCAATGGAGTGCATCATCGAGTCACCACAATGAGCGAAGCGTAGGCTCTACTCTCGAAGGAAGGCATTGAGCTCGCACTGGAGGCTGATTGGAGGGTGCGGTCGCAAGAGATCTGCCAGCGCTTGGCTGGCTTCAGCTAGCAGGGAGTACGTAGATGCCCGGGATCATTGGGGGAGCCACCCGAGCATCCTGGAGAGTGGACTGAGCTTGGCCTGTAAAATGCTCAGTCAGCGTGGCAGCTAGGTTCTCGTACTGCTGTGTTGCCTGTCACCTGGACTGGACACAGGTTAAAACCCTGAGAGTTTGTGAGTGTATGTTTGGGGATCAAATGAGTGTGGGTATAATTGGGGAGGAGTTTTCATGTGTGTGCAGTTGGGCATATTGAAATAACTTTTTCTATGGATAGGTTTGTTTGGGTGTCAGTTGCTACTGGGGACGATAACTTCCTTTTTGCTAAGGTAGGTCTTTTTGATCCCACCTTGATACGTGGGGGGTGGAGGGGGTTAAACGAGTAGGAGAGAAAGGGGACTGGGGGATGTAGGGATGTACTATAGAGATGGGTGAAGAGGGATAGGACATAATTGGATGATCTATAATGCAATCGGATAGACTTAAAATTGTTTCTTACAATGTTTGGGGTCTTAACTCCCCACACAAGCGTAAGACATTGTTTTGGGAGCTGGTTCGTAGTTGAGCCTCCATCTGCTTCCTGCAAGAAATACATCTTTTGAAATGTCATGAGCATCTGGTTTGAGTTCATAGATTCCCCATCACCTGCTGGGCTTCTCGTGCCGGCATGGCTAAAAAGTGCAGGACGGGTATTTTATTCGCTAAAGGATTAGAAGTGGAGGTCTATAGGATCCAGAGGGATCCGCAAAGGAGACTTTTGCTCTTGGTGATGTCTATCCATGGTTGCAAGTATACCCTGGTGAACCTTTATACGCCTAATGAAAGCCAAGGGGCCTTTTTTCGTGCCCTATTGCATCGGATTTTGCAGCAAAAGGAGGGGACTCTGATTCTTGAAGGGATTGCATTCTTACACTTATGCCACATCTTGATAACTCCGGAGGGGCTGTAGCTTACTGGGCATCTGACCGAAAGACATTGCGAGATTTTCTTAAAGGGTTAAATGTGGTGGACAGATGGAGATGTTTGTACCCATGCGGGCAGGATTTCATGCATTTTCCTTCATTGCATAACTCCTGCTCCTGAATAGACTATATTGTTGTGGAAGCTGACTTACTCAGCAGGGTAGCTAGTGCAGGTATAGATCAAATTTCCTGGTAAGACCATGCCCTGATTTGGGTGGTGCTCCTTGAGTTAGAGGAGGACCCAGGTCTTATTTATTAGAGATTGAATGATAGTCTTTTGGATGACCCTGGAGTGGTTGCTAATCTGCAGTGCCAAATACTGGATTACTTGGATCTTAATGTGGGAGGTGAGGCCTCACTGGAGGCTGTCTGGAAGGGATTGAAAGCCACACTGCGGGGACATCTTATTTTGGTGGCAATTTATAGGAAGAAACAGCTGGCGAGGGAAATAGCCTGCATTTATAGCCTAATTGTGTGTTTAGAAAATAAGCATAAACATCAACCGTGGAACCGGGTGATTGGGAAATCTTTACAGGAGCTAGGAAGGATCTCAGAACATATGATGGAATGGATGCAATTTAATTTACAGTTGTTAAAACAGAAATATTTTGAGTACAATAACAAGGCCAGCCGCTTGGTAGCACACAGGTTGAAAACCTGTCAATCCCAGAATAATGTTTTGTTGCTTAGTTCCCCAGATGGGCGTATTCTTCGTAGAAGTGCCGATATTCGAGATAGCTTTGTGCAATTCTACAAGACTCTTTATGCTGAAGAAGGGGGCATATGAGCAGCAGAGATAGATGAGTATTTAGATTTCTGAGTCAGAGGCTCGATTCTTGGACCGCCCAGTCACATTCATTGAAGCTCAATGGGCTTTGCAGTTGATGAATGTTGGGAGGTCTCTGGGCATTGATGGATTCACAGTGAAATTTTATAAGCTGTTTCAAGATGATCTCTTGCCGCCCTTGGTGGCCTTACTCAATTCGTTGGAGGGAGGTGCTCTGCTGCCTTATTTTATGCATCTTGCTGGCATAATGGTGCTCCCAAAGGAGGGAAAGGATCCACATTTCTATGCCTCCTATAGGCCCATCTCACTTTTGGGTGTCGACACCAAGATATTCTCCAGGATCTTGGTGAATAGATTTATGAATTGGGTACCATGACTTGTGTATCCAGATGAGTCGGGGTTTATCACGGGAAGACAGGTGAGGGATAATATTCAGAGGGTGGTGAATCTGAGGGATCATGCAATGGGTTCCAGCCAGGAAATAATAATAATAATAACAATTTATATACCGCAGGACCGTGAAGTTCTATGCGGTTTACAATGATTGGAAATGTTACAGATTGAATGGAAAAGACAAAGTACAGACTTAGTGATTGACAATTCTAGCGATTGTTTGTTGAGGGCTAAGATTGTACAGGTTGGTTTCCTAAGTATTTCAATCTTAGCTCTCCTTTTGACATCACTTCCTAGGCATAAGGACCTAGAAGTGACGTCAGAGAGAGCTGACACTGATGCAGGCAGCAAGTTCATGATGCTGCTCACAAGGGGAAAAATTAAAGAGGTACAGGGGAAGGGGTGCACACGACGGGTACCGGTGCCCCTACCAAGTTGGTGCCCGGGGTGGAACGCCATCCTTACTATGCCACTGAGTGTAAGTCCCTTATAGTAGCAAATTTTAGTATATGGAACCTTTAACAGTCTAATTTTTATTTATTTTTAAAATTTCTATACTGTTTAAAACTAAATGGTGTACATAATTTACATTCATAAAATTATAAAAACATAATTAGACAAACGAACAAATAATCCTCAGAGAACATATCTACAAAGTAACACCAAAGGCTTATACAAAGGGTCATGAATGATTCATCAATGACACTAAAAAAAATTATTGACTGAAAAGAAGGTGTCCACAAATAATTGCGTCTTGAGTAATTTTCTAAAACTACCTTTTCCACGGCATTTTCGTATTTGGCCCACAAGGGAGTTCCATATTGTAACTCCTGTACAACAGAAGGTCATGTTACCAGTCTCCATATGCTTCGGCCATAATTTCAAAGTGCGCAGAGCAGGTTTAAGGCAAATTCCCAGAGAGGTGTTTGGCTCTTAGTAATAGAATAATCATTACTTTTTCAGTGTTTTAGGTAAAGACTGGGGTGTATTGGTCAAGCCATTCTCATTAGTTATTAGCTTTCTGAAGAACTCAGATCTCACCTATCACAAAAAAAGAAAAACCCAAACACCTCCCTGTCAGTTCAGAGTGAGTGATATGCAACCCAATTCAATAAAGTTGATTGTACAAATCTCACTGTTTCTTTCAGCCTTGCTTCAGATCCATCAGCCTGAATAATCGAAGACACTTTATACTTAACGTAAATGCCAAATCGGGTCCTTTCAGGCAAATGCATCACAGAGCTGGAAGGTCTCCAGGGTAACCATGGCAACAGCCTTTCAATGTCTTCGGCTTCCTCTCTCTTCAGATTGCAACTTCATTTTTAAGGCTGATATTGTTTCTCCTGGGAGTCTTCTGCAAGCTCCTCTTTCCACTTTCAGCATATTGAAAACACTGCAATATTTATTTAGTTGATAGCGGGAACTGGGCCCACTGATTGCTCCCTAGCTCAAGTGCCAATGGCAGGAGCTCAAAGAGGCATAACCATTACATCGGGAATTACCAGCAGCTGTCCCAATGTAACTACTATAATATCTCGCAGGTACTGAAGTAGAGAAATGGGTCCTATTTACTAAGCATCAATGTGTCCTAACCCCTGGTCCTCAGGGACCACCTGGCCAGTCGGGTTTTCAGGATATCCATAATGAATATGGATAGGGTTGCCAGATTGTCCTTTTGGAAAATCCAGACCCCTAGTTCTGCCTCCAGGCCCGCCTAGTTCCGCCCATCCCCGCCTCCAAGCCCGCCCTATCCCCGCCACCCGCTGCCTGCTTTTGTCGGGCAGGGAGGAAGACTTCCTCCTTGCCCGACACAGCTTTTCAAAACCCGGACAAAGAGCCTGGTTTTGAAAAGCCATATGGACCCCGGGCATGTCCTCAAAAGGGGAAATCCAGACCTCCCCACCAGACGCGGCCCTTGAGCTCACAGCCTTCCAAAACCTGGACAAACTGCCTGGTTTTGGAAGTTTATCTGGGCATCCGGACATCCCTCTAAAAAAGGACATATCTAGGTTTTCTCAGACATCTGCTAACCCTATATTAAGGTGCTCAAGTATTTCTCACAATCTAACTAATGTACCTGGGGCAAGGGAGTGCCAAGTGGCTTGCCCAGGGTCACAAGAAGCAGTGCGGGGCTTGAACCTGCAACCTCAGGGAACTGAGGCCGTGGCCCTAACCACTAGGCCAAAGCAGCTCATTCATGTTAAAAAGGAGTGCACAAAATACAGCACATCTTGTGATGTCTTTTAATAATTGGAAAGGTCGCTTCACATTAACAAGTGAAATCAAATTTTTCTGAGAGATAAAATGGTATGAGGGGCATAATCGAAAGGAACGTCTGTGGTGGGGCCTTCTCCCGCTGCACCACAGAGTCCCCATCATCAGCCGATGTTCTGGCTGTATTTTTCAACAACAAAATCAACTTCCTAAGATCCAACCTACCAGTCACTACATATAACCATTTGAACTACCCAGTGGCTCAACACATAGTCGAACCTCGGGTAGACATGTTCTGGAATAAATTTTCTACCCCCACCTGGCAACAATTCTGCAAATTCTACTCAAAATATGTTGATTCTTACTGCAGATTAGACTGCTGCCCACCAAACATCATGAAAGCCACCCCAGTCACATTCAAAGCCAAGTTACACAATTGGCTCTCTCATCTATTACTGTCTGATACTTTTCCTGAGGAGTTAGGTCAGACCTTAATCACACCAATTATAAAAAATCCCAAAGAATCTATAAAGCTGACATCGAATTATAGACTCATTGCGAGCATTCCCTTATTTGTAAAATTGATGGAAGGTTTAGTAAACCAGAACTTAGTAACGTACCTGGACAAACACAGCATACTGCATGACAACCAATCAGGTTTTCAATCCGGGTGTGTGTATCCAAGTGTCGGACTATGCTATCTTTAATCAGTGCTTTAACCATCTTTCTAGGGACAGACGTAAGACTCACAGGTTTGTAGTTGCCCGGTTCTCCTCTTGATCCTTTTCTGAAAATTGGTGTGACGTTCGCTATCTTCCAATCGTCAGGTATCTGACCAGTTTTAATTGACAGGTTGGCAAGTTTTTGCAAAAGCTCTCCGATTTCAACCTGCAGTTCTTTTAAGACTCTCAGGTGAATTCCATCAGGCCCAGGTGATTTGTAGCTTTTAAGATTGTTGATCTGGTAGTATATCTGGTCCAAGTCCACTTCTACTGTGGTGAGGCTGTCCTCTATTACTCCTTTGAACACTTTCACTGTTTCTGGTATTGTTGCGGTGTCCTCCTTCATAAAGACAGACGCAAAGAAGGAATTTAGTTTGTCTGCAATTTGATTGTCTTCCTTGATGTACCCTTTTCTTCCCTGGTCATCCAGCGGTCCCACCACCTCTTTTGCAGGGTTTTTTCCTTTTACGTATCTAAAGAAGGGCTTGAAATTTTTGGCCTCTTGTGCTATTTTCTCCTCATAGTCCTTTTTGGCATCCCTCACCGCCTTGTGACATTTCTTCTGATCATCTTTGTGTTTGTTCCAAGCTTCAGTTGTTTTTGCGCGTTTCCATTTTTTAAAGGAGTTCTTCTTTTCTTTTATGTCTTCCTTCACCTCTTTAGTAAGCCACAGTGGAAAAATATTATTTTTAGTAACAATCCACATATTGCACAACAAGGGTGTACCTAGGAAAAGGCAGCATCTTAAACACTACAGTGAGCACTAGAACACCAACACATACATTGTAAAACTAAACAAGCCAGATCCCGCACAGTCAATTGATCCTGCAGTCAATGCCAACTGAAAACCATGTTCTTTTCATACACACAGAACATAGATACACCCTCGCCCAATATGGAATAATCACAAACTAAAAATAGAAATATGTAGACAAAAGTTAAACTGAACCGCCAAGAAACCAGACTCTGCATACAGTGCAACACCACAAAAACAGTAACACATGTCCTCTAATACTGTGCAAAATATAAAAACAGTAGATGTAAATTTGAAAAAACTGATACATAACAATCACCACTTTACAAATTAACAAATAAAAATAAAACAAATAATGAGAAATAAGAAAATACCATTTTATTGGACTAATCCCCGTAAGCTCGGTCCCCATCCCCGCAAACCACCTGATTCCATCCATCCAAGCCTTGAATTGTTTTATATTGAACTTATTATATTAAAGTATAAAAAGAAACAATATTCTGTACAATTGTCAATTTATAAATCAGCGTCTTCTCCCCACTCTCTCTTTCCCATTTCCCTTCAGCGTCCTTAGCCCACTCTCTCTCCACTTTCCTTCAGCGCACGCACATAAAAACAAGCAAGTAATTTTATATCATTTTCATTCTATTCATTCATAGAAATTAAAGTCTAAATAATGCTAGTCACATAACAAAACATGATTTTACAAAATTAATTCCCTGCACAATCAAGCCTGCAAGGATTACTAGATGTCTTTCAGCAGCTCCCCGCTCTCCCTCTCCCTTACCTTTGTGGCCAAGTCAAAATGATCTACCAACAATTAAATTTTAAAAACACAAAGCACACTGTACGCAGAGAAAATGTTAATTATCATTTATATTCCGCGGGTTTTCAAAGAGGTCAAGGCAGATAACTTTATGCAATGTCACCTCAGTAACAACTATACAAAACTAGATGAATATACTCCCTCCCTTTTTACTAAACTGCGATAGCGTTTTTTTAGCGCAGGGAGCTGCGCTGAATGCCTCACGCTGCTCTCGACGCTCATAGGCTCCCTGTGCTAAAAACCGCTATTGCGGTTTAGTAAAAGGGGGCCATAGTGCAAAATATAGACAGCATATATAAATTCTCAAAACGGACACATTTTGATCACTAAATTGAAAATAAAATCATTTTTCCTACCTTTGTTTGGTAATTTCATCAGTCTCTGGTTGCACTTTATTCTTTTAACTGTGCATTCAATATTTCTTCCCTTCTTTCAGCCTCATGTATGCTTCCTCTCCTCCAGACCTCATTCCCTCCCCAACTTTTTTTTTGTTTCTCCCTGCCTCCTTCTTTCTTTCTCTCTCCATGCCCCCTTTCTTTCTCTATGTATGTCTTTCTCTGATGCATTGCCCCATTTTTTTTTTGTTTCTCCTTGCCCCCTTTCTTTGTTTCTGGCTCCCTGTCCCCCCCCTTTTCTTTCTTCCTTCCTGCCTTCCCCCATGCCACCGCCGCCCGGGAATAGGCTGCTGCCGCTGCCACTGCCGCCATCGGGAACAGGCCGAGATCTCCCTACTTCTCTTCCCCAAGAGGCTGACCAACTCTCGCCGCCCAACATCAATCTCGGAGAAAGCCACCTTCACCTCCCTGATCTTCAGTTTTCTTCCGAGTGAGCGGAGCTGGCCCTTCATCTCTTCCCTGTCATACTTTCGTCCGCTCACATCGTTGGTTTTCACGTGGATAATGCACAACAGTGTCCTCTCCCCCTACGCTGACTATGATCCTGGAGATCCTGTTGGCCACATCCTTCACTTTTGCTCCAGACAGGCAGGTGATGATTCTATCCTCTCTCCCTCCTGCAGTGTGGCTGTCCACATGACGTATAATGGAGTCTCCTACGATGATCCCCATCTTCTTTATTCGGAGGTTCCTTGGGGGTCGTAAATCCATGTCCATGGTGTTGGGCCAATCTTCTTCCTCCTGCGATATGCTTGAAGTTGTTTTCGGCTCTTTGTGTGGGGGGACATCTTCATGCGTTCTCTCTCTTTCTCCTGATGTGCGGTCGTCCCCTATCTCAGCTTCAGTCTCTTCTGAATTTGTAGGGGGTGTCTTTTCTCCTCTCGTCCAGGCCATCTTTCTGGGTTGCTCGGGTACAGTTCCTGTGATAAAGAATTTGCAAACTATAAAATCTGTATAGCATAACATTATACAATATATGAAAAGACCTGAATATGTATTGTGACAGACAAGACCCTGCCAAGCCCACAAACCCTAAACAAATACCCATGCCTAGGGAAAGAAATAGGACTTTAAAATCTAGCAAGCATACTGCAAGCACACCAGAAGGGCAGAGGATAGGAAGTAGTGCAGCACCAGCACAAGGCTTCACGTTATTACCCTATCATTCCTTCCCTAAAATGGCTGCTAACGCTCACTTTAAGCTCTAGCAGTATTTTCTGGCCAACAAAGGGTTAAAGAGAGGGGAGGTTCCAGGAGAGCTGACGTGCACCAGGAAGTGCCTGGTGTAGCGTAAATCCTGAGAATAAATCCCTTACAGCTGGGGGGAGGAGCAGTCATCCTGAGCACAGAGCAAAGGACAGCCCAAGCAGCTGAGGAAATTTGGATACCAATTCCTCTTCCCTTCAGAGGGACACAGGCAAATAATGTACCAGGTTCCCAGAGAGAGGCTTCCTTGGAGAGGTTTCATCTGTATAAAGGAGTCCCATTTTATTGTCAAACATCACCACTAGGGCATGGGTCTTGCCCACCCATAAAATCTCCATCTTTTTCTAATTAAAATCCAGCCTGCTTTCAGGGGGTGGTCTCTTGGTAGTATAATATCTGGACAATGTTAACCTTTTGAATGTGGAAGGAGTATCTTTGATCATGAAAGACATCCTGACTGCATGCGTGTTGCAGTCCTTTCAGTCCCTTAAAGTGGGAGTTCAAGCAGCCTTTTCTCATAGTGTAAAGCTTCTTCCTCCTACTGTGCAAATTGTAATTTGTATTGGTACAGATGTCCCAGCAAGCACCTGCTGGAAAAAATAATTATCCGTTTGTCAGAAGAGCGTGTACACGGGTTTTCCCCATGGTATCCAAACCCATAAGGTGGTCACAGCTCACAAAGCCTGAGATTAGATAAGAGTGCCTCGTTTACAGAGTCACAAGCAGGGGACATGAAATCCAAGCAACTTCAGCCTTGCCTTTCCAGAGTCACTCTCTGAGATGCGACATCTAAGCCAGCAGAGTTTCTCCCTAGGCCTGGGCAGATAACAATGGCTGGAGGGATTAGCCATCCATGTACTGAATACCTGAGGAACCAGTGAGAAGTACTCAATGCAAAACCAATAACATTGCCCAAAATTGTATGCATATGCAAACCAAGACTGCCCTGAGTCATATCAAGTTTCAAGTTTATTTAAAATTTACTATACCGCCTACTCGAGACTTCTAGGCGGTGTACAAACATGTCATAATAATATACCAGTAAAAGTATAATTTAATCTACAACAAACCAAGGGAAAAGAATAATTCAAGGACAAAGACGAACAGAAACAAGGGGAAAGAAGGGATAGGAACTCCAATTGTTAGAGAGAAAAGAAAACACTTAAAGGTAAAAACAGAAGGTTGGGGAAGTAGTCTTTTGCATATTGTACCAGTTCTCTTACATATACTGTATATAAATAAGAGAACTGAAAAATGCAGTTTTTCTGGGAGAAAGAGAGACCTCAGTGGCCATGCTGTATGAATTTTAATTCTGTCTGTTTTCTTTCATCTGTCTGTTTAAAAAAAAAAAATCAGGGACCACATGCAACAGACTACAGTAATGCCTCATATCAAGGAATCACTAAGAAAGAGATAAGATGCCTACAAATCATCCAGAATACTGCCATTAAAATAATCTTTAAGGCCAAGAAATTTGACCATGTTACTCCCCTCCTAATTAAAGCTCATTAACTTCCTATTGATCACCATGTTACTTATAAAACATTACTGTTAACCTTTAAAACAAGAAAAACAGAACAGCTGGAATTTATTAATAGACTTCCGATTCCATACTCCCCACCAAACACCCTTCGATCCCCTGACCAAAACTTGTTAGCAATTCTGTCGCTGAGACATTAATACTAGGAGAAATACTATCTTTTCATTTGTGGCTCCCTCCCTATGGAACTCAGTTCCGAACTCTTTAAGAGACAACAACTCTGGAGAAATTTAAGTCTTCCCTTAAAACATTCCTTTTAAAAGATGCTTTCCAAGTTTAACTGTCCTTTTAAGGATTTTTTAAACTTGACTTAGTCCATTCCTTTTGTATTTCCTGTTCTCCTCTCTTTCCTTAAATTATATTGTAGTTCTCCCTGTTCCCATTTGTACCAGTTTGTTGAGTTTTGTTTCGTCAGTTTTGTCCAGATTGTCGTTACAGTTTACTAAGTAAAAGCATCCTATGGACTTGCTATAACCTAGAGCCTTACTAATGAAGATTTGATGGAAATTGCTGAGTCAAGATAACCTTATACATTTTGGAAACCATCCGCATTAATATTTCTTCTGATTTTGTTTCTTCTTCTCATCTTCTTTTGTATTTTTTTTAAATCATTGTTAACCGAGTCGAGCTCCTTATTTGGTTGAGGACTGGTATACAAAGCTAAGGTTTAGTTCAGTTTTTAGTTTAGTAAGTGCTGATGTTATGACTATGATCTGATTTTGATTTTAGCTTGCCATTGTTCTGTTTTAATTTTGATGATTTAAGTTGTGTATGTAAAATTGTGTTCCACCTAGAAGTGGACGATGGAGCGGAATGTAAATACATAAATACATAAATAGTACAGGTGATCCACCCTCCTGATTATTGCAAGGTCTGAGGGCAAAATAGACTGGTCTCCCTCATTTAACCTTCTGTGCCAGTTCAGGCTGAACAATGACGCTCGGTAGCTGTGGCTGTGTTCTGAGATATTGACAGATGCATGGCAAAGTCTCTCAGTGGCTGAAAAGGCAGATTAAGCCATAATAACCTTGAGTTAATTTTCATTTTACTCAGCCAGCGTCTGGAGTATTATTCAGTGCAGTGACTGAAGTATTGACCTGCATTCTTGAAGACTTGCCTTTAGTCTGAGCTGATATCACGCTGTGTATCTGAAAAAGGATAAATGAGCTTTATGCATAGATTGCAATCAAGACATCTTTCACAATAGGAATTCAACAAACACTCCAGACACTATTACAGTGTCTTACCTTTATCTTTGCTGACTCACTTGCGGAACAGCTTCCTGCAAGAACCATAAAAAGAACCATAACTCTTGAAAGAAAACCAGTTAACAAACTCCTTATTTTAGTTTTTTTGGGAACGGGTAAAACGCGGACCTCATGGACCTGAACTGCACGTCCTTAAAAATCTTCATTTATTGGCGGCTGAGGTTTCACATTTCATGTGTGCAGGTCCGCGTTGTAGCCCCTCATTCTACCGCTGTATCTAATGCCATTTCTGACCCCCATGGATCTGTGCCGACAGTCTTTTTTTTTAATAACACTTCAGCTAAGGGAGCTCTGATGGACCCTAATGCTTCTCTCTCCCTATGCTGAGACTAAAAGTGGCACGGACTTCAGGAAAAAAGTTTTGCCACTTTTAGTCTCAGCATAGGGAGGGAGAAGCATTAGGGTCCGTTAGCTGAAGTGTTTCCTCAAATTAATTGTTATTAATAAAAGACTGTTGACATAGATCCATGGGGTCAGAAATGGCAACAGATACAGCAGTGGAATGAGGGGCTAAAACACGGACCTGCACACATGAAATCTGAAACCTCAGCTGTCAATAAATGAAGATTTTTAAGGACCTGTGGTTGAGATCCACGAGGTCCGCGTTTTACCCCTTCCTGTTTTTATTTTCTCTTGAATTGTATAGCCCATGCTACATCTCTTTTTGAAAAAAGAAATACTTTACAATAAAATATATTTTTAACTTTAGAAATATTTCTTCTTTTTTCCTGATAAATTCATTCCCACAATTCCTGCTAGACTAGTTTGGACCAATGAATTATATCCCCCTATCAACAGATGGAGGCGGAGAAGATTCCAGTGGCATCACTGGTATAAAAAGTGTTGCAGCCTGGAACCTGTCCTTGTGTTGGATTATCATTCTCTCTGCCCTTTCTGTCTGTCCTAATTAGATTGTAAGCTCTTCAGAGCAGGGGACTGTCTACTACATGTTGAATTTACAATGCTGAGTATGCCTTTTGGTGCTATAGAAATGATAAATTGTAGCAGTAGTGGTGTTAGTGCCATCCATAGGACTGAAGAGCTCTCCAAACCCTTCAGCCTTCCAGAGTGGGTCTTTAAATGGTCTAGTGCAGGGGTAGACAATTCCGGTCCTCGAGAGCCACAGGCAGGTCAGGTTTTCAGGATATCCACAATAAATATGCATGAGATAGATTTGCATCTCAAGGAAGGCAGGACATGCAAATCCATCTCATACATATTCATTGTGGATATCCTGAAAACCTGACCTGCCTGTGGCTCTCGAGGACCGGAATTGACTACCTCTGGTCTAGCAGAACAAAGGCTGTCCTAATTTTGAACCCCTTTTACAAAGTCGTGGTAGCGATTCTTCTGTGGCAAATGCAACGAAGCACTTAGTAACATAGTAGATGACGGCAGATAAAGACCCGAATGGTCCATCCAGTCTGCCCAACCTGATTCAATTAAAAAAAAGTTTTTTCTTCTTCTTAGCTATTTCTGGGCAAGAATCCAAAGCTCTGCTCAGTACTGTTCTTAGGTTCCAACTACTGAAGTCTCCGTCAAAGCTCACTCCAGGCCATCTACACCAGGGGTGGGGAACTCCGGTCCTCAAGGGCCGTAATCCAGTCGGGTTTTCAGGATTTCCCCAATGAATATGCATTGAAAGCAGTGCATGCAAATAGATCTCATGCATATTCATTGAGGAAATCCTGAAAACCCGACTGGATTACGGCCCTCAAGGACTGGAGTTCCCTACCCCTGATCTACACCCTCCCAGCCATTGAAGTCCTCCCCAGCCCATCACAGACACAGACCGTGCAAGTCTGCCCAGTATTGGCCTTAGTTCTTCAATATATACTATTACAGTGAAACCTTGGTTTACAAGCATAATTTGTTCCAGAAGTATGCTTGTAAACCAAATTGCTCATATATCAAAGCAAGTTTCCCCATAGGAATGAATGGAAACTCATTTGATACGTTCCCCCCCGAAGCCATCGGCGCGGCTCCATTCCCCCCCCCCCCCCACTCGAGGCCACTGGCGCTGCTCCATACCCCCGGCGATCCGATATCCCTCGCGCTTGCGTTGCCCCCCCCTCCCGCAATCCTAAATCCCCCGCCGAGCACCCAAATAGCATCCCTTACCCCAATTTGGCACCAGCACCAACGCACAGGACATGCTGGTGCCAGTGCCCAAAGATCCTCCCTTTTGGCTGGCCTGGGATAAACTGGGCATCAAAGATCCTCCCTCTTGGCTGGGCTGGACTTGGCCTTGAGCATTTGTGCATGCTCAAGGCTTTCTGGTCCCCCCCCCCCAAAGATCTCAGTATCTCAGTTGCGTCTCTGCAAGTTCTGTCTCTGTCCCATTCCTGCAAGCTCTGCTTTAACTGTACAAGCCTCAAACACTTATGATTTTAAAGTGTTTGAGGCTTGTGCAGATGAGGATGGAGCTTACAAGAATGGGACAGGGACAGAGCTCATAGGGACGGGGATATTGAGATCCTATGGGGGACAGGGACAAATTTGTCAGAGAGCTTCCTACTTGTGTGTATAGCATTGTCTGATTTTCACCCAGAATGTATGAAAGTATTAACCGTTAAGTGATTGAGTATTAAAGAAATGAGGAGTATCCAACTGAAGCAAATTGAAAAATAATTTGAAATTAACAGAGTAAATGCAAATGAGGCTTATCATACAAACAATTTGTCACTGAGTGTAAATTCATATGCATTATTTAGTGTGTTTAACACTGTGTAATTAAAAATGAAAGGTAAATGGATAAAATAATATATCATGGAATGAGATGTAGCATCCATGGTGTTGCTGATTCGAAAATATATTCTTGAATGTTAATACTGACCAAAGCTCTCAGAATGACTGAAAAATAGGGAAGGAGGTTTGTTTGAAATGGTAGGAGCTGTTGATGATAATAGTGAAAAAGCCATGCGTTTGGCCAAGAATCTTGATCCAGAGGGACTCTAGCTTCTCTTTCGTTTCCGTCGTAGCCACTTCAACAGATTCTACTCCTTCCTGAACATATAGGGCAATACCTCCACCTTTCTGCCCTACTCGATCTCTTCTATATAGTTTGTATCCCTGTAGCACTGTGTCCCATTTGTTTTCTTCATTCCACCATGTTTCTGTTATGCCAATGATTTCCAACTTATCATGTCTTGCTATTGTCTCTAGTTCCCCCATTTTGTTTCCTAGACTTCTAGCATTCGTATACATACATTTGAGTTCTCTTCGTGTTACCTTTTTGGACTTCCTACTCTTTACTGTCTCTACTGTTTCTTTCACGGTTTCAGGGTAGATCAATTGGAAGGGGTCACCAGTTTCATAAAATATTTTAATGGCTCCACTAGGAATGAAATTGTCAGCTGTGAGCTTCCATCCATTTATATACAGTATGCTGATGATGTTACTATCTAGATCCCTTTTGACAGAGATTCACAAAGTGTCTTTGTTCTCTTTTCAGTCTGCAAGATGGTAGAATTTTTTTACCAATGTTTCTGAGACGAAAAACAAATGATAAATTATTTAGAAGGTTGTTAGAAACTTTTTTATTTCAAAAATTTGTCATGGATCGATGAATTGAATATGTTTTGCTGATATATTAAGATCATCCTGAGAATGCCTAGTTTTTCATTTGTTTAAATGCACTGAACTCTCGTAAAAGTGTCTGATGTAATGTAATGAAAATCGCCCAGAGTAGTTTGCAACTAGGTGAGCCTGACTCCTAAAATTTGTTGCTTATCTTATTTGCTCAGTGGCTTATTGAAAATTAACCCTTAGAGATGCACATTTCTGGAGAAAGGATTTTACAACAGATTGAAAATAAGAGTGATGAACAAGAAGAGGAAGGAAGTTGAAAGAAATAAAGGACAACATGGGGGGAAACATTTGACCAAAGAAATCCAGAAAGACAAAAATTGTTGCAAGCAAATGATTTCTATAAGTAGTGATCATTAATTCACAATTCCACTGTTCTATGAAATCACATTTTTACACATTGTTAATTTTATTGTTTTGGAACACCTTTGCCAAGTCTTAGGTTCTGGATATGTTATATATGCAAACCTGAGCTGAACAAAGTGAGGTAGCAAGATAGAGAAAAGGGTTAAGAAGATTGGATCATGAAAAGAGAGCTCAAGAAATTCTGAAGAAGGTGAGACTAGAACAGAGGAAAAAACCCCCAACATCTTCCAGGAGTATTGTGGTAACTGGTAACAGGCCAATAAAAATGTGTGAGATTATATGGAGGTGGCTGGAAAATGGAAAACAGGCCAAGCAAGAAAAATTAAGGGGACCAGATGCAGATAGATTGGCAGAATATTTTGTACACAAGGTTGAAGTTTTGAAACAATGAGGAAGCTGGCATGGTTTATTCATTCATTCAATTTTCTATACCGTTCTCCCAGGAGAGCTCAGAATGGTTTACATGAGATCATCCAGGTACTTAAGCATTTTTCCCTGTCTGTCCTGGTGGGCTCACAATCTATCTAATTTATCTAATGTACCTGGGGCAATGGGGGGATTAAGTGACTTGCCCAGAATCACAAGGAGCAGTGTGGGTTTGAACCCACAACCCCAGGGTGCTGAGGCTGTAGTTTTAACCACTGCGCCACACTCTGACCTGTAGGACAGACTGGCCAACGTCCCTTGCTTGGGGATGAGCTTTTTGGGGACTCTACAGATACTGCAACCCAAAAGCTCATGGCTCGTGAAACTCGATGGGACACTTTAGTTAAACCTAAGTCCAAACCTTCATCATCAAGACCTTTCAGGCCTGCTTCTTCTTATCAGCGGCGTTTTTCAGCCAAAGCCTCTGCTCCAGTGAGGCCTTAGCAGCAAAAAACAAAAGCAGCAGCGTCCTCCCAAGGACCAAACTGCTGCTCCTGCCAAGTCAACTCAGCCTTTTTGACCTGTTGCTCGACAGCATAGTTCCTATGTCCCCCATCTGTTATGAAAAGGGTATTGAAGCAGCCTTAGATAACAGAGAAGGAGACAGGGGATTGTGGGCATGTGAAACTGTCAGTTCATGGGAAAGAATTCAGTGTTAGTTAAAATAGCTAATGCACCTATTTTGCTGTTGATCCTGCTTCAGCCCATCTTTCAAAAATGGTATATAGTTGAGGCCCTTATTTTACAGGCTCTATTCACATTTTGGATGCCTGAAAATCAGCATTTTGACAGCCATACATGTTCAGATCCTGAGTTTTATAAAGCCCGGATATGGAAGTCTACAACTCCAGTAAATTTTTATGGCAAGGGAGCATGGTAAGCATGTATAGGCAGGACTAGGGAGTGTCCAAAATATGGACTTCCTACTCTGATTTCAGAAAGGGAAGGGACAGCATAGTAAGTGATGGCAGAAAAAGAATTGAACAGTCTATCCAGTCTGCTTAACAATCACACTCCTTATTAATCCATGATTAAATTGTCTTTGGCATTTCTGGGACAGGTTCTTGGGCTTCAACTATTGGAGTTGCCATCCAAGCCCAAACCAGCCTATCCAAACCATCTTGTCATTTGCGGGACACAGACCATAGAAGTCTGCTTGGCACTGTTCTCACGTTCCAAATTACTGGAAGTTTCCATCGAAGCCCTCTTCAGCCCATTCTAAACCAAATTGCTATACACAGGACACAGACCTAACAAGTCTGCCCAGTACTAGCCTTAATTCTTCACAGTCGGAGGTGTTGCCATCACGAGGGCCCCAGTGGGATGCTGGATCTGGATACTGGGTGGGGGGAGAGAGAGATAGAAAAGGATCTTGAGGAGGGGTGGCAAAAGAGACTTGAAGACAGGGCAGATGCTAGACGAGAGAGGGGAGGACTCAAAATGTTATCAGAAGGAAGTTAGAGAGAGGGAGAAACCTGAAACAAAGGGGGGGGCAGATGTTGAACTTGGGGGTATATAGAGGGAAGAGAGAGAAAGAGACTGCAGAGAAGTGGAAAGATTCTGGACCAGGGAGGGAGGAAGGAAGGAAAGAGAGAGAGAGAGAGAGGCAGAGAAAGACCTGGAAGAAAGGAGAACAAATGCTGAACATGAGGGGGGGGGGGGCGTTGTAAGCAGAAGAAAGACAGAAAGAGAGGCCTGGACCAAAGGGAAAAGACAGGAGGCAGATGCTGGACTATGGGAGGTGCAGACAGAAGAGACAGAGGGGGAGATACTCTGAGGAAGAACAGCGAGATGGAAGGTCATAATAGAGGAGGGAGAGAGAGGGAGACCTGGAACAAAGGTGGTGGTAAGTACAAGGGAGAACTGACACTGGATCTGGGGAGGGTAAGCAGAGGGAAAAGAGACTGGCCCCAAAGGGGATGGGGCTGGATTGTGAAAGAAATGTTGGATGCACAGTCAGAAGGAAGTCCAACCAGAAACTAATTAAATCACCAGACAACAAAGGTAGGAAAAATGATTTTATTTTCAATTTAGTGATCGAAATGTGTCAGTTTTGAGAATTTATATCTGCTGTGTGTATTGTGTGTATATGAAAAATGAAAGGAAAAAATAGCATTACAATTAGTAAAGGGGGTGGGATCTGTGGCAGAGTTTGGGAGGTCTGTGGTTGGGGGTACTTAGCTTGAAGTAGTTGAGAAACACTTCTGTAGGTAATCAGCTGCTGCCAGTGGCTCTCCTTCTCTCCTGCTCTCTTTCCTGCTGGCACCCCCGTCTGGAAGGCCTCTGTGGATGCGTGGATGTCAACGTAATGATGTCATGCATGCTTGTGATGTCATCATGGCAACGTCCGTGCACTTCCGGGTGCATTGAGCCGTGGCCACTACCTGCGGTCCTCACTACATTTTCCAACTTTGTTTTGGCCCCGGATCATTTATGAGTTGTGCAAGCCTGCGCTACATTGTCAAAAGACATTAGTGCGGGTTACAATAAAGTTAAATAGAAGGAAGCAATCCTCCCTGATTTACATACATAAAGTCCATAAACATCTTAAGTAGTGCCTAATAATACAGTCTCAGCAAATAAAATTACGTCTTAGAGCAATGTTTTTAATAATTTACGGAACCTTATATAAGGTTCTATTCTCAGAGCCACTGAGAGAACATTCTAGAGTTTTACAGCTTGATACGAGAAGGATGCCACCAGATATTGCTTGAAGCAAATTTTTTGAGAAGATGGAAATAAAAGTTGTAAGTCTTTGGAGAGACAATTCTAAAGCAGGTAAATAAGATAGTTCCATCCCATGAAGAATTTTGAAGACAGTTGTACACATTTTAAATTTACATCAAGCATGTATTGGAAATCAATAGAATTTTGTCAAATAAGGGGTAACCTTCTCACATCTCAAAACCCCCCAAATAAACTCAGCTTCCATATGCTGCAGTAATCGAAGGCACCCTTCAGAACAACCAACGTACAAAATTTTCAGTAATCAAGGGAGGAAAGCAAACCCATTAGATGTTCAGTAAAAAAATAGTACCTAATTCTTCTCAGTTTTTTCAAGCTGTGGGTATAGAATAATTCCCAGAATTTGGAGTGAGCTTTCAAAACAAATCTCCTCTCCGTGTATAATTATCGCAGGAGGAAATGCAGGTCCAAACCACATAATCATAGTTTTTGCAGAATTTCATTTTATCCTCGTTGCTGTTGCCCACTCTTGCACTACAGTAAAACTTCCCTGAATACGGGGAGCTGCTGCTGAAAATGATGTGAATAGAACCAAAATAGTTAGATCATCAGCATAAATAAAATGACAAATCTCCTCATGCATGGAAGATTGTAAAATAGCCATCACTATATTAAAAAGTACCTGCGAGAGCGACTATCCCTGAGGGACCCCGCTATTCAATTTCCAACTTCCAGGCATTTCATTAATCCATTTTACGGAATACCTCCTTTTTATAAGGAATCCATGAAACTAGCTCAATACAAGGCCAGAGATTCCTATCGGGTCTAACAGATAGGTAAACATCATGGTTGATCAGTTCAAAGGCTGAACTCAAATTTAATTGTGGCATAACCAATTGATTACCTTGGCCTAACTGTTGATGAATTTCATACAATAATGCCCCCAGTAATGTTTCCGTGCTGAATCTTTTCCTTCCGGCTGATTAAGTTGTAACTAGTAAATTATGGGATTTCAAGTAGGGTTACCAGACATCCGGATTTCCCCGAACATGTCTTCCTTTTGAGGACATGTCCAGGGGTCTGGACGGCTTTTCAAAACCTGAAAAAGTTAAGGGGGGTGGGGCTGTGGGAGGGGCAGGGCATAACACGGTTGGAGCTGGGTGGGCCTGAGGGCATGGCCATGGGTCCGGATTTTCTGTCAGGACAATCTGGTAGCCCTAATTCCAAGTAAGAGCACAGTTTCAAGTATTTAAAAATTCTGTATATCTCCCTTGTCCTTCCTCTCCTCTAGAGAACATATTCAGGTCTTCCAGTCTCTTCTCCTACATCTTTTGGTGTACCCCATACCATTTTTGTGGCCTTCCTCTGGACCACTTCAAGTCTTTTTACATTCTTGGCCAGATACAGCCTCCAAAACTGAACACAATACTCCAAATGAGGCTTCACCAATGACTTGTACAGGGACATCAACTGCTCCTTTCTTTTGCTGGTTACGCCTCTCTATACAGCCTAACATCCTTCTGGCTGCAGCCACTGTCTTGTCATACTATTTTGTTGCCTTCAGATCCTCAGACACTGTCACCCCAAGGTCCTTCTCCCCATCTATACATATCAGCCTCTCACCTCCTATCATATATGACTCCCTTGCATTTCTACTCCCCAAGTGCATCACTCTATACTTCTCTGCACTGAATGTTAATTGCCAAACATTAGGCTATTCTAACTTTTACAGATCCTTTTTTTATGGTTTCCACTCTGTTACAAATTTTGGTATCAATCAAAAAGGCAAATCTTATCTTTTAACCCTTGGGCAATGTCACTTACAAATATATTGAACAGAACCCCAGCACCAATCCTTGAGGCATTCCACTAATCACCTTTGCTTCCTCCAAGTGAATTCCATTAATCACCACTCTCTGGCGTCTTCCTATCAACCAGTTTCTAATCCAGGTCACTACTTTGGGTCCTGATTTCAGCCTGTCAAATTTAGTCAGGAACCTCCTATGAGGAACTATGTCAAAGGCTTTGCTGAAATCTAAGTAAATTACATCAAGCTCGTATCTTTGATCCAATTCTCGGGTTGCCTGGTCAAAGAATTCAGTCATATTTATTTGCATGATTTACCTTTGGTAAAAGCCATGTCTCAAATTTTATAATCCATCGGATTCTAGAAAATTCACTATCATTTCCTTCAGCAGTGCTTTATTGTTTATTGTTTATTCAGTTTTTGATTAAACGCTTTTTCGTTTCTACAAAGCGTTGTACAAGATAAAAAATAACAATTAAACATACTTTCCTATAAAAACTACTAGACTACCAACTGTTCAAACTGGGTAACTATTGACCCAAAGGCCATAGACACAAGTGGGAAGGGGGGAGAAAAACAATTGTAATAGAAAATGTGAGGAACATATAAGGAAAACATTTAGGAACTGGGGAACAGTATAAAAAAGAACACGTAAAAATTGATAGCTAAAATACAATAGTTCAATTAAAAGCATCTTTAAACAAAAAGCATTTTAGGTTGCTTTTAAAATTTTTTACATTTTTTTCCATTTTTAGATATAAAGGAAGAGCATTCCAGATCGTAGGGGCTGTTACAGAAAATGTGGAGGTGCGACGTGTGCCTATAATTTTTAAAAGTGAAGTGAGGTTTATCAGCCTCTAGTTTCCTGCTTCTTCTGTCACTACTTTTGTAAAGAGGGACCCTATCTACTTTTCTCCAGGCCCATGGAACCTCTCTTGACTCCAAGAATTTATTAAACAAATCTTTAAGAGGACCCGGCAGAAGTTCTTTGAACTCCCTCAATATCCTGAGATGAATTTTGTCCTGAACCTTGGCTTTGTCCACCTTCAATTTTTCATAAGCATGTTCTTCAGTGAATGCTGCAATATGCACTCCATTCTCATATGTATTTTTGTCAGCCAATTGTGATCCTTCTCCAGGATTTTCTTCTGTGAGCACTAGAATTTTGTTTAGAAAATTAGCTTTTTCCTCATCACTCTCCACATAGCGGTTCATAGCTTCTTTCACAATTCCATTTATAGCCTTCCTCTTTTTACTAATATACATGAAAACATTTTGTCTCCCCTCTTTACATTTCTAGCTTCTTTCAACAGATATATCTCTCTCTTTGCGTCTTTCAGTTTCATCCAGTATTCCTTTCTGTGCTCCTCTTGAGATTTTATGTTTTGTATTTCATGAACACCAACTCTTTTATTTTCTCCTTTATTTTCTCAGCCACTTGTGTAGAGAACCATATCAGTTTCCTTTTTATTCTTGCTTTTATTGATTTTCCTCACATAAAAGGTCGGTAGTCATTTTTATAGCTCCTTTCAACTTGGACCACTGTCTTTTCTTTTTTTTTTATGTCCCCCCCATCCTATCAGCACTTTCTTCAGATACTCCCCTATTTTATTAAAGTCAGCATGTTTGAAAACCTGGATTTTGAGTTTTGTCTGGTTGCCCTCCACTTTAGCTGTTACAGGCAGTTCCCAGGTTACGAACGAGTTACAGTTTTAAAGCAGTTCTTAAGTCAGATTTGTATGTAACTCAGAACTTGCAAATTTTAAGATTCTTGCTGCTTCCCTCTGCTCCCAGCTGACAAAAGGGCCAACTGTCCCTACCAGTGTTCCCTCTAAGGTACAGCACGCACAACCACACACTGTTCTTTTTTTAGTTCAATCTTTTTATTGAAGAGTAACAGAGAAGTAACATTTACAGTTCACAAAAGTCAAAGTTATGATAAATATACATATCAGGGGAAATTGATATGTAGATCAATGTGTACAAAAATTGTTTATGCAGAATGCAAATAAATGTCAGTGGAGTTTCAAATAGTATGGGTGGATGCCCTCTGTTGGTGCTGTAGTTTATCCGTAGTATGTTGTTCAAACTGCTTATATAGGCATAGTAAATTCCACCAAAAAGTAAAGTTCAATAAAGATGCCGATTTTCAGTGTTAGAGAATTTGTTGAATACCAACAGATATCATAATATCAATCAATTTAGGCTCACATGAGCAAAGACTAAACACGGATGTAAAGAGCGCATTAAAATAATATCAAAAGATAAGTCTACAGTACAATTTGAAATAGAACATATAAAAGACCATATCTGTAACCAAAAGGGTTGAATAATGGGACATGAAAAGAACATACGTGAGAGCATACCTTGGGACTTCAGATGATGCCAACAAAGATCATCAGATGTTAATTTAGCTTTTTTCTTCTTACATGGGGTCCATACAGCATGTCACATTAAAAATAACAAAGATTGGGACATGCTAGCAGATAATAAAGGTCTGTTAATTTTAGACCATAATCTAATCCATTCTTTATCCGTGAGTTGAATGCTGAGATCTTGTGACCATTTAGTTGCTATATCAGGGGAAGGGATATATTGCGAATCTCTAAGCATTTTATAATAGAATGAAATTACTTTACCCTTAGAAGTAGTTAGATTACTCCATCGCCAAAGACAGGAGACCTCGGAAAACTGCAAGTCAGAGAAAAGTGAAATGAGAGTTGACCATTGACTTCGCTTTGTTGATAATGAAGGGAAGTTAGAACAAAAATTTGCAAAGGATAATAGTTCAGAGCCATCAAACAAATTCTGAACCTGCCAGACACCATTGTCTCTCTACTTCTTCCAGTTAAAGCATTATTTGTTGTGTTTTAGTACAGGGTTGTTCCATAAAACCATATCCCTGTGAGAGAAGATGGAGTTTCACACATTGTTCTTATTGTGGCCATGCATCATTCCTGAATCTGCTGCAGGAGAAGTGTAGGAGTCTATACAACTGAAAATACTGCTCAGTAAAATCAAATGAAGCCACAACTGCATTCTTAAGTACAAGTTGTACTTAAGTTGGGAGTCTGTAACTCGGGGACTGCCTGTATATCAAACCAAACTGTCAGTGATCACCACCGCCCAGGTGGGCACCCACTCGGATAGATGGTACAAATTGATTGAACTTAACAGAGGTGAAAGCTAGTGATTAACAGCTCTGGGGATCAGTTATTGAGGAGAAAGAGTTGTACGGGTCAGCTGCCTAGATACTTCAGGAACAGATATGTTTTTAGGTGTTTCCTAAATTCCCCATAAGTAGTAGGCGTAAGCAATTGTTCTAGATCTTTACCCCATAATGCTGCCTGATGTGAGAAAAGGTGTTTATGGTGTCTTTTGAGTTTACACCTTCTAACTGGAGGGAAGACAAAGTTCAAATGTGAGCTTCTCTTATGTCTGTTGGCTGAGAAGGAGAAAAGGTCAGTTATGTATTTAGGGGCTAGACCGTATAGTACTTTAAAGCAGAAACAGGCGAACTTAAACTTTACGCAACCAATGCAGCTGTCAGTAGTAAGGTGTCACATGATCAAACTTCTTCAGCCCGAAAATCAGTTTGACCGCTGCATTTTGCACCAGTTGTAATCGTCGCATATTCTTTTGGGAAATTGCCAAATAGGCGATATTACAGTAATCAAGTTGACTCAGTAGGTGGGATTGTACCAGGATTCTAAATGCTGACATATCAAAATATGCTCTAATGGATCGAAGTTTCCAGAGAGTGAAAAAACCCTTTCTGATTAAGGAGTCTACCAGGTCCTTCATGGTTAGGCTCTGCTCTAGTGTTACACCCAATAGGATAACTAAGCTTATTGATGCATAGCGGTGTTTTGAGAGCCCTCCAGGAACAGAAAATTACCTACTATACTAACACAACAAACTTTCTATTGAAGAAGTGTATGTCAGGTACAGTAGGCATTTTTCTGTCCCTGCAGGGGATTTGGATCTTAGTCACCTGGGTCTCAACCCAGCGCTCTAGACATTACGCTACCGTTTTGCTCCACAAGGCCATTTCATAACATGGATATTCCTATACTGCCACAAAGATGGCTATGCTTTGCCCTGATCATAAACTGAATGTTTCAGTTTGTAAAATGGATGTTTCTGTTAGATGTCCAATTCTCATGTATTTTAGAACAGGCCTGTGTGTGGACGGATCTAGCTTCAGAATACACAAAAAATAGTCATCCATATGTCACGTTACCCCTCTCCTAAAGTCGCTTCATTGGCTTTCCATCCGTTCAGACTACAATTCAAACTCCTCTTACTGACCTACAAATGCACTCACTCAGCTGCCCCTCTCCCTCTATGCCCCCCCTCCACCAGCTGGTAAGTCCCTCCTATCTGTGCCCTTCTCTTCAACTGCCAACTCCAGACTCCGTCCTTTCTGCCTTGCTGCACCGTATGCTTGGAACAAGCTGCCCAAATCCCTACAGCGGGCTCCGTGTCTGGCAGTGTTCAAGGCCCAATTAAAAACCCATCTCTTTGAGAGTGCTTTTGACTCCCAACTCCTCTCACCTTGGGTTCTGCATCCCCAACCCTATATCTCATGTCTGTCCAAGTTAGATTGTAAGCTCTTCTAATCAGGAACCATCTATAAATGTCAAAATGCACAGCGCTGTGTATGCCTTTCAACGCTATATAAGTGATAGGTAATAGTGGTAGTTATGTACCTACTTAGACATCCATAGTTTGAGTTAGACATTTTGTCTAAAATGCCATTCCACTTTATTGGTTTGGATGATGGCGCTATATCCCTGGCACAGACTTGTTAATCCTATAAATTCGAAGGTATGTTCAGGTCTCAACATTTTGAAGAAAATAGATGGTAGTCTTAGTAGTGGATTAAATTACCAGCCCCTCTCTAATATATCTTTTTTTGTGCTAGCTTAATTGAGAAAGTAATGTCCCAGCTCACTTCTTAGTTGGCGGAAAATAATATGTTTGATCAGGGATGAACAGGTTTTAGGGAGGGGAACGACACTGATTTTTTGCTTAATGCAGTCATGGATACAGTGTATTTTTATTAAGGACAGGCTGACATTTGCAGCAGTAAAGGAAATGCCAACGACTTATCCCATGTTGTTTCATGCCATTAACAAACAAAAACAAGAAGAAAATACTCTGGCATATTCAGCATCATATTAGAAACGTTGGGGATGTTGGAATATAGATATCTGAAAGAAAATGGGTTGAGCCTGTAATACATTTTAGATTACTGAAGCTGTAAGTATAAGTGTATATTAAAAATGGTACCCCCCCCCCAAGCTATCTAGAAAGCATGAAAAACATATAGGAGATCAATGTTGATCTCACAAAATGTTGCCATGGTAAACGTGGAAATCCAGAGTGTTCTTAAAGGGGCATGGGGAGTGTGTGGTGCAGTAGTTCGAGCTGGGGTTGTGGATTCAAATCCCACACTGCTCCTTGCGACCCTGGGCAAGTCACTGAATCCAAAAAACTAAAACACTCTCTTCACTTTTAAAATTGTTTATAGTTCTTGAATTATATCTTGAAAATGTCAGCGTGATCTCCTGGTTGCTCTTGGAGCTCTAATGTATAAGGGGGAAAACCTCAGATCACAGTTAAATATTCAATTGGAGGTGGAGGTTAAACCAATGAGGATTGTCCCATAAAGGTTTGCAGGCTGAGTTGAATAGCCAAATATATAGAAATGGGTGAACTTACAATAAATCAACAGAAGAGTGATAAAGAAAATATGTTGCAGCAAAACAAATCACTCTAGATAATATTTATAAATGAGCTGTATAGATGGTGTAGAACAAAATTTTGATATGCTCAGAATCAAGGGGGTAGTAACTGGGGAGACCCCAACGTTGCCACCTCACCGTCCAATCATCGCATATGAAACGAAGACAGAAGCTGTGTGAAATGCTCTCCGTCCTTTATGTGAGATTTGTGCTACTATTTTTGAATCTATGATGCCCACCGTATGAAAACTCTTTATACTTTCTCGTTGGTTCCCTGAGGCAGGAACGAAACGTGGCACGTCGGAACCTGCAAGCTGACAAGATAAGTGTGCTAAGTTCTCTTTAAACGATATGACGGACACCATTTAAGATCTTGAGCCGTTTTGGCATTTTTTTATAAAATTACAACATAAAGTTGTTGTTTATCGTTTCATATGCGATGATTGGACGGTGAGGTGGCAACATTGGGGTCTCCCCAGTTACTACCCCCTTGATTCTGAGCATATCAAAATTTTGTTCTACACCATCTATACAGCTCATTTATAAATATTATCTAGAGTGATTTGTTGAGTTGAATAGCCGGCAGCAAACAGTGATCTGAGGTTTTTCCCCGTATACATTGGAGCTCCAAAGTAGGGAATAAGCCAAGTTGGCCTCCCACCCTAAAAGTTCATAGTAATTTATTCCTCCAATACCAGAAGGAGGGAGGAACATCAGCCAACCAGAAATTCAAAATACACTTTTTCCCCAGAATATAACATTTGCTCAAAAACAATTTCTCAGCAGAGGTATAAACAGAAAACAGAGAGAAATGAGCAAACAACATATGAAATACAGAGACAGGGACAGGAACCCGTAACAGACCCTGAAGAAAAGAAGCCAAAGCCCCCCAAAAGCTCTGAATGCCCTCACAACCCCAAAGGCCATGAAAGTAGGAATTCACCTCCGTGTGGCAAATGAGACAATATTGGGTGTCGACACAGCCCATATGGAGGTATATGCTTTCAACAGGGTCCGAGCTCAGCACTATGCAGCAGAGCAGGGATATGTTTAAGTGCCTGAAGCAAAAATTCCACCCCAAGCTCCCGCCCCAAATCCCTCTGCCTTCAGCACTGGTCGCCGTACATGAAGAAAGACACGGTACTACTCGAAAGGGTTCAGAGAAGAGCGACTAAAATGGTTAAGGGGCTGGAGGAGTTACCATACAGTGAGAGATTAGAGAAACTGGGCCTCTTCTCCCTTGAAAAGAGAAGACTGAGAAGAGACATGATCGAAACATTCAAAATACTGAAGGGAATAGACTTAGTAGATAAAGACAGACTGTTCACACTCTCCAAGGTAGGGAGAACGAGAGGGCACTCTCTAAAGTTGAAAGGGGATAGTAGATTCCGTACCAACGTAAGGAAGTTCTTCTTCACACACAGAGTGGTGGAGAGCTGGAACGCTCTTCCGGAGTCTGCTGTAGGGGAAAACACCCTCCAGTGTTTCAAGACTAAGCTGGACAAGTTCCTGCTAAACTTGGACGTACACAGGTGAGGCTGGACTCATTTTAGAGCCTGGTCTTTGACCCGGGGGCCGCCACGTGAGCGGACTGCTAGGCATGATGGACCACTGGTCTGACCCAGCAGCAGCAGCAGCAATTCTTATGTTCTTATGTTTATATGCATATTGTGAGCATGTTGAAGGAGTGTCTTATGCGTGTCCCTTAACAGCGTAAAATATAAAAGAAAGGACAGCGAAAAGATGGGACCAATGAGAGAAGGCTACAATTTTTGTTCCTCATTATTAAAATATATTTTGAGCTTGGGTGAGCTATTCTGTAGATGACGAGATCTATAACACTTACGCTATTTGTATTTAATTTTATTGGCTTTTTTAAAACTAACCTGACTTTTTGTGCAAGTGACCAGCAGGATACCCACAAATGAAGTTTCACAACTACCATCCCAATGTCCTAGCCAGAACTGAAGTGATAGTGATAAAAGTCTGCGTTGAATGAGGGTGACTGCTAAAGAAAGAGGGGTGACCCAGAGATAATTAGGAAAGGATGTTACCTATTGCTTCCCTCACTCAGTTGTACCTGTGACTTTTTGACTGATTCAACAGCTTTAGCTTATCTCACCACATTCACACTTTTGTTCACTTTTCTCCTTGGATTCTCATGGAGGCAAGCTGGTCATTGTAATGCAAATCCTGATTGACTGGTGGAAATGTTTCATTATCACTGATGGAATGGTCGGTCCTTTTTACTATCTAAACCACGTACAGACAAAACAGTAGTATGAAAGGCAAGGGATATTGTCCATTCAGCTTCATTTCTTCATCATGATGAAAAATTAAAGATCAAAGATTAATTCATCTTTAATTAACCTTAAAGTCAGGCTGTGCCTGGCTAAATGCTAATGCCATTAAATAACTGGTCTAAAACCCAAACACACTAGTTTCAGCCCTGTACTATAATTAGAAAACAATCTACAACAGGCTTGTTAATCTATAGTCTCGGGCTCTGAAGGTGGTGGAAATTGTCAAAAGGTTTTATCCTGTTTATCTCTCATCTTCCTGTCTCTTTTATTCACTTTATTGTCTATCTTGCTTTTGTTATTTTTTCTTTTTTCCTATTCTCCTACTCTTTTTTATTTCTCCCTACCCTACTATGCCTACCTTTTATTCCCTTCCTTTTGATTTGCCTCTTCCCTTTCTCCCTACTTCTCTTTTTTTCTCTCTTTTCCTTTCTTCCTTTTTGCCTTCCTTCTGTTCTCTTTATTGCTCAAGTGCCTTTGTCTTCGCTCTCTGTCATTGAAGGCCACCAACTGGTCAGGTTTTCAGGTTGACAGTTTGCATGCAATGGATTTATAAACTTGCTAATCTCCTCTATGAATATTAAGGATATTTTGAAAACCTGAGATACTGACAGCCTTCCAGCATTGGGAATGGAGGCTAAGGCCCTAATATGTCTCTCTCATCTTTCATCCCATGTGTCTCTCTCTTCTCTTATATAGGAATATACATCCAATAGAAATGAAGTGGGATATTTTAATAACATTTTACATTTTGTTCCAATGGTTTTTTTTTTTAAAATGAATAGAAAGAAAAACAAATGCAATAAATAAATTGTATTTTTTTCCTCTGTTCTTAATTATATTGCTCATTGTTTATAATCTTTTGTAAACCACGTTGAACTTACGGTTACGCGGTTAATAAGCACAATGTTATGTTGTTTTACTTCAAAAATCCCACTGCCACAAAATAGTCTCTCTGCTAACCCTCCCCAAATTTCCTATTCCTTCCTCTACCCACAGACCCTCCTGTCCTAATATTTTTTTATGGAACAGGAACAATCAGTTTCTTCAGCCCCTTCAGAGACATAATTACAAATACTGCCAGTAGACCATGACCAGCACCATAGTTAATTTCATTTGAAAAGGAAAATGGCACCGGTCTTGACATTTCTAATTGTGTTACTGATGGGGCAAGAGTGACTGAAGATTAGACCTACTCCATGAGGAAACATAAATAGAGTAAGATTATCTTATTTTTATTTTATTAAAAATTTGTGGCCCACATTATCTACCATTCTAGATGAGTTAAGGAGAATATGTCATCGACTAGATCAGGGGTAGACAATTCTAGTCCTTGAGAGCCACAGGCAGGTCAGGGTTACATGATATCCACAATAAATATGCATGAGATAGATTTGTATCTCAAGGAGGTGTGCAGAGGGGGTGTCTCCTTCAAGGTTGGGGGTATAAGCCCCTGCCACAAAATAACTGGTGTATTACAGAACTTGATTACACCAGACCTGTGGTATAGCTTGTACAGATATTCAGTGTTCTATGCTGAAATAAAGATTTTTGCTCAGGTATGCTTTTCTGAAGGAAAGCCCCAGTGATCTTGTTAGAATTCTGGCTGATGTAAGATCAAAGAATGTACTATGTTAAGGACCCTTGGTCATAGTGACCCAGCTTGCTTGAAGACTGGAATATGAGGAAAATCCTCAGGGGGGGTGGAGGAGACAGAAGGATACAGACAGCGGCCAAGGAGAGAGAGAGAGAAAGAAACACAGACAGACAGATAGAAACACCTATTCTAGCACCTGTTAATGTAACGGGCTTAAAGACTAGCAGAAAATATAGCGAGAGGAACAAATGCAGTGACTACTATTAATTTCTATACCAAGAATTTTATTGAAAGAAATAACCAACTAATAGGGTTATATTTTATCAATAAGGATATATAATTAAAATAAAACACACTAATATTGATGAATAGGGGGGTTACATTTGACCTGTGATAGCTCAAGGAATGGTTGGATTGACAAGACTAGTTCCAAAGTCAAACAACTGTGAGCACTTGAGGTCACTGTTCCCCAGTAAAAAAAAAAAAATCAAAAAAAGAATTACTTCCCATTAATATCACAAAGGAAGGGTGTGGTGTATTAAAAGCCATAGAGAGAGAGAAGGAGAGTGGATTCAGTGCTGGGAGGCCACTAGGACATAATGAAATGATGAATAATGAGGGGAGAGCCTCAGATCCCCGTGCTTAACAGTTAGTTGCTGCCGCACTAGAAAGCAAAAAAAAGTTTTCACCGGCTCCTAATCCCCCTCCTACCCACAGTCAGACACTTCAAATTTTTCAAAAAATGTACCAAAGTGTGTCAAAACTACTTAGTTGTACGTGGAGCATTTAACATGATGTTTATAGTCTCTGTGTCTCTGCCAGTCCTCGCCGACGGACGTTAAGCTAGCTTCCGTTTCGCTAACAAGCTGCGTCAGGGCTCCAGACAGCGTCTGCAAAAGAAGAAATAAAAAATAAAAGGATAGCAGAGATCCTATCTAAGTGCAAAGAACCTGTCAATGATATTGTAGCTTACAGCAGCGTTCTGATTAACACGCTTGCTAAGACAGAGACCACCCCAGGTGAAACTGCTGGCTCTTAAATCTTGTCACACTGGCTTCCTGTCGCATATCATATAATGTACAAATTAAGTTTGCTCACCTTTAAATCTCTGATATCTAAAACCCCAGCTTTTATTTACAAAGCACTGATTCCTTATACTTCATCTAGATTACTAAGGTCTAATGACCAACATTTATTAATCATTCCCTCCCTTAAAATTATTAACACACAACGGCAATCCATCTTTTCCGTTACAGCTCCTCAAACATGGAATTCCCTTCCAATTTACTTGAGAGGAAAAAAATTTGGAAAAATTTAAGAGCAAACTCAAAAGCTTTCTTTTTAAAGATGCATTTAATGACTAAATGAATTACCTAGGAGTTTCATTTTATCTTTATATCTTTTGAGAGTTTTTGTCCTTCCCCTTCCTATTGTTTTTGACCTTAATTGTCTTTCTTTTTATTAAGCAGATTGTATTTCTTTTCCTATTCTTTCCTTGTGTTTTATTATGTTTGCAAAGTTGGTTTTTATTATGTTTCGTAAGATTTAGTCTTTTTGTTAGTTATGTTTGTCTCCCCTAATTTTGTAATTTTATCCATTTGTTCATCGCTTAGAATTTGGAATAAGCGATTAATCAAATTTTATAATAAACTTTAAACTTGATTAAGTGGTCTCCCTAGAACCGCTCGGCTTTGCGCCTGCGACAGGAGCTGGGATGCAGGAGCGCTAACCAAATTTCTCAGCCCCGTCACAATATGTATATATAAGAGAGTGTGCGTGTGTGTGTGTGTGTGGGGGGGGGGGGTGATGCTGGGTGAGTGAGCCTGGGGCCAGGAGCAGCAGAATCTGGGAGCTAGAGGTTATGAGCCTTCGGTTGGAAGGTGAGACCTAGAGTGGGGCTATAAGGAAAATAAAGGGAGAAAAGAAACTTGAGAGGCGAGAGAATAGAGGGAAAAGAAAGAAAGGGAAAAATAGCATAGACTCTCGCAACAATACCTTTCCCAAAATCTTTTAAAGGTTTTAACAGAATTACTTAGGAATGTTAATCTACAGCAGTGGTTCCAAAACCCTTCTCCTGGGGGACCCCCAGCCAGTCGGGTTTTCAAGATATCCCTAATGAATATGCATGAGAAAGATTTGCATATAATGGAAGTGACAGGTATGCAAATCTCTCTCTCATGCATATTCATTAGGGATATCTTGAAAACCTGACTGGCTGGGGGTCCCCCAGGACAGGGTTTGGGAACCACTGATCTACAGCAACAATACTTAAACTGCATTGATTAAATAAGGGGAGAGCCTCAGATCCCCGTACATTGTAAAACTTTCAACAACCCCACTAGAAAGAGAGTTAACCTCACTGGACCATATTCCCCCTCCTGCCCTACTAAAATGGATGTTTTCCAGTTTACAATAATCAAAAACAAGATTAAAAAAAAACTTAGCTTAAACTGCAGGACAGGGTAGAATGTAATTAGTCATTGAATGTTTCTGCATCCCCGCCAGTCCTTTCGCCGACATCATGCTAGCTGTCATTTTGCCCGCAAGCTGCGTCAGGGCTCTGGACCAATAATCTACAATGATAAAGAAAAAATGGCAGGAAATGTATTGTACGGCAGGAAAATATTCTCCAAATAATGCTGTAATTTATTATGGCATTAAGTCTTTCACGCTCACCGTGGCAGAGATGGCCACAGTGGAACTGCCTTCTGTTAAATAGCATCTGATGTTACTCACATTTCCAGCTGACAAGTGAGTCAGGAGCCTCACTATCGTGCTGAACCTAGACTCGTGGTTCATAATCAGTAATTGTCTTGTATAATTCATCAGGGTAGAAGTGCTTCAGTCCCCTGGCAATGTATTTTTTTGAAGATAGCATATACCCCAAATCCACTTATCCACACTCAACATATGCATACAGACTTACAGGCACTCAAAAATCACACGCCTACTATAATACCACACTCCATGCAGTCACATCGCCCTCCCCTTCCATATCCATTCAGTTAAGTAAATACACACACTCACATCCTTGCATTCATAGATCCCAACAATGCATGTTAAATACCCTCTCACTCCTTTGTCCACAGCTTCCATTTCTAACCTATCACCCACCTACTCTCAATGACACAATATGCTTGGGAATGAGGGGATGACTCCATGGGAGTGAACTCAAGGTGTGTGTTAGAAGTGTTAAGTTGGGGTGAGAGTGGGAAAGTGATAACATCTAGGGTAGGGTGCCTGTGGTGGGAAGGGAAGAACCAGGGGGAGAACAAAGGCATAAGGGAAGAGGAGGGAAGTTAGATGCATAGGATGGATGGAAAGGAAGGGTCATGTAAGAAAAAGTTTGGGAAGCACTGATTTAGACTGTCTCGTCACTATCCATATAGTGCCAGGATTGTGCTTGGGAGGAGAATGAATGGATACCAAGTTATCCAAGTTAATTTAAAATGTTCTATCCCGCCCTTTGGGGGCACCTTCAGGGCAGCTTACAATCTAAATCCAGATAGCAACAATATTCAACTGCTATCTGCATAACTATCTGAAGAACTTTTGAACACCAAAAAGATTCTCCCTAATTTGGGCAGCCTGGCTCCATTGCGGTAATAATTTCAAACTACCTCTAGCGGGATGATGCCATCATTTTGAAACTAGAAGCTGTTGGGGTAGGAGTGCTTAGATATTACTCCTGTCCCCCACTACACAAGGGGAGATCCCTAATAGAAGCTGATAGGGTACAGTAGAAAGGGGGGTTGGGGGGATTAAGGGGGTAGAGGAAGGATTAAGAGGAAATCAGGGTATTTTTCTTAGCAGTAACCCATTTAAATTGCTTTCTGGGAGTTTGTTAAAGGTCCAATGTTTCCATAAGAAACGATGATACCTTTTACAATGGCATTATCATTCCATGAATAACATAGCTTGAGGGGTTTCACATGAACTGCATTTTTCATTCTGCAATAATAAGCATTGTCATTCTAGGACAGCCATCAAGCTCAGTATTCTGTTTCCAGCAGTGGCCAATCCAGGCCACAAGTACCTGGCAGGATCGTCTAGTAACACAACTTTGTAACATTCCCTGATAGTATTTTTCCAACCCTGCGGAGAGGTTCTGAACTTGTCTCTCAAATATTCCAGTGACATCTGTTATAACTTTGCACTGCAGACCTATTCTAGACATATCGACAGAATATCCTGACCTTCCATTTCTCTTCTTTCTTCTTCGCCCTTTCTTTTGAGCACTTCCCGAGTACTACATTAAAGATCTGAAGGTTGTATATGTGATTGCGCCATTGCTGACTGTAATCTATTGGCACTAACTTCACCTCTCACTCACAGCACAAATGTGACATGTTGTGTTTCTGAAGATAACGAGCTTAATATTCCCCTCATTCAGTCCCTTCCGTCTGACTTTATTATCTTTCACTTCACATAGCTTTGATGATCTGTATCTTGTTGGATTAATTTTCCAGTCAACAGAAATAACTTGACTGTCCACATTCTTAGGAAGGCTGTATACAAGTGACTATCAGAGCATCAATTATCATTTTCAATCCTATGCCATGCTGAGAACAGCCATCCAGGGAACTGCGAGGGCTTTGTTACATAATGGTCAGGGCTCCCTCTGTTGGCTAGAAGACTTAGGAGCCATGTTCTTCTGACAATGAGAAACGGATCCTCCGCAGTGATAAAACAGATCTAATTTGAGACTGCTGCACAGTGAATATTTAATTTGAGACTGCTGCATAGTGAATATCGAGCAACCAAGGGTTAGTAGATTATAGTGTGAAGAAGCCACTGAGGCTGGTGGATGCCTTGCTCAATGAACCACTAAACCACACGTTACGAAATGGAGGCATGGCTCAGTTTCCACGATATTTCTAGATTGTTCCTTTCAAATGAACAAG
Organism: Geotrypetes seraphini; assembly: GCF_902459505.1. NCBI lineage: Eukaryota > Metazoa > Chordata > Amphibia > Gymnophiona > Dermophiidae > Geotrypetes > Geotrypetes seraphini. The sequence continues at coordinate 65,227,092 of NC_047098.1, read as the reverse complement.
AATGGTTTCAGCAACTTTTGGCATGAATAAAATTCACAAATATCTTCATAGGCTGAACTAACCCTGGACATTCAAAGCTGGGACATGTGCGATTCCCAGCACTGGCTTTTCAGAGTATGTGCATTGACCTGAAAGTTAACCATGCCACTATCTGGTTACCTTTCCCCCTCTTTTACTGACATATGAGCACATATGAACCACTGTGAGAATCATGTAGAAATCCAAAATGCGTATTATAAGACCATAATTATATGATTCTTGCAATTTGATTCAGATGGCCCTTGTTTGAGAACCAGCCAGATCAAATCCTACAATTAGAGCCCTTTACTACAACTGCTACTGTATTGATATAATGCTACAAGGTGCACAGAGCAATTTACAGACACATGGAAAAGGCAGTTCCTGCGTATACAGCTTGCAGCCTTGTTGAACACAGAAGGAGATTAGTCCAGATGGACAGTAAGGAAGAAACATGAATCCTGAAGTATAGTATGGGGGAATAACCTAATGGTTAGTGCAGTGGGCTTTGATCCTGGCCAATTGGGTTTGATTCTCAATACACTCCTTGTGACCTGGGGCAAGTCACATAACCTTCTATTACCCCAGGTACAAAGCTTAGCTTGTGAGCCCACTAGGGACAAGTAAATCAAAATAACAAGCACAGTGCTGTGTGCCTCATGCAGGGGTGCCCAAAGGGTTGATCCAAGTCTCTGAAAAACACAGACATTTAGCACAGCACCAACTTCCCATACAAAAACACTTGCCTTTTTTTTTTTTGTTTTTTTTTAGCAAAATTCCATTGCCTCTGGCTGTCCATTATTTGAATCAGTTTCCATATCCCATTACATGATTTTGTGCTGGGCTTGTCTCAAGGCTTTGGCTTCCCTTCACTGTTATCAATGTTCACTCCTTCAGCAGTCTCTGACTGTGTCCTTCTCAGCTGTGTGTGCTCAAGTGCATGCTGCCTCTCTCCCTGCTTCTCCTCTCTAACCAAGCTCCTAACCTGTTTAAGGTGTGTGTGCCACACCCCAAACTTCCAGCATGAGGGAATGAGTTCTATGCTCTTTGGCTCCCTCTCTGGTCCTGAGATGTAATGCCAGTTCACACTGGTTTCGTCCTTCTCTGTGCTTTGTCTCTTCTCCTTCCCCATGTATCTTTACAACCTAGTGCTGGGAGGATTTCTGTGCTTAGAAGGATAGTAGGCTGATTTGGAAGAACTGGGCTTTACAGTCTTGACTCGGGCTGTCCCAGTTTCAGGATTTGAGTGGTCAGAAGTGCCTGGCATAGTCAGTGGGTGACAAGATATAGTCAATTTGATTTTGATACATGCCATTTGGAGAGGTCCATGTGACTGGTGACATTTGTGGTGTTGGAAATGCATATTCATGATTGATAGTTGGTTTGTATTGCAAAACTGTACTAAGTTATCACCAACTTCATTTCTTTCTCCTATGTCGTGCTTTCCAATCACTGCATCTTCAGATGTACTTCCTACTTTTGCAATCCCCCCCAAATGATCTTGTTTTGGCATTTGATCTATTACATTTTGAAGTTGTTTGTAGAACAATTCTACTTCCTCATCTTCTGCATCTGTTGTTGGAGCATATACGTTCATCAAGGTGACATTGACCAGCTTTCCCTACAGACAGATTGACATGACTCTATCACTGATAACATTGTACTTTGGTACTGTCTTTGAAAGCTTATTATTGAGGATGAATGCCACGCCATTTTTCCTGTGTGTTTCATGACCAGAGTAGCAGATCCAATGCTTGTTTGATTGAAAATGTCCCTGTCCTGTCCATTTAAGTTCACTGATCCCTATCAAATTGATTTTGTTTTTTTCCATTTGATCTTTAACAATTTCCAGTATAAGCAGCATCTCCAACCTGCTGCTTGCACTGGCCTCGGCTCTCCTTCTGAAGTCAGTTCCTGGTCATGGGACCACAAAGTGATGTAAGAATGAGAACTGAGTCCAGTATGGACAGCAGGTTGGTGATACTGCTTGCGCTGTGATGTTAAAGAGGTATGGGGAAGGAAAGGGGTGTGTGTGCAGGGAGGAGGATGGAGAACAGGATGGGGGGTTTCACTGCCCCGGGCACCTCCCACCCTCACTACAACACTGCCTCGGGTGAGCTTTGCTCCCAAGGGATTGATCCCTGAGCTGTAGTGCAGGCTTTCCAAGTGGGTGCACTGCAAAACAGTCTGCTCCTTGAAAGCAGATTCTCGACCTCAGAGTCTGCACTCTCCCGCAGCCATAGATGTCCCAAAAATGAGATCTTCTGCAGCACCGAAAAGCCTCGCAAACAGTCCAAAACGGAATATAATTGAAAAAATAAACACAAGCAGAAACCACTGGCTCCTACCATCTCGCCTACAGAGACAACCGAGGAATTGGAGGAGAACCCAGAAGGATTAATCATATCAGAAATCATTTTTTTCTCTTTTTTCCATCACCCTCCCCTCCCCTATGTACTTCCCCTATATGTCTCTCTAGACTTTTAATATAATGTAAATTCTCCCCACAATTCCTTATGTTTCCAGTTTTGTTGCATTTGTCTTAAGTTGAGTTTGTTTTATTTATTGTAGTAATAATTTTAACAATGTAATTTTATCAAAATGTACATCGCTTTGAATTCAGATAAAGCGATTAATCAAATTTTTATTAAACTTGAAACTTGAACTTGAAACTTGAACTTGAGCAAAACAACGCTCATGAAGCTTCCTACAAGAATTCTTGCGATAAGGGATTGATTACCCACATAAGAATAGCCTTACTGGGTCAGACCAATGGTCCATCAAGCCCAGTAGCCCGTTCTCACGGTGGCCAGTCCAGGTCACTAGTACCTGGCCAAAACCCAAGGAGTAGCAATATTCCATGCTACCGATCCATGGCAAGCAGTGGCTTCCCCCATGTCTTTCTCAATAACAGACTATGGACTTTTCCTCCAGGAATTTGTCCAAACCTTTCTTAAAACCAGCTATGCTATCCGCTCTTACCACATCATCTGGCAACACGTTCCAAAGCTTAACTATTCTCTGAGTGAAAAAAATTTCCTCCTCTTGGTTTTAAAAGTATTTCCCTGTAACTTCATCGAGTGTCCCCCTAGTCTTTGTCATTTCTGACGGAGTGAAAAATCGATCCACTTGTACCCATTCTACTCCACTCAGGATTTTGTAGACTTCAATCGTATCTCCCCTTCAGCCGTCTCTTTTCCAAGCTGAAGAGCCGTAATAGTTTTAGTCTTTCCTCAAACGAGAGGAGTTCCATCCCCTTTACCATCTTGGTTCAGGAATGGAGTGTCTGTCGCACTAGAAAGAAAGATTAGGCAAGTTTACTATAAATAGGTAGGTTAGTTTTAATGTGATATTCTGATGTAAACAAATAGTTTTGAATTAGGCTGAGGCCAACCATCCTTTGTTCTATTCAGTTGAGACTTAGAGCAGGATAGCTGGGAGCAGGAGCTGTGCTAACTCTCATCTTTCTTTTGCAGATATTGCCATTGCTTGCAGAGTCTCTTGTTCAGTGCCTTAGGCTTTTCCATGCTTCTCTTTTATCACACTGCATGGAGAAAATTAATATCAACAGCCCAGCTTCCATCAGCAGTTCTTCATCCAAATGACCTGCCATGACTTAGCAGGTTGTTCAGTTCTCCAACTCACCAAAAGCCGTTTCACACAGGCAAATAGGGATCCCATTTTCTCCATCGAGAAAAATTGCTCTGAAGTGGATTGTGGGTGATGGAATGCAAATAAGTCGGCATGGAGGAAGGCTTCTGCTGTTGCTGTCAGCCTTTTTGCTCAGTGACTGATTGGAGAGCGAAGGTTATTGTTTTTGCTTCATTCTGTTACAAGCATAACCTTGATTGGTGAAAAATGACTTTAACTGCCACAGTGAGCCCGAGTCAGAATCAACTGGAGAATTGAGAGGGTGTAATAAATAGGGACCTTGGAGGGGAATAATTAATTCTGGCAAGAACAAGATCAAAAACATGCTTATATGAACAAACTTGAAAGTCACTGACATGTAGTAAACTATCAGTAAAGGAATCAAATTCAGCTGCAAAAGGTTTCCCCCAGTCTAATTGGTGTTAAGGTCACAAGCAGCCCTGGCCCGACAGAGGGACTAGGGTTACCAGATGTCTGGATTTGCCTGTTTTTAGAGGACATGTCCTTGCGTCCGTACGGCTTTTCAAAACCCGGCACTTTGTCCAGGTTTTGAAAAGCTTCCTGCTCAGGACCGCGTCAGGAGGGCATCTGCGCATGCGCAGATGCAATGCGGTGACCTCACGTGCACTCGTGCATGTGTGTGACATCATCGTGTCACACCTGCGCTAGCACAGATGCCCTCTCGACTTGGCTCCGAGCAGGAGAACAGGTTGAGGGGGCAGGGCTGGGGGGGGGGGGGGAAGAACAGGTTGTGACTTGGGTAGAATGGGGTGGGACTGGGCGGACCTAGGAGGCGGGGCCGAGGGTTCAGATTTTACAATAGTAAAATCTGGTAACCCTAAGAAGAACTGACTCTGAGTGTCAGTCCCACTAATACACTTTGCTCCTCCCTTGTTCCAGTCCCATTCTCCGTCAGCAGTCCATAGTGCTCAGGGCAGTGGGCAGAACTCTTTTGCTCTGTGATATCTGCATTGCTGTAGGTTTGCATTATATCCATGATTTGGGGGGGGGGGGGTTTCTTTATTGATGAGTTGTTTATTTCAAAAGAAGCTCTAGAGCACGGGTGTCTAACCTTGGTCTCTTAGGGCACAATCCAGTTGGGTTTTCAGGATTTCCTGAATGAATATGCAAGAGATGCATATTCATTGTGGAAATCCTGAAACTCAATCAGACGAAACCATAGAAATAATAAGAGGACATTGCCACAACACATGAGATAATGTATTCAGAGCTTTCTCACGTTTAATACAAATAGGAGAATTAACTAAGCCTGCATGGAATGCTTGCACTTGTGAGAAATATGCCCTATTCTTCAAAATAACCCATACTATCAATTCATCCATAGAACCCCAAACCTACATTTATCCTGTTTATATCACAATCATATAACCCAATCAAATACCACACCATGCATACAACCCCAATCATACAACTATTTAAATATCATACCAATCATACACATAAACCATAACAACTATTCAGCAAACTACATCGTACACAAAACCAATACCACAAATCCAATAAATATCATGTTACTTCAAACCACATTAATTTCCAATAAGGAACTAATTCATCAATCCTTAGTTTTAAATCAAAAAATTATGTCAAAAGACTTTAATTAATTTCAATGTTGATTTTAGGAGGATTGAGGGATTTTTTTAAAGTCTTTTAAAGTACCAGTAAATTCATTTACAACATTCAAGCTAATCAGTTGATATTTCAAGTAAATCAGTTAAATTCTGTTTATTAATGAGATGTTACCAACAGCTAAATGCATTACATTCTAATTTCTCCTCTCCATCCGAAGTCATTAAATTCATTTATTTACATCATACTTTAAAAGAAGAGGAATCTCTGAACACCAAGGGCTGATTTAGGAAGATTTGAACTTGGGATGTTCTTGGACAGTTATTTAAGTATTAGTATTTAATTTTCAGATGACTTTGTGAAATAAACACATACACAAAACACTCATAGAGTTGTAATTATGCCCAATAATACTCCTTTCTGCCACTCATACAATCCATATCAAAATTGCAGATCTATATCACATGCACACATTACATAAAAAAAAAACCTTATACATAAACAAACATTCATCCAAAATTACAATGTATAACACCATCATAAAAAAATGAAGGTAAAAATCAATCCATAAACAAAAAAGTTCTTCTTCCTAACAAAGTCAAAATCAACTTGGTTATTTTCCATCACTATCCAGGAATTGGAAATCCTTGAGAGTTTGGAAGGCAAATTGGTGCCACTTTTTATGAACCTATTGCCATTGCATTCAAAGCCCAGGGAAATTTCACCAGTCTTTTAGATAGACCACACAATCTCTCATCAATCCAGTATACTTCAGATATACACGTGGATCAAAAGTCAAATTTCCAGAGCCAGCAATCCAACTCTCTTCAAATCCAAACTGCCATCCTATTCGGTTTAGCCCCTAAATACATAACTGACCTTTTCTCTTTCTCAGCCAACAGACATAAGAGAAGTTCACACTTGAATTTTGTCTCCCCTCTGATTAGAGGATGTAAATTCAAAAGACATCATCAACATCTCCTCTCACACCAGGCAGCATTATGGGGTAAAGATCTAGAACAATTGCTTACGTCTACTACTTATGGGGAATTTAGGAAACGCCTAAAACATCTGTTCCTAAAGTACACTTAGGCAACTAACCTCATCCCACAATAACTGATCCCTAGAGCTGTTAATCACTAGTTTCTAACTTTGTTAAATCCACTCAATTTGTAGCATCTTTCAATCAATGTTAACCGGCAGAACATTGTTAAATCCTTTCAATCTGTAACATCTTTTAATTATTGTAAACCGCATAGAAATTCACGGTTCTGCGGTATATAAACTGTTATATTATATTATTATATTATATCCTTCCAACTATACTCCAATGGTCAGTTTCTCTGTGCCTCCTCCTTGGTAGCAAATTATGCGACTCAATAAATTGATTAGCTGTAGAGATGTCTGAAAAAAAATATTGTTTGCCAAGATGATTCAAACACAACTTTGATGGGAATAACAAAGCAAACGGCACTTTGGCTTTTGTGAGGCGCGTGCATAAGGAAGTGAAGATTTTCCATTGAGACACCACCTTATTGGAATAATCCTGAAAACATAAAATTTTATGGGAATGATAAATCAGTTCTTTCCCCAAACAAATCTCTCTTAAAATCATTTCCTTATGAGTGTAATTCAATAGTTTAATAATAACTACATGAGACCATTGGTTAACATCCCTTCGTGCCCCCAAACGATAAACTCTCTCCACTCTCAAAGAACCAGCATCCTTGGGTAGATTCAACTGTGTGGATAACCAAGTCTCCAAAAAACCCCACAGATCTTTTTCTAATATTGACTCTGGAAGGCCAACAAGCATAAAACTGTTCCTCCAATTACGATTTTCGAGGTCATTGACCTTTTCCTCCAACTGCTTACATGTGTCTTGTTAATGCTGATTTTCAGACTTGAGCTGTGTTATATCCGTTTCAATTGAATCGATTCTCAGACCAATCACAGCCACATCTCTTTTAAGATCAGCCACTCTATCTCCCACTTCCAGAAATTTTTCCAAAATTTATTTTAATTTAGTCTAATGATCCCTCCACCGTCGCCGAGATCTCCTTCATTATCTCTGTTGCAGTCCACATGACTTCAGCATGTGATGAAGCTGTTACTCTCTCCGCCATCTTGATTTCACCATGGGATTTGTCTTTCTCATTTCTTAACGCTTTTGCCACCATAGAACTGCTTCAATCGTCTCAGATAAACAAACAGTATGTTATTATAAACACCCTGATGTTAAAAAAAATAAAAATACACCAGATTAGAGATAGATTAGAGGTCGGGCCAGGAGAAGTGAAGGAGGAGCCGAGCTGTTCAGCAATCACCCAGCATTATAGCCTCACGTGACCCCCTTTTACTCACTTTTTTTAAAAAAAACTTTTTTTCATGTGATCCAATTTTACTTGTTAAGCAGTGATGTAGAAAGGGGAGGAGTGGGGGAGTGATTGTATTGCCTGTACTGATTTGGTATTGTGATGTTGAGTTGGTGTGCATTTTTGGTTATAAATAAACAATTGCAAAAAAAAAAGAAAAGAATTAGATATTTTTTCTTTGTTTCAGAGGTATTTCCAGACAGGATAAATTCAGTAATTCCTTTAAAATATTGTTCTTCTTTAATCTTTCATATTTTTTTCCTTTTTTCTGTGGTTTTCCTTGTGTATATTTTAAACACCTTTAACGGCCAGACACTAGAAGCCAAAACATTGACCTTCTCCTGGGTTGAATCTATATAAGAACCCAACTTGGATCCTCTCATCCTGTCAGTCAGGCAGGGGAAGCACAACCCGTGTTCTGGAGGTTGCAGGGCTGAGTGAAAGTTAGGGTTACCATATGGCTCCAGAGAAAAGAGGATGGATAGATACATCTGGGTTTTACTTCTACTTAAAGCAATGGAAGTAAATTCCAGATGTCTCCTTTTTCTGGAGCCATATAGCAACCCTAGCTGGAGCTCTGGGCTGATTGCAGTTTGTGCTTTCTTGCTGCAGGGCAAAACTATCCAGGCTTGCTGGTGCAGACACTTTCACCGGAAAGAGTGGGTAGGCAGTAAACAGCTTTGGAAATGGCATTTTCTGTTGCTAATGCATTGAGCAACATTTTAATGTGGACAACAGTGGTGGCAAACATCCATTTTCTAAATAGAGGACACACAAAAAAAAAACAACTGGCACCCTCTTGCAAGCTTTACAATGACTGTTTTTTTATGAAGAGCCTTGCTTCTCTGTGGTCCAGAAATCATTTAAATGCAAACGTTGTCATGTGTTTGGCTTTGCTGAATAATTTAGATAACAATCAGGATTCAAAATAATAAAAAACAAGTTAAAAACAAACAAGAAAGCTGAAGAAAGGGCGGGCACAGGGGCTAGGAATATGCCATTGATGTGTTCTGCTGTGAAACCAAGCCCAACAGAATTTAAGAGTAAGCTGCTAGCTCATCTCCATTCCAGAAATGTGCACATCTGAAAAGGTCTACTTGAATGTTCATTTGTAATCATATTCTGCTAATACTCATATTATGTGGCTTTTCTTAGCTCTCAAAACAGGGATTTTAGAATCAATTGGGGACAATGGCACATAACAGCAGGGGTGTAGTCAGAAGTCCCTTTTTTATGAATGTGTATGCAGTGGTGTAGAAAGGAGTGTGTGGATTACCCTGGGTGCCAAGTTGGTGTGGGGTGCTGGCACCTCTCCACCCTGCCCTGCCATACACACCCTGCTCATGCTATCCCTCCCCCCTCCCCCCATGCATGAACAACTTTCTTATTCATTCATTCAGTTTCTATACTGTTCTCCCAGGGGAGCTCAGAACAGTTTCCATGAATTTATTCAGGTACTCAAGCATTTTTCCCTGTCTGTCCTGGGGGGATTAAGTGGCTTGCCCAGGGTCACAAGGTGCAGTGGGGGTTTGAACCCAAAACCTCAGGGTGCTGAGGCTCTAACTTTAACCACTGCACCACACTCTCCCCCTTCTGCCTGTTGTACGCACCAGCCTGGTTCCCCTATGAATCACTTCCGGGTCACGGGGCCAGGAAGTAACATTGGAGGGAAATCTAACACTGGTGCAAGAAGCATGCTGCAGAAGCCACTTGCGCTGGCGAATATTAAGAAGTATGGGGAAATGAAGAGCGCAAGTGTGGAATGTGGGGTGCAGAAGGAGTGGGGGTACGGAGAGGAGGACGCGGGGGTGCCACTGTATGGGTGGTGGGAATCACACATTTCCTCTCAGTTCTCCCTCAAGTCCTGCAGCCAAAGAGGTCAGCTGCCTGAAATAGTCTACCAATAATAAATTTTTTTTAAAAAAAAACACAAAGCACACTGAAAGGCAGAGAAAATGTTAATTATCATTCATATTCTGGGGTTTTTCCAAACAGGTCAAGGTAGATGACTCTATGCAATGTCACCTCAGTAATAACTATACAAAAATAGACAAATATACCCCCTCCCTTTTTACTAAACCGCAATAGCAGTTTTTAGCGCAGGGAGCTGCGCTGAATGCCTCGAGTTTCAAGTTTATTTTTAACTTGTTGAATCGCTTAATTTAAATTGCTAAGCAATTTACAGATAAAAAATAGGTACAACAGAGAAATTATAAACGTATACATAAATTTAATACATTATCTTAAAATCAAACAAACTAACTAACAGACACATGAGGAAAGAAAGGGTAGAACTACAATCGTATATGAGAACATAAATGGAAAATACACCAGGTAGGGGAAATCACAAGGGAATAAAAAGATAAAGAAAGTAAAAAATTTTATAAAATTCTTAATAAAATTCACACATCAAACGCATCTTTAAAAAGGAAACTTTTTAAGCTGCTTTTAAATTGTTTCAAATCGCTTTCTATTCTAAGATACTGGGGTAAACTGTTCCATAATTGTGGGGCTATAACGGAGAAGATGTCAGTGCGACGAGTTCCAATAACTTTTAATGATGGAACCGTTAGAAGTTTTTGATCGGTGGATCTTAATGAGCGTGAAGTACTATACGGAATGAGTAATCTATTAATGAATTGAGGTTCATTTGTAAGTAATGTTGTAAAAACTAATAGTAAGATTTTAAAAGTAATACGATGAGTTATAGGGAGCCAATGTGATTCAATCAAGAGTGGTGTTACATGGTCAAATTTTTTGCGGTTGTGTATTAATTTGATAGCTGTATTATGAACTATCTGAAGACGTTTTTTTCTCTTTTTGGGTAACATTTATTAATAGTGAGTTACAATAGTCGAGTTTTGCGATTATTAATGAATGAATCAGTGCGTTTAGTGATTTTGGCTCTAAAAATTTGGCAATTAATCGTATCATACGCAATTTGAAGAAACATGCTCTGACTGTATTCGTAATGTGTTCATGGAAGGATAACCTATCATCTATTGTAACTCGACACTCATAGGCTCATATTGCAGTTTAGTAAAAGGGAGCCATAGTGCAAAATATAGATAGCAGATATAAATTCTCAAAACGGCCACATTTTGATCACTAAATTGAAAATAAAATCATTTTTCCTACCTTTTTGTCTGGTGATTTCATGAGTCTCTTTTTGCACTTTCTTCTGACTGTGCTTTCAATATTTATTCCCTTCTTTTAGTCTCCTGTATGCTTCCTCTCCTTCAGACCTCATTCTCTCCCCCAACTTTTTCTTTCTTTCTCCCTGCCCCCTTCTTTATTTCTGTCTTCCTGCCTCCCTTTCTTTCTTTCTCTCTCTCTCTGCATGCTCCCTTTCTTTCTGTTTCCCTTCATTCTTTGTCTCCCTGTCCCCCCCTTCTTTCTGTCTCCTTGCCTGCCCCCTTTCTTTTTTCTCCCTGCCCTCCCCCAAGCCACTAGGTTTGCTGCTGCTGCCATTGGGGAACAGGCCCCCAAGTTACTGCCACCCCAAGGTCTCCCAGCAGAAGGGGATATTGGTCTATCTTTTATTTTCAAACTAATAGAATTATGGAATGGAATCCCTCTTACTTTAAGGGTCTCTAGCTCCCTTAAATTTTTTTGCAAATCTCTAAAAACAATTCTGTTTGCAAATCATTTGGGAAACCACTCTTAGCCTTTTCTCTTTGACCTATTGGCTCTTTCTTTTTTTTTTCTATTATCATCCTATATTTTTCTTTTTAAATATTGTTAACCGAGTTGAGCTCCTTGTTTGGTGATGACCCAGTATACAAAGTTTATTTATTTATTTTAAAAATTTCTATACCGTTTAAAACTAAACGGTTTACATAATTTACATACATAATTTTAAAACAAAAAACTTAATAAAATAGACATGCAAACAATCCTCAGAAATCATATCTTATATTAAAAAAAGATCATGAATAGTTCATCAACTTTGCCAGAAAGGAAAATTATTGGCTAGAAAAAGGCATCTACAAATAATTGCATCTTGAGTAATTTCCTAAACATGCCCTTTTCACGGCATGTTAAGTTTTAGTTAAGTTTCATTATATTATGTTGCCATATACCAAATATGTGCAATTTACATTTCAAACATCCAAGTATATACAGTATAATAATATACATTAAAAACTGAGGCCCTTTTGTACTAAGCCGATTACCATGGTGGCCCACGGTAATCGCACCAGAGCCAATTGGGAATTAATAGGCTTCAGAGCCATTGTTGCGCAGATTTGTAAAAGATGGGGTTAATATACCACTCTTCCTGACAGCCAAATCAGAGCTGTTTACAATTATAAAATTAGGAAAAAAAAAGGAAAATTAAGGGCTCCTTAACATGTGGAATAGCACGTGCACTAGCCGCTACTGCCTCCTCTTGAGCAGGTGGTAGTTTTTTGGGTAGCGCACACGCTAATCCGGTGCGTGCGCTAAAAACGCTAGTGCATCTTTGTAAAAGGAGCCCTAAGAGAGAGTTGTTTTTTTTTAAATAAAAAAAATGCAACATTGAGTAAAATAAGTAGAAAAAATAAATTTAAAGAAAATAGCATACATAGCGGTCACCTCCAAAGCATCCTTACCCTAAAGGGTTGGTCATTAGGAATGCCTAAGAAAAAATACATTTTTAAACCTTTGGTTTCAAAGCGCAAGGACAATGAAAGATCTTCGCAGAGGGCAGAAGTTGAAAAGGAAAAGAAGCTTGACCTGTAGAATCTAATCTTGCAGAAGCAGAAGAAGAATTTGATCTTGAGAGCAGAGTCTTGAAGTGGAAATGTAGGAAACCAAGAGCACGGAGGTAGTACGCTGCCCCCCCCCCCTATAAAAGGCTTGATGAGTGATAATTGGGATCTTAGAATTTTATGTGATAGGGAATTGAAAGCCAATAAGCTTCTCGAAGCAGGGGTGTAAAATGATTGAATGTCCAGGCCTTAGCAATCAGTTTTATTGCTGCATTCTGAATCACTTCTAAACAGTGTCGGATTGTATAAGGAAGGGCATTGAAGACTGAATTACAATAGTAAATCAAAAACTAATTAAAGGCAATAACTATCCTTTTACTGTCCCTCTTGCCAGAAGGGAAACACACAAAGTCCTATACAGCTCCAATAAAATGTTATCCAAAGCCTCCATCTCCCTCTCACCCTCCGTCTGTTTCTCGCTCCCGGATACTTCCCTGTGGTATTGTCCCTTTGGGGGTAACAAAAAGTTGTCTTTTATAGTTGGTCCGTTAAGATCTGAATCGGCGGAGGCATGAGGACATGACTATAGGGCAACAAACAGCGGCAAAAAGTCTACAGCAGTGGTTCTACAGCCAGTCGGGTTTTCAAGATATCCCTAATGAATATCCATGAGCAAGATTTGCCTATAAAGTAGATGGTAGGCATGCAGATGTTTCTCATGGATATTCATTACTAAGTATACAAGAATTTATTATATTAGTACTTTAAATTTCTTTCAGACTCACCGGTCTGTAGTTTCCCGGGTCTCCCCTTGAACCTTTTTTGGAGATCGGCGTAACATTCGCCACCTTCCAGTCCTCCAGAATCTTTCCCGATTCGATTGACAGATTGGCTATTAGTTGAAGCAGTTCAGCTATAGTCCCTTTCAGTTCCTTGATGACCCTCGGATGGATTCCATCCGGTCCCAGGGATTTATTGCACTTAAACCTATCAATCTGCCTGCATACCTCTTCTAGACTGACCGTTAACCCTGTCAGTTTCCCGTTTTCATTTCCAGCATATAGCCTGATGGGTTCCGGTATGCTGTGTATATCCTCTTCGGTAAATACAGATGCAGAAAACGTGTTCAGTCTGTTGGCAATTGCTGTGTCCTCCTTTAGCGCTCCCTTTATGCCTGGGGGCAGTTGCCCTAGTTGCACTCCCCTAACACTATTCCTGTCATGTGTGACTGCGGTATTCTGTTAGCATGATATTTCTGTGTACCATTCTGTCATAATTTGGCTTATTCAGTTTTCTTGATAGTAGAGGGGATATGTTGATCCTTGCTCTGTACATTTGTATTTATAAAATGACAATTGTACAGAATATTGTTTCTTTTTATACTTTAATAAAAATACGTTCAATATAAAATCATAACTATTTGAGGCTTGTACGGGTAGGATCAGATGGTTTGTGGGACTGATCTCGCGGGGATGGGGCGGAAATGGTTTTTAAAAAAAATTTCAGTCTTAGTAGTTTGCCGGTCCACAAAATAATTCTTTTATTTCCACCGATCCATAGGTGTAAAAAGGTTGAAGAACAATGTCCTAACTCATTACTGTTCTGTTAGGCTGGAAACAAGTAACCCTTCAACAAACATAGGCAACTCCACTGTTCTTATAATCTATAAAAAGTAAAAGCACCAATTGTTATCCTGTTAACAAAACTTTTACTTAAGTAATTTGTTACATTTACTCGGGGCTCCTTTTATCAAGCAGCGGCAGAGCCTTTTACCGTGGGCCCGCAAAGTAAATGCTCCGACACACATTCAATTCCTATGAGCATCAGAGCATTTATCTTGCTGGCCCACGGTAAAAGGCTCCACCGCTGCATGATAAAAAGAGCCTTTAGTTACTATATAATGCTGTGACTGATACACTGATGTATAGTGTGGAAAAGAAAGAATATGTAATTATCCAGTTTTGTGGATGAGGATTTAGGTTTATGTATTGTAATTATTTTTTATTATTTTAGATGGTTTTATGTAATTTTATTGTGTATGTTATTTTGTGCTCCGCCTTGATAAAGACGGAATATAAATAAATAAACAAATACTGCAGGCTCGTTTACATCTTTCCTTCTAGGTGCTCTCTATAGACCACAGGTGTCAAAGTCGGTCCTCGAGGGCCGGAATCCAGTCGGGTTTTCAGGATTTCCCCAATGAATATGCATGAGATCTATTTGCATGCACTGCTTTCAATGCATATTCATTGGGGAAATCCTGAAAACCCGACTGGATTACGGCCCTCGAGGAGGGACTTTGACACCCCTGCTATAGACTCACAACCCCCCCACCCGCCCCCCCCAACACACACACACAACAAAAAACAAATGAAGGAGAAATCCCCCTATGCAGCAAAGCCAAAGAAGTAAACAAAACTAAGATTTAGCCTTTTTTGCTTCCGATTTAGTTTCTTGCACTTTACAACATGCACTGCAATTTTCACCTGCTCTCATCCCGGTTTTTTGTCTGTGTAAGGCACAGGTGTCAAAGTCGGTCCTCGAGGGCCAGAATCCAGTCGGGTTTTCAGGATTTCCCCCATGAATCTGCATGAGATCTATTTGCATGCACTGCTTTCAATGCATATTCATTGGGGAAATCCAGAAAACCCGACTGGAATATGGCCCTCGAGGAGGGACTTTGACACCCCTGGTGTAAGGCATCATCACGTTTTATGTTGGTGCTGTCAGTTGTTTAGCAGTTGGCATTTTTTTGACGTTACACTTCTCCCTCCGTATTCGCTGTGATAGGAGATTAACAAAATCGCAAATACAGAAAAACCTTGAATAACTTTTTCATATGTTATTCACTGTTTTCTACTCAAAACCATCGTGAATATGGTGAAACCGCGAATAACATGGTGGCAGACCTGGCCTGTTCCTGAAGGAGAGGCAAAACACGGTGAAGAAAGTGCTGAGAACCAGCCATTTTCAGCACTTTCTTCACCATGTTTTGCCTCTCAGCGATTTCTCTATGCAAG
Source organism: Geotrypetes seraphini (assembly GCF_902459505.1). Taxonomy (NCBI): domain Eukaryota; kingdom Metazoa; phylum Chordata; class Amphibia; order Gymnophiona; family Dermophiidae; genus Geotrypetes; species Geotrypetes seraphini. The sequence continues at coordinate 65,211,750 of NC_047098.1, read as the reverse complement.
CTGATGTAATTTGGGGGGAGGAGCCAGCAAGCTAAAAACTGTGAATAATTGAAACCGCGAATGCTGAAACCGCAAATACGGAGGGAGAAGTGTATGTTTTTTTGAGCAGCAGAGGAATTTCTCATATGAACAGGTACCCTCTGTGTTTTGGTGCAAGTGCTTATGATGTTTTTGAACTAGTTGATATTAATATGTTTTGAATTTTCTAATACCTTTTGGTGTTGTGTTTCAGAGACTATCACCTGTTGAGAAAGAAATTTAACTTCTAATTGGTTCCCTGAAGCAGTGAAAGAAACGTGGTACGTCGGGACCATATAAATAGATAAGGTAAGTGTCTTTCTTCTCTTTTGTTTTCACAAGCATGTATGAGTTATAAGAATATGCCACGAGTTTGAAGGAACATGAAATGATTGGGTGAAGAGGCTTTTGAGGGTTTGCCCTCTCTTTTCCCTCAAGTCTCTGAGTATAAACCTTCTAAATTTGAAGAAAACAAAGTTGTAATAAGAGGTTTGATGTGTTGGGAAGAGAGTTATATTTTGTGGAGTATCAATTAAGAGTCAATTTTTCTTTTTTTTAGATATTTTTTTATGACTACATTCTCTTAGCAGAGTTTCACAGATCTAAGCCTCTTAATGTGACCTTGTGAGGGAGATACATCTATCTATACACTTCATCAGATACTGCCCTCCTCAGCTCAACCAAATCCTGTTGAGTGCCAGAATCTGCTTTCAGATGCTTCTTTCCAGTATAGTGCACTTCATTGAATCAGAAAGGCTGTAGGCTCAAGAACCACTGCATAATTCTGCCATTGGTTTCCTTTTGACTGGCCACCCACTTGAGTTGATGGTCTGTTACCAGGATGACCTGTCACCACAGTAGGCAATATTAAAATGCCTCCAAAGCCTGTTTTATAGTTAGTACCTTCTTTTCAAGCACTACATAATTCTTCTCAAGGAAGGGTGACCAGATTTTCCAAATGGAAAATCCGGACACCCTAGTCCCGCTCCCAGGCCCACCCATCTCCATCCCGTTATGCTCCAGTCTTGCCCCCAACCCCCGCACTGCCTGCTCTCATCAGGTAGGAGGGCATCCGTGCATGCATGGATGCCCTTCTGCCCGATAGCAATTTGTTGGAAGCATTTCAAAACCTGGACAAAGTGCCGGATTTTGAAAAGCCATCCAGATCCCCGGACATGTCCTCAAAAGGAGGACATATCCGGGGAAATCCGTTCATCTGGTAACCCTATCTCAAGGGGAAGCAACTTTCAACTGGTGAAAACTATTGGGCATTCTGCCTCCTCAGGCCAGGATTCCTTATAGGCTCACTTCTCAAGCATTATGGAGTAGTTGTATGCCCTGGTTTGTACTGCTTGAACGTTCTCTAGGCAAGGAGTGGGGGTGGGGGTGGAGGGAACTGCATCTGGAAGATGATTGACCAGTTTTTGACCTGGATTTGGCTAGTCCTCCTAGGTTTCCAGACAACATTCAGGATTCCTCTGCGTCATCTTCCACAGAGCAATTCAAATGGAGAAAAGGTTCATTTTATTTGATTACCTGCTTTATGGAGAGCATCAAAGTAGCTCACAATAAAATAAAATGACATCAATTAGAAAGGAACTACAAAAAAAAAGAGTAGCTTAGAAACGAAAAGACATAGATTTTGCCCTTTGATCATACACGTCCATGGTGGGTGGGGAGAAACTTTTAATTTCAGTGCAATTGTTGGATATGCAGAAAGGTGGGGGGATGATATATGTATTTGTCATAAAATATAATTTGATAGAATTTAAGAGCTGTTAAAGTGTAAAATGTCTGTATAATATATTCCACTTATTTTTGGCTTTAAAATGAATAAAGATATAAAAAAAAAAGAAATTAAAAGACATCATTTAACTGTCATGTCCTTAAAGACTAATCCCCACTAGGGTTGCCAGATTTTCCAATTGGAATCTGGATTCCCCAGACCCGCCCCCAGTCCCTCCCATCCCCACCCTGTAACGCTCTAATCCCAGCCCCAGTCCCCCCCCCCCACCCCCACTGCCTGCTCTTGTCGGGCAGGGAGGAAGTCCCTAATAGACAGGTTGTCCAAGTGCTGATAATCAAACCTATTTTTTGGACGTATCCAGGGACTTTTTATGCCTCTGAATGCCGCTGTACGCCCAGAGCTCTATTGCAACTCTAGTAATTTTGGAAATCTTGCTACTGTTTGCATTGTGTCTGAACAATTCACTGCTTCAGCAGCTGCTGCTCCAGTTTCCCCTCTACTAGATCTTGGAGCAATCTCTTAAGTTTGTCTTACGCTGGCCTGGCTTTGTCGAACCACAGCCTTGCTCTCAGGGCCAGATTCTATAAATGATGCCTAACCACGCCTAACTTGTAGGGGCTGGTCTACATGGTTGTCATTCAACTGCTAGGCGTCCTTTATAGAATCGTGCCTAGTGGCGCCTAAGAGAACTTAGGCATTGCTAGGTGTCCTAGATATAGGTGCACATTGGACTGTTTCATTTGTTGGATTAAGTACATCTTTCAGCTAAGAGAACGTTTTCTATTTGGGTGGACATAGTTTGCTCTTCTATAGTTTCTTGATATATGGGAAGGACTTTAAATATATTGTATGAATATTGATAAAAAGAAATAAGGGAAAAGGAAAAAACATACATATAGAAGAATTATTTAAAAAAGGGGAGTTTCAACTTAAAAAAGGTGGAGGTTTTTCTGACCAATGATTGCTCCAAGGATGTGGAGGGCAACATGATGACATTGCATGCTCCGAGGCCCTCCAGATGCGGCCCTGAGCTTGGGGCCTTTCAAAACCCAGACAAACTGCCGGATTTTGGAAATCCGTCTGGGCACCCAGACAGTCCTCTAAAAAGAGAATGTGTCTGGGTTTCCCCCGGCATCTGGCAACCCTAGTTACGCCCATTTTTATTATTACAATCCTGTATGAAGTAAAATATAAAATGGCTAGTTATTTACTCTTTTATATGGTATGAGGGACAGGGAACTCTTCAGGAAACTGGTAGATAATAAAGGAGACATTTAAGAAGAAATTTATTTTTATGTCAGTACACAGTTAAGCTGTATAATTTCATGCGATCAAAGCCAGTATTATAGCTAGACTTAAAAAAGATCAGTTCAGAGAGGTTTCTCGAGGACCGCTCCATTAGCAAGCAGGACTGGAAAATGCCAGCTCTTACCGCTGTGACTGAACAAAAAGAAATGAATCTTTCCCCAGGAGGATTTGCTGACAACTTCTTCCAAGCCACCCAGCTTCGTCCCTGTAATGGCGATTTTTTTCAAGCTTTTCCCTGCAGCAAAGGGCTTTTATAAGACTGTGTGGCTGCCTATGTATGTGAAGAGAGGCATACGGAAGGAGTGCGCCCACTTTTGCACCATCTGCAAGTAAAGGGTCAAGGGTCATGGTCTTGATATACTGCTTTTCTTTGGTACAACCAAAGTAAAGCACCCAAAGAAAGTGTTCCCAGGACAGCAGGGCTGGATCATCCTATGGACCAGGCAAGGTCCTGGATACAGGGCGCCAAAATCCCAGTCCGGTCTACCTTCAGACTTCTAGAGGGATGGATGCTGGACTTTGAGTTTGGCATCCTGAACCAATCCTGGACTTTGAGTTTGGCAGTACTTCACTGGACCAGCAGAAGGAGGAAACAAGAGAGAGAAGGGGGGGGGGGGGGAATGCCAGATCACAGGTGGAGGGGGAGAGAGAGAACAGATTGCAAGGGAAGAAGAGTGCTAATGCAAAAGTTGGCTCAAGGTATCACAGACCCTTGAGCCGGCCCTGCAGGACAGAGTCTAGGCCCAAAGAAGGCAAAGTCTGCAAGCTGAATTTTGTTAAATATGTAGGGTTGCCAGTTTTCCTTTCGGAAAATCCAGACCCCTCACCCCGCCTAGTTGCACCTATCCCCATCCTAATCCCACCCTAACACCGTCCCCCGCTACCTGCTTTTACTGTGTGCGCGGATTTCCTCCCTGTCCGACACAGCTTTTCAAAACCTGGACCAAGTGCCAGGTTTTGAAAAGCCATCCGGACCCCCGGACATGTCAAAAGGAGGACATGTCTGGGAAAATCCAGACATCTGGTAACCCTATAAATACATAGATACAAATGTTGAGTACATGAACCAACGTATGCCTTTGCTTGGTTCATGTGAATATACTTGCTGTTGGTGCTGATTCTGGGACCCTATTTTCTAGAGGCAGAGAGGTGCCTACATTGCTTTGATAGAAGAAGGACTGCTTTGGGCTTCTCACGTTCTAGTGATAAAATTATCCCCTATTGTAGATGAAACCATTGATTTCACATGTTTATGTACTTTCCAGCCTCAGACACTGCAATGCAGCCTTGCTTATTCTTTGCATCTGTGACCCAAAACACTGCAATGCAGTCTCATGCAGATCAGAATTCATTTGACAGAGCGCTCAGTGTCCCCCTCACTCCAGAGAAAAGGGATTAACTATAGACTGTCCTAGTATGAAAAATGGAACTCTGTAAGAAACTAAATGCTGTCTAAGCTAAACAAGTTTTGGGTGAAAAGCACGTGCGATGTGGCTGCTGCTGCCTAAGAGAAGAACTTTGCAACTAGATAATTGTATTGAAATTAATGATTTTTTTTTTTTTGAAAACCTCCCATTTACATTCACCTTTGACTTTCTCAGGGGGCTGATGCAGCTAGAAAGAGCCTCCACATCTAGGTCTGCATGGATAGCCGATTTGGAAAGGCCATTTTCCTGTTTCTGTGTCTCTGGAATGGCTCAGGAATTCTGACTTTTTGTCTCTAAGACTGGCTCTTCTAGGACTGACATAGAAAGAATCTTTTAGCTTGAGAACTGTACAGCTCGGAGAATTGCGACTGAATAAATTGGAGGGGTAAGGGTCTGGTGTATAGAGTATATGTAATAACACAGTCCCCTGTTGAAAGTCATGCGACAGACTTTGTGAACAGGGTTTGTGGTATTCAGTTCAGAGCAACAGAAGATAATGCCTAAACCCCATATTGACTCACATTCCTAAGCCATGCTCCTGACTCAGGCCTGGATGCACTAAACTCTCTGGTCATCTAATGATTGTCACTAAACAAGTTTGACTGGTTTAGCGACCACCTAATTTGATGACCCGATGTACACAATGGCCCACTATGTGCTTTTCCATGTGTTCGGACATTCTCTGACACTGCCATGCAAATGACCACATTAGTATTAAAATGAGATCATTAATATTAAAACGAGCCCCCCGATCGATGTCCATGCCTTAAATCTAGTGACTGAGAGAGGGGCCATAAGTGCCTGAGCTAATTGGGGCCCTAGGCCCCTCCCAGTCCATCCCAGGATGCACCAGGAAGGGGAAGGCAGGACGGGGGCATGGGGGAGCTGAATGGCATAGGTGTGAGGGAGTGGGCATCCCTCCTGCCAAGGATCTTCACTGTGGGGTGGGTGGGGTTGGGAGTGTCTGGGTAGCTGGGATCTTCACAGGGGGGGGAGGGTGTTGTCTGGGTTGTGCGATCTTCATGAAGGGTTGAGGTATGAGGGAGTGTGTAAGCATTCCTCCTGCCGAAGATCTTTGCGGGGATGGGGGGGGAGTGTCCAGGTGGCCGCAATCTTTGTGGAAGGGGTCTGAGTGGCTGAGGCAAGAGGTAGTGGGCAATCCTCCTGCCTATCTTTTTATTTTTGTTTTGGGGGCTTTGGAGGGCTGTCACAATTTTTTTTTAATGGGACAGGTATTGTGTATGTGTAACACATGCACAACATCTGTGCCCATTAAAAAAAAAAGAAAAAAAAAAGTATTTCTATCCTGAACAGCTGAGCGGCAAGAGGCTGCTTCAGGGCTTCTCCTGCTGCTCAGTTGTTCAGGCTTCCCCTGCCAGCTCTGCACATGTGCGAAAGTCATTCTTCCAGAAACTGGTGGGGTGGTATTACAGCCGACCTCCATAAAACCTGCATTGAACACAGATTGGGGACCATATAGGCATAATGACACAACTTAAAAGCTTGAAAATTGACACCCCTTCTTTCTCTAAGCAATTTAAGCTTTTGCAAAGCATATTAATGGGCATAGTGATACAGCAAATTTGAACAGACTGGAAAAATAGTTCAGCTTTGTCTGAATGTGTCTGGTGGAATGATATTTGTTTAGTATGGAAGTATGAGGAGATACTGTAGCTTATACCTCTGCTGAGAAATTGTTTTAAGCAAATATTATATTCTGGGGAAAAAGTGTATATTGAATTACTGGTTGGCTGATGTTCCTCCCTCCTTCTGGTATTGGGGGAATAAATTGCATTACTTTTGGGTTGGGAGGTCGTCATGGCTTATTCCTCTTGCTGCAGAAGCAGAGACTTTGTCCGTGTTAGGTCTTCTTATTTGAATATTTTGCCTCCCTGGAGTCGGAGTCGCATTTTGAACAGACTGCAGTTGTATCTACCCCGCCTGTCTGACCTTGCTTTTTGGAATTGGGGGGAGGGGGAGGGAGGTGTTGGGGGGTGGTGGGGATGTAGTATGGGAGGGGGTCTGTTTGGGGGGAGGGGTTGAGGGTAGGGATGCCTTTGTACCCTAGGAGGACATCAGAGTCCAGTCCTCTTTGGGGGGGGTCCCTGTTTTGTATAATTTCAATCCTTGTCTGCCGTTTTCCATTCATAAATCACTGCTCTCTTATTGTGATTCAGACACTAGGCGCGTGGTCTCAGCAAGTATACCTGTCCAGTGGCGTAGTGCCCCTTCCCTGCCCTGATCCCCTCTGCTGCATGCACTCTCCCTTCCCCTCCCCCGTACCTCTAGTTGTGCACCTTGGCGAGCAACAAGAACTTCAAAGTGCTCCTTGCAACTGTGTCGTCTCTCCCGCTGATGTCACTTCCTATGCGCAGCGTTCAGACGTGACAGCGGGAGAGACGACTCAGTTGCTCGTAGCGGTGAACAGCTAGAGGAATTGGGGAGGGAAGTGGGGTGCACGCGTGGTGAGGAATGGGAAGAGGCGGGGGCGGAGAGGTGCCAACATGACACCCGGGGTGGACCGCAGCCCACCTTACTACGCCTCTGCACCTGTCATCAAACTCTGTCTGAAGGCCCCAGCCTGACCATACTACAAGGCCCTATGACTAGTAGAGGTACCTCCTTATAGTGCAGCGGTCTCAAACTCAAACCCTTTGCAGGGCCACATTTTGGATTTGTAAGTACTTGGAGGGTTAAAGAAAAAATAGTTAAACTCGTTTAGTTTTTCACTTTCTAATTATTGCACTGCTTTCAGCTGTGTATAGCTGACATTATCAGAAGCAATTAAGGAAAGATATATAAAAAGTTTTACCTCATGCAAAATTGTGATTTAGATTCTATTCTAAAGTATCAACTGCAAGAGACAAGATTTTGGTGTAGTCCTCTAGGCTTTTTAATAGCGGGGAGACTCAATATCCAACTTGTGCCTGGAAAAATTGTGCCTTAAGTGTCTGGTAGTCACGTCCGCAACTGCCTTCAGCTCTCACCTCTTCGAGCACTGGACACAACCGCCAACTTACATCAAGCAGTCACTGCCAGGAGAGGTGCCGAATTTTGAAAGAGTTCATGAGATTACTTACACTTGCACAAGCTGCACTGCCTCCAATGGTTACCTTACGTTCTGGAATGTTGCCCGCCTCACTGCTGTAACCTCACGCAAGCGCTTTCCTGCGTCTGTATTCGATTGTCCTCTCCACTTCACCTCACAATTGCAGGAAAGCGCTTGCGTGAGGTTACAGTGGTGAGGAAGGCAACGTTCCAGAAGAATGGTTACATACCGAGGGCCTCAAAACAGTACCTGGTGGGCTGCATGTGACCCTCGGGCCCTGAATTTGAGACCACTGGTGTAGTGTGATGCTACAGTAGCTTGATGTATGTTGTTCTATCTGAATTAATGCACAACAGAAATGGCTGCTACCATCCCAGAAAGAGCAAACCGGAGCAGATATCTAGCTTCCACAGTGCTTTTCATTTCATTTTTATTTAAGAAAAAAACTGAACAGAATGGTGGGTAAATTTCAGTAAAGAAGCATATACCATTTATAAAGAACCATTCTTTCTCACATCTCGCTTTAACTTCTTTTTTGTATCGCAATACATTGTAAAACCTTTCAACCATACCTCCCTACACATACCGAGGGATAATATCGGACACCTTTAAAACTTTCAAAACGCATCTATCTTATAAAGCCTGGATATCACCAAGCCTCAAAAAAGGTGATAGAATAAAAATGCCAGACCTAAAGCACCTTTTCAAATAAGCAAGCACTTCATAAATGGGGTCCTTTTCTTAAGGTGCGCTAACCGATTTAGTGCACGCTAAATGCTAAGATGCCCTTAGGATATAACGGATGCCTTAGCTAATCTTTCGTGCCCGAAAGGACCCCAATAATAGCTACTCATAATGCAGAAAGCAAACTTTCAGATCAAAATCTTCAGTACGTATCAAAAAAATAGCAGAGAGTACTTATCTTAGTAATGAACTGGCTCTGCTTCAGGGTGTCATTTCAGAATTCAGTTTAACTGCAAAAGTGATTCAGCTTTCTTCAGCCCAATAATTCCACGGAGCAGCTATGTGGGTCTGATGATTATAAATACAGATGGCAATAAAAATGTGAGAAATACTCATATGGTCCTACCTTTATGTACGTAATGCAACTATTTTGTGAAGTGCTTTTTTATTGGAGAAGGTGATTTTGGACTGGCTCTCAGACCAAACCCCAATAGCGCACAAATGTTGTCACATAAATTTCCAAGCACCCCATAGGAATGCACTCTATGCATGTCCCCACAAAATATGTGCATACTCGTATATCACAACTCTGCCTGTTTCACCATTTCCTCCTCCCCCAAATGTCTTTGCACGAGACACAAAAAGAGATAACGAACTCGTACAATAGAGCAAAAGGAAGAACGACAGAAAATACCCTAAACCTTAAATAGACAGAGCGGAGTGGTGTGTGCAATTCTGCTGATGTGCTGGAAAAGCTGCTCTTTGGAGTATCATCATCCTTTGGATGCTGTCAAACCAGGGTGGAATATTTTTCTTTTGAGAGTTCTAACATTGGTGGGGGAGGGGGGGTTGTATTTACTCTTGATGCAGACTTAGGGTAAAACACAATCATGTTGAGCTTTAGTTGATGTATTTTAGACATAGGAGGAGGAGGGGGCGGTTAATTATTGATGTGTGGTAAAAGTATTATTTTTACTCTGCCTTAATTTACCACAGGCGTGACTAATCTGTGGTAGCTGAGCATTGCAGGTAAGTCACTTCCCTGGTACAAGAATAATGCTGCTTCAGATCAACATGGGAAGCACTGTGCCATTCCGAGAGTAGCATCTTAAAGGGCTGGCCCATGCAATCAGGAACTCCCACCCCCCGCTGGAATCTCCCCCTATCACCCAAAGCACCCCCACCTACCTTAGTCCCTTAGGTTACCTTTACAAATCCCTGTGGTGTGCTGGGTTCCCTAATCACTCCAGCCCCTTCTGGCACTGGTGCATCCTAGCAGTAGTTTTGCAGTACCACCACTAGGGATCGTGATATGCTAGGAGTTAGTAGCATCATTTTGAAATTCTGGGCCAGAAAGGGAAGAAATGACAGGGGATCATTCCCACCAAACATCAGGGATTTAAAAAGGTAGGCTGGGTGTGTGTGTGTGTGGGGGGGGGGGGCCTAAGAGAGGTGTAAGGTGCTTTGGGTTATTGAAGGGGCTTCCAGACAGGGAGGGATGTCATTTAGAGGGATTCTGGGCTGGAGGGGAAAGAGGGAGATGTCATTCAGAGGGGCTTTTAGGTGAGGGAATGTTCTTAGGTGGTTTCAGGAGTGGGTGATTTCATTGCAGCAGGAAGTGAGAGAAAGCAGCTCCTGATTGTGAGTACCAGTCCCTTTAAGAAACACCCAGACACTTCAGCCATGGCTCCTGGAATGCCACATTTTTGCTGGTAGTATTTTTCCAGGAAAAACATATCTTGCAATGTACACCACATACCACATTATAAAATTTAACATAGAAATGAGCTGTTTTGCAAACATTTGCATGCTTTACTTTTCATTACCATGTAACCAACAGTTTCTCATATTAACATGCATTAGGGGAATATAAAGTGCATTAGTGAACTTTAATACCTGTTTAGGAGTAAATAACACACATCGTGACCAGCAGTCCGCTCATGCGGCAGCCCTCTGGTCAAAGACCAGCGCCCTAACCGAGACTAGCCCTACCTGCGTACGCTCTGGTTTTTTTCTTCTTAGCTATTTCTGGGCAAGAATCGAAAGCTCTGCCCTGTACTGTGCTTAGGGTCCAACTACTGAAGTCTCCATCAAATCTCACTCCAGCCAATCTACACCCTCCCAGCGATTGAAGCCCTCCTCAGCCCATCAACTAAACAGCCATATACAGACACAGACCGTGCAAGTCTGACCAGTACTGGCCTTAGTTCTTCAATATTTACTATTATTTTCTGATTCTAAATCCTCTGAGTTCATCCCACGCTTTTTTGAACTCCGTCACCATTTTCTTCACCACCACCTCTTCTGAACTGTGTACTGTAAACCTACAGAGCACATTTTTCTTTTCACCTTAAACACCTGTATATTTGCTGTCTTTACTCCACTCCACCTACTCTCGCCAAGGCCCTTGTACGCCAGGTTAGGCCCCAGCTAGGGCCACTCCTGGTCACAATATGCAAAAGAAAAAATGAAGCCTTGAACATTTTCAAGCATACAATCAACCTTTAAATCACTTACCCCCATCCAAGCTCTCCCCACCCAAAATAGCATCGGTGCTCAATGTACACAAAAAATTCAGTATGTGACGCTTTGCCGCAGGTGCCAGAATATCCCAAAATAGAACCCAAAGTTGCTGAAACAACAAGCTGGGACAGGAGTCTAGTTGGTTTTAGAATTTATTGATGCATATTGAATACTATTTATGGTTTAAGGTATTTTTGTCTTGTCCTTCCTTTTGCTTTATTTGACATATTATCTGTGGCTGATCAATGTACCCTTGTCAGCATGCATATTTGCATTTCCTGTATGTGAAATGTACTTTTTGTGTGTCCCACTAGTGTCTGTGGTGCTTTCTTTCCTTAGGGGGAGTCTCTATCCATTCCTGAGCTGGGTCAGCTCTACCTGGCTGACTCGGAAAAATATCTCCCTCTATCCTTTGCAAAAGCACAAAACAAGAGACTGAAAATTCTAGTGGAAAGCAATCGTTTTAACACTGCAGTTAAGGCTCCTCCGAGGCACTTTGTGCTACCAGTACCTAATTGGTGTGAACTTGTACCTCTCAGCCTGCTGCAAGTCACTGTGTTCTCAATCTCCAGTAGTAAAATGAGAATGTTGTACGTTACGGAGGTTGGTACTTAGTTTTTGAAAGTAAATGATAATATAAGTACATTAGGTAGATTGTGAGCCTGCCGGGACAGACAGGGAAAAATGCTGGAGTACCTGAATAAATTAATGTAAACCGTTCTGAGCTCCCTTGGGAGAACGGTATAGCAAATTGAATAAATAAGTGGGTGTCTACCTTCTAATGACAGGTTTCCGAGAGATAAGAAAAATCTATACGGTGCCTTACCTGCGTATGTTCTGGTTCAGCAGGAACTTGTCTAACTTTGTCTTGAATCCCTGGAGGGTGTTTTCCCCTATAACAGCCTCTGGAAGAGCATTCCAGCTTTCTACCACTCTCTGGGTGAAGAAGAACTTCCTTACGTTTGTACAGAATCTGTCCCCTTTCAACTTTAGAGAGTGCCCTCTCGTTCTCTCTACTTTGGAGAGGGTGAACAACCTGTCTTTATATACTAAGTCCATTCCCTTCATTATCTTGAAAGTTTCGATCATGTCCCCTCTCAGTCTCCTCTTTTCAAGGGAGAAGAGACCCAGATTCTCTAGCCTCTCATTGTACGGCCACTCCTCCAGTCACTTAACCATTTTTGTCGCTCTTCTCTGGACCCTTTTGAGTAGTACTATGTCTTTTTTCATGTACGGTGATCAGTGCTGGACACAGTATTCCAGGTGGGGGTGCACACAGAGCAGAGAAAACAAAGAAACCCCAAAGAAAAGCGGGAAAATAATAAGTGGAGAAAAAACCTGATGTTAGTGTGAGTGGCGGGCCGGTGTGGTGAAGATTGCCCCCTGATTCAGCTTCAGCAAAAAAAAGGACTGTTCCTATCGAGTCCTGTGGTCGTTTCTGCCACTTTTATGAAAGTGTGTCATGTGGCCTCGCTTATGCAGTGTGGGGCTGAGGCGCCAGTCCAGTGATTACAGCAGCTAAGTACTGGTTTTCTTTACTTAATTTAGTTTGCTGCTGGTCTTTGTGCCCCTGTTTGTGGTATGTAGAACCTCTTTCTGGATTTACAGCACTTTTTGTTCATTACTTGGAAGCACTGAAATATTGAGCATTGACATCTTATATGAACATAAGTGGAGTTTTTTTAACCAATGAAGCCCAACTGAGGTTTTTCTCCACTTATTCTTTTCCCACTTTTCTTTGTTTTCTCTGCTCTGTGTGCTTGGTTTGTGAGGGGTTTTGGTGGGCAATAGAATGAAGCCGGAGGCACAATGCGCAGCGGCCTCAAAGAAGGCGAACAGAATATTGGGCATTAACAAAAAGGGAATCACTGCCAGAACCAAAGAAGTTATCCTCCCGCTGTATAGGGAGATGGTGCGACCGCATCTGGAGTACTGCGTTCAGTACTGGTTTCAAGTTTCAAGTTTTATTTCACATTTGATGGATCGCCTATTTCGAAATTCTAGGCGATGTACATAATAATATAATATAGAAACTTTAACCAAATTACAAAATCAATTAAGACTCACATGAAAGATAGGGAAGGAGGGTAAAGTTACAATGTGGGAGAAGAAAAAAACAAAAAACCAGGAAAGAACGAAAGGTAGGGTAAAATTTATGAATAAAAATTTATGCGTAAAAAATTTATGCATTAAAATTGTTTAAGGGCGTCCTTTAGTTATATTATAAATCAAAGGCGTCCTTAAATAAATAAGATTTTAAAAGCTTTTTAAATGTTATGATATCACTTTCAATTCTGATGTAATGGGGAAGGGAGTTCCACCATTGTGGCCCTGCGACAGTAAACATTTCAGCTCTTCGTGTTCCGATGACTTTTAATGATGGCACAGTTAATAAGTTTTGATTAGATGAGCGCAGAGATCTTTGAGGTGTGTATGGGATAAGTGATTTTAAGATAAATTGTGGTTCGCTGAATGTGAGGGTCTTAAAAATTAGGAACATCAGCTTGTAGAGGATCCTATGGTTAACTGGTAACCAATGTGCGTCAATTAATAATGGGGTGACGTGATCGAATTTTTTTGCATTGTAGGTTAACTTTATGGCTGTGTTCTGAATGATTTGCAGTCTTCTTTTTTCTTTTTGGCTGATATTTAAAAAAAGGGCGTACCTCAAGAAGGATATGGCAATACTCGAGAGGGTCCAGAGAAGAGCAACAAAAATGATAAAGGGCATGGAAAACCTTTCATATGCTGAAAGGCTGGAGAAGCTGGGGCTCATTTCCCTGGAAAAGCGGAGACTTAAGAGGGGACATGATAGAAACTTACGAGATTATGAAGGGTATAGAGAAGGTGGAGAGGGACAGATTCTTCAGACTGGCGGGGCAACAAAAACTAGAGGGCACTCAAAAAATTTGAAGGGAGACAGATTCAGAACAAATGCTAGGAAGTTCTTCTTCACTCAGAGGGTGGTGGACACCTGGAACTCGCTTCCAGAAGAGGTGGTAGAGCAGAGTACGATTTTGGGTTTCAAAAAGGGATTGGACGAGTTCCTGAAGGAAAAGGGAATTGAAGGGTATAATTAGAGGGGTACTATATAGTACAAAATGCTTTAGAGTAATAGATCACTTACAGGTCATTGACCTGGGGGGCCGCCGTGGGAGCGGACTGCTGGGCACGATGGGCCTATGGTCTGACTCAGCAGAGGCGATGCTTATGTTCTTATGTTATGTTCCCTATAGTATAGATTTAGGGTATAACTGCAGTGATCTGCTCTTTTCCTCTCTGACTTGTAAATTCACTAAATGCCCTGAAAACCCTCACCGGGTGCCACTGAGTGAAACCCTAGCCGGTTAAGTGTGATATTCAGCTATGGCTATGGCAAACCACATAAAGCTAGGCATACAGTCCTATTTATGCAGTTACCTTGGCTGGTTATGTGCTGAATAGCAACATTTACCTGGCTAAATGCTGACTCCACCCACCCAAACACCCCACAAATAGCCGGGTTTGGGTTTGGCACTAACCAGTTAAAACGCTGCTGAAAATGATGGTGAGCCCCAACCAAGGAATTTAACTGGCTGGTTAAATCGCTTTGAATATCAGCCACAGAGAGACTATTTCTATTGTGGTCTAGTGCTAAAGAAGGATCAGTAGTCCCTGCCTGCTGGATAACCTTAGATCATGACGCTCCACCAGAAAAAAGAGCTTCTGCATGCCTCTTCTAGCCCCTTCCTGGAGCCTCTTCAGGGTGGCTTCATCTTCCTGGACAGTTGCATGAAATCCTTTGCAATGACCATGTGATTTGTATTCCGTTTATCTATCTAAGTAGTTTACAGTGAACAGTGATCAGATACTCTGTGTTTCCCTATCTGTCCCAGTGGGGTCACAATCTGACAATGGTACCTGAGGCAATGGAGGATTAGGCGACTTGCCAGGGTCACAGGGAGCAGTGCTGGAATTGAACCCACAACTTCAGGGTGCTGAGGCAGCAGCTCTAACCATCAGGACACTCCTCTACTCCATGAGTTCAGGACTGAGGTCATGAACCTTGGTATGAAGAGTGCACTAGGGTGTCTTAAGCTGTAACCTTCAAGCAGAAGGAATGCCAGATTAGGTTAGGGGTGTGTGTTTGTTTGGGGAAGTGAGCGTACATATGTTTTGTGTTGAACAGAATGTTATGCTTGTTTCATTTTCTGGCACCCTTCATCACTAACTCACTCACTGCTTCCTTAGAAAGTCAAACCTATACAAAGTAAAATCTGAGAAGTTAGAAGAAAAGGGGTAGTGAGGAGTAGCAGGAAAAAAATGAAGGAGGAGGGGAACATTTCCCTTGCTTAAGAGCAATATACGTGACTCGCCCTGATACTCAGGTTCACATTTTGTTTGTTTGGTTAGAAGATTTATTTTATCAGCTCATTACTAGGGCAACGCCAAGCCAGAGATGGGAATAGAGATCCTAATCTAACTGAGTATGTTGGCTTCCATGTCTCTCCCGGGGCTGCACAAGAACTTAGATGTGACCACAGTGGTCTCCTGCACTGGCAGACTCACACTGCTTCCCCTCTAAGGCTGTATGAAATCATAGCTACAATTATTGGCGCAACAATGAACAGATACTGACTGCTGGTTTTTAGAAGCACTGGACCTTTTTTGAGGGCTGAACCAGCAAGGTGTCAAGCAGAGCATAAAGAAAAGGGTGCAGGGAGGGCTGTGGTACCTAAACCAGTTATTTCCCTCCCCCACAATACTTAATAGAGGTTCTGATGAGCAGCTTTGACCTTCTCTTGTAATGTGAAAATCTATTCTTTTTGAAATACAGTGGGAAATGCTAGCATGTTAAGTTCTGCACTGTAAGACCCTCTCTAACGCTTTGCTGAGATATGTCCCAGTCTACAAACATCACTCCCTTACTCCTAAAGACCCCTGATGTTGTTGGTCTCTCTCTTGGTTGGATTACACTGGTCTGGTCTTAGCTTCTTATCTTTTTACGTATTTATGTATATACACACACATATATTTCCCTTAAAAAATGGTGGGTGCTTATTTGAGCAGGGTTGTAAATCCTCAACCCTTGTGCAAAAGAAGAAAAAAAAATCTAAAATGACTCAGTTATCTATTATATTCCGGCCAGTCTTTCCCATGTCAAAACAGTCATTCTGTTTGTCTCTGTTGACGAGGGTTCTTGCTTTGCTTTTCAATCAATCTCTTTAATTTGGCGGATATAATTATGCATTTCCTGTGGGTCTTGAAGTCCCATGTCCTGACACACCCATTCGAGGTCCTCCTCATCTGCGATGGGGATGGAGTTGTATGCCAGCTCTTCTGAAGGCATCGTCGTGAATGTGGTGAATTTAACCCTCTTCCGTTTAGAGGTAGGTGAGTTAAGTGGGTCCTCGCTGTGTTCCCTGGTGGAGCCACCAGAAGAGCCATCTCCACGGCCATGGACCTGACTTTGCACGCTGGTCTGAGAGCTGCCGCTGCTGTGGTGGTCAGCGTGGCAACACGTCTGAACACTCTCTAATGGGTTGCCAGGGCTCTCGGGCTGAGGAGACAGGTCATTCTGGGCTCGGAGGGGCTGCCCGTTTCCGAGGAAAACCCAATGATGCGAGTGGTCTGTGTTAGCCTGGCCCTCGGGTGGGATTCGTTTGTGTCTGTATTTCAGCACAAAAACAATGCAGTTGATTAGGAAAACCAGGATGGCCAAGCAGAAAACGCCAAGGAGAGCATACATGCCAATCTCAAGATCTGTCAGGCCCCGGGCCACTTGTACAAAGCCTGTGGGGACAGTGGGGAAGTCATCTAAGGTTTGGATGATATTGGGCAGACTGCTCTCTTCACTGGGATTCAGTCTAGATTCCACAGATACCCTTGCTGTGGGACTTACTGTTCTAGTAGATTTGTCTTCCTGCCCATTCACATCTGGCTTGTTTGGCACATCACTACCACCTGGATAGTCTACCATGAGTCCTTCCTCCTCCCCAGCTGCCTCCTCAGAGCCAAAGTGAACCCTGACATTAGCAAAGGCAGTGAAGAGAACACTTTTCCGCTTTGTTTTCTGACAGGCCTCACAAATAATTAACTCCGCACGAAGGAGATTGCCAAAATCTTCCATCTCCGATGCCACAACCAAGGGAAAAGCCCGATCCTGCTTGACTGAGACCACCTTCTCATTCAGACTGCTCACCACAAGGTTGTAATCCTTAGGGTCATATAAGGAGAGGGGGGCAGTAGTACCATCACTGTAGGAGATCCACAGGTTCAGAAGAGCCTCCTGTATAAACAGAAAGAAGAGAACAAATTTTCACTGGCTGGAGGACAGGACAAGTCAATGCATTCGCTTACCCAGAACAAATGGGGGATAACTTTGTACAGGATGTCTAGGCTGTAGAAGAGGTGTTCAGACCCATTTGTTTAACCCTTTATTTGGCATTGTTGTTCAGAAGCAACATGTCTTCTATGGCTCTCATGGGTAGGGCTACCAGATGTCTGGATTTCCCTGGACACGTCCTCCTTTAGAGGACATGTCCGGGGACTGGACGGCTTTTCAAAACCCGTCACTTTGTCCAGGTTTTGAAAAGCCGCGTCAAGAGCAGGCAGTGGGGGTGGGGCTAGGGCAGAAATAGGGGTGGGATTAGGTGTGTCTGGGCAGGCCTGGAGGTGGGTCTTGGGGGTCCGGATTTTCCGATTGGAAAAATCTGGTAACCCTACTCATGGGAGATCTGCATCTCAAAATGCCTGTTTACTTGACACTGTTGGTCTCGTTCAACATGAAGTTATTAAAGCAGTCGTTTCAGCATCTGCCAATTAAAGGGTTAAAAACTCAAGTATTTTTGGAAAGGTTCTGTGAACACATATAAGAGGTTATCTTTGAAGCATGCCACATGTAAATAGTAGCATTCACATGTATAGACTGGCCTATACATGGAGGCTATTTAAACATGGAGATGCTTACCACGTTTAGACTACTGGGAGGTGAGGAGAGGCATGATAAGGGCAGGCCTACAATATCTGTGTGGATTCCCCATTTTACAAGGGAAATCCATGTTGATAAAAAAAGGCAGACTCAGCATTTACAGTTGCTCTCTAAAGCATTCATAAGTGCCCATTTGAAGGGGCAGCTGTGAAGCCTGGACCTCAATTCCCCTTCCCAATGACCACATAAAACTGATATTCTCCCTAACTCTTACAACAGATAATCCCCTCCCTGTGATATATGATATTTCCCCGCCTCCCATAGCAATAACCACCCCCTACTCACAACCCCCACAGCAACAATGAATCCATTCTGAAACCCCTGGCAGATCCTTCATCCTATGATCCCCATTATCAGCATAATTGGGGTCATTGTGCCTAGTGGGAGCAGGACAGACATATGGCATCAGGTTCAAATATGGCTGCTGAGACATCTTATGGTAATCTTTTAGTATTACTGCCAGTGCCAAGCTGCATTTGGCAGTCTGAATGCTACGTGTAACACCATAAGATTATTGCAAGGTATTTCAGTAGCCACTTTTAACTGGGGGTCATAACAGCAACAATGTGAGGGCATCATTCCTGTTCTCATTAGACACAAGAGACCTCAATAAGTCTAGAGGTAGAGAATAGAGAGGTTTTGGAGCATTCACTGGTTTTTAGGTGGGGTGTGGGGGTGTCAGCTGTTTTGTGTAGTTATCTGGGGGGCATACAGATTGAGGGGATCATGGTTCTGTTGGTTCAGGCTGTTGGTTCTGCAGTGAAAGCAACATAAAAAAAACAACAACTGGGCTCCTAAATTTGGGCTCTATTTTCAGCCAAGCTCAAGAGACTAAAGAATAGATATTTCTAATATATTTTAGAAATGGGTATTTTATATTATAAGGGTAGAAGAGGCTTCTTCTCATTAAACATTAGATAGATTGTGAGCTAACTGGGATACACAGGGAAAAATGTTGGAGTACCTGAATAAATTCATGCAAACCGTTCTGAACTCTCCTGGAAGAAGGATATAGATAAAAAAGAAGAAGTGATCAGGATGCTATGCCTGGATTTTCAGTGGTACCTAACAGCAGAGTGCTGCTGAAAATCTGGTGGGACCACTGTGGCACTAATAAGTTAGGATATGTTGTACATAAATCTAGGGGGCCTTTTAGGCGCATTAGCCGTTTTAGTGTTCGCTAAATATTAGTGCACGATAACGCATCTATAGACTATAATTACATTACATTCTTCTATCCCGCCAATACCTTTCAGTTCTAGGCGGTTTAGAAGAGTTGGCCTAGGCATTTACAGGGAGAATACATGGTTAATAGATGCAGTATGCGTCGGGATCTGTGGAGGGTCGATCAGGTTTAGTTAGATCATGTAACAAATTTCTTGAATAGAAAAGTTTTAAGTTCTTTCCTGAATGTTATGTAGTTGAGCAGATTGAAGAGGTGGCAGTCTAGTTTTGCTGCTCTGGTGGCTAATAGTCCATCGTATATTTTTTTGCTTTGGAGACCTTTGATTGGGGGTGGGTAAAGTTTGCACGAGTTCTCCTTGGTCTGGATGTGTTTTTCCTGATTAAGCAGTTGCTCAGATAGCTTGGTCCATTTCCATTTAGGGCTTTGAATAGGGTGCAGTAGAATTTGCATTGTTATGTGTGGTTGTACAGGGAGCCAGTGTGAATCTCAGAAAGCGGTGATAATGCGAGTAAATCAGTCTAAGAGCTGTATTTTGGACTGTTTGTAAAGGATGTTAACAGTAGTCCAGGAGTACTAAGATTAGTGCTTGTACCAAGAGTTTGAATTGTTCGTTGTTGAAGTATTATCGAATTTGCCTTAGGTTGCACATGGTTGCAAATGCCTTCTGGATTGTTTTTCTGATTTGAAGTTGCATGGTGCAGCCTTTGTCTATCATTATTCCCAACAGTTTTAGATTGGGTTGCATGGGGTATGTGATGGAGTCTATTTCTAGGATTTTTATGGTTGGGGTTTTGGTTTTTTCTAGAAGTAAGAAATTGGCTTTGTCTTGATTCAGCTTTAATTTGTGATCTCTCATTCATTTTGACAGTTTCTAGTGTAGTGTGTAGTTTGTTTGTTGTGTTGGGGTTGGTTTGGTCGGAAGGCAGGAGGATGGTGATGTCATCTGCATAGCTGTATGAAATTATGCCTATTTCATCCATATGTGGCTATGTAAAGGTTGAAGAATGTTGGAGATAGTGGGAGCCTTGGGTGACTCCGCAGGGGTTGTTCCAGGATTCCGACCGTTCCTTGTTTGCTTTAACTCTGTATTTTTTTGAGCGGAGGAATCCTTCAAACCAATTATAGACTTTGCCTATGATTCCTATTGCCTCTAGTGTTTGTAGTAGGATGTTGTGATCTACTAAGTCAAATGCTGCTGTGAAATTGAGTTGTATGAGTAGCATTTTTTTGCGTTTACTTAGGTGTTGTTTGGCTGTGTCTAGGAGGGAGAATAGTAGTGTTCTGCTGAAGCCTGATTGTGAGGGATGGAGTATGTTGTGGTTTTCCAAGTATTCAGTTTAGTGTTTAGCGCACGGTAAAATGGCAAGAGCGCCTTAGTAAAAGGACCCCCTAGTGCTTAAAGTACCTTACAGGAAAAAATAACAAACATGCCCTAGATACAAGGCTCATACTATTACTATACACATTTGTGTTCAGAGATGCGATGGATAATGAGTCCACTATGTGAGCAAACAAACCCACTGTAGAAGCGACTCTTGTTCTCAATCACTACAAATTGGTTTTCATACTACTTTTTCTTGTGTTGAATATACGTGCTCAAAAAAGATTGTGAACCGTGCTGAATGGTCTGCAATGCTCCCGATGCTCATTGAGTTCCTATGAGCGTTGGGAGCAGCGCGGGCCATTCAGTGCGGCTCTCTGTGCTAGAAACTGCTATTGCAGTTTCATAGAAGAGGGGGGTTAGAGTTTAAAGCATGGGTCCTGACGCATTTTGCCGATTGGCTGCTTCAGAGAAATCCGGATATATCTTGGGTAATTTTGCTCACAGGATCACTGCTTCATGTCTGAGCCTTGAAAGTGGACGTGTCTGTTGATGGTTTGCTATTTTTAACTATTCAGTTAGAGTCGGAGCAATTCAAGGCTGGGATTTACTTATTTTCGGTCTAAAAAAATGGGACCACATCTCTCCTTTTTACCAAAAGCTTCATTGGCTACCATTTGAATCCAGAGTACTATTTAAGTTTTCTTGTATCTGCTACAAAGCAGTGTTTGGTATGCTTCCAGGTTACCTCACTCCTCATTTTACTCTGAGTCACTTCAACAAGAGCTCCCGAAGAGCACACTTGTTCACATATCCTTAAATAAAACTCTGTCACTATAAAAGTTCCTAGAGAGAACCTTTTCCTTCCAGTCGGCCAAAATGAATACATGGCTCGCAAAAATTGCTTTAGACGCTTCCTCCTATCTAGACTTTAGAAAACAGATAAAAACCTATCTATTTAACAAGCTAGGATCTTAATTGTTCTTAATCTTTTCTTCCTTTTAAATTGCTATTTTCTTTCAACATAGTCAACTTTCTTCTTGTAGGTCCTTCAGAACTTCAAATCTGATGTTTGCATTTGTACTATTTATATTGCATTGTATATATTTGCATTCGATCACTGTAAACCACTTAGAACTTTCAGATATGGCGGTATACAAAAATAAATTATTATTATTAATTAGTGCAGATATCCAGTCTACTATTTAAGTAAGTGCCACAAAGGCATAATCAGACCTGACATTTTAGATGGGCTAAGAGTTAACCTGGGTGGACCCTTTCCATCCCCACCCTTGAACATACATACAATTTTTTAACCTTCCCCTGCCACCCTTGCATCCCTCTCTCCCCTTCTTTTCCAGCCAGTGGCAATCAGAGTTTTATTCGCTGCCACCAGTTTAGTCAATCAACTAACAAATATTCAGTTCAAAATAGTTACCAATGAATCTCCTCCTTCCACTGAAAAACTTGCACAATAATTTAGTGGTAAAATATGCAAGATTAGAGATACTATGCCCTCAGGTCGATCTGACCCTGAGGAACTGGATTTTAACGTTTTCTACATCTACGGAGGATATTGTCACAGACAGAAAGTGGATTAGTTTTCAGTTGCCATCAACACAAAAGGTTCAAGGTTAGCTCAGTGTTTGCTTGATACCTGCCAACATTGTGGAAAATCCTCAGCGAAAATAACCCACTGATACAGTAAGTAGTCAGTGAGCCTAATGAAACAGAAAATAACATGGCCCTATAATATTATGAAAGGCCAGAAGTGGTGTTTTAAAACCATATAGACCAACATACCTTGGCTATCTTAAATATAAGTACAGTGGTACCTTGGTTTAGGAGCTTAATTCGTTCCAGAAGCACTCGTATATCAAAGCAAAGTTCCCCATAGGCCACAATGTAAACTCAAACAATTCGTTCCACAACCAAGGTTTGCTATGGTGGCCCAGGGGTGGGTACCTGCCTGAATTATGTCCTGGTGCCGCAGCCCCTTCAGTAGGGTCACTTCCTTCTGTCGGGGTCCCCGTACAGCTGCTCCCTGCTTCAGGACGATGCATCTTCTCCGTCTTCCACCAGATTGTACTGGTTCCTCACTGGCATGTCTCGTCTCCCCTCCCCTCTCAGCAGCACAGTCAGCAAAGCCCCAAACCATCTCTTGTACTGCGGCGAGGCTTGCAGGAAAGGACAGCCCCAGGCTGGCAGACATGGTGCATCCATCTGCTCCTCCTGAGCCCCAGGCAACACAGAGAACAGTCCCGGGCAGAGAGGAACAGACACCTTTCCTCTCCGTTGATTTCTGTGGCATGCTCCTATACAGCCACAGCCGCAGCTCACTGGCCCGCGCTCATTTGTTAAAAGTGAGTGCACGTGGCTGGGGGTACGACTGGCGGCGGAAAGGGAGGGAGTTGAGAAAGAAAAAGATTGCGTGGAACGTAGGTGCATGCGCGCAAGAAGAGCACCTGCCAATTGCCAAAGGAAGCGTGCTGGTGCGTCAGGAGTAGAGGGAGACTGCTTCTGTTATTGGGACGGCAGACAGCTTAATTCACTCGTGTATCGGGACAGCGCTCGGTTTGCGAGGTAAGATTTTTGGAAGCGTTTTGCTCTTCTTGCAAAACACTCGCAAACCGAGGTTTGACTGTACTACTATTAATTATTTCTATAGCGCTATCAGACGCACGCAGCGCTGCACAGAGTAACAAAGAGTAAGAAAACAGTCCTTGCTCGAAAGAGCTTACAATCTAAACAGTCAAGACAAACAGGATGTCACAATTAAGGGGAATGGTTAATCTGCTGGCTGGGTTGGAGGGCAGAGGAGTAGGGTTAAGGATTGAAAGCTATATCAAAAAGATGGGTTTTCAGTCTGCTTTTAAACAAGGGAAGGGAAGGGGTTTGATGAATAAATTTGGTAATTTATTCCAGGAATAGGGGGCAGGTAGATGATAGGAACGAAGTCTAGAATTGGCAGTGGAGGAGAAGGGTAACATTAAGAGTGACTTATCTGAGGAATGGAGTTCTCTGGGAGGTGTATATGGACATCTGTTGTTTCCTTTTCTGCTTCTTCCTAGACTTTCATATTTTTTATATTTAAGACAGCCAAAGTATGTCGGTCTTTATGGTTTTAAAACACCACTTCTGATCTTTCATCATTTTATAGGGCCATGTTATTTAGTTCCCTCTTCTTTTCATCAGTCTCACTGGCCACTGTTTTCACTGAGGATTTTCCACAATGTTGGCATCATTTTTCACTTCTTTTAGACTTTCCTTTTTTTGTGTGTGGATTAATGACCACCGTCTGTCCTGGAATATCAAGATATGAGCATCTTACTTCATGTCTCTGACAACTGCATTGGCTGCCAGTTGCATTTAGAATTCAATACAAAGCAATTATGTTATGTCACCAATTTTTATATGGCACGATCCCTGAATTTTTTAAAGGATTGATATCTGAGTATCAACCATTAAGATCATTGCGCTTTGAAAGTTCAGCATTGCTGAAAACGAAGGCTAATCCTAAATATGTGGAAACAGATGCCATGACTTTTACATGCAGGGGTTAAGCTGTGGAATAGCCTGGTTGGTCAAATCCGAAAATGAGAGATAAGAGCTCATTTAGGAAAATGCTGAAAACACAATTATTTGTAGATGCATTTCTTTGAGAAATTGATTTTATGTAAGGATTGAATCTGTTTGTTTTGTTCTAACCTTGTTCTGAATTTTATAATATTTTATCTATGTAACTATTTGTAAACCGTTTTGGTATAGAAATTTTAAAAATAAATAAATAAACTTCAACATGTTCCTTGTGACCCTGTTGGCTCGCCTTCTGACATCACTTCCTATGCGCGGTACTCGGAAGTGACATCAGCGGGAGAGATGACACAGTTACGAGGAGCTCATTGAAGTAATTGCTCGTGGCAACTAGAGGTACAGGAGAAGGGAAGGGGGCATACATGTGGCGAGGAGTGGGAAGAGGTGCCCCCTGCCCCCCTTATTATGCCACTGGGCACCGGCATCTCTCTGCCCCCATGCCACACTCATGCTCTCCCTTCCCCGCCCCTCCATTCATACCTATTTAAAATCTTTTCCAGCATGAGCAACTACTTCTAGCCTGCTGCTCACACTGGCCTGGCTCCCTCTAAAATCACTTCTGGGTCGTGGGGCCAGGAAGTGACGTTGGAAGGAAAGCCATTGTGATGCTATTCCTTGTTTTTATTGTAAATTCCTCTGCAACTAATTCCTTGTGGCACAGTGTTTACAAGTATACTGAGAAATAAAACAAAAAATTTTTGAAACTCTTTTCTTTCCTACTTAGGTAGATAAATTATTGAATGCCCCTCATACATGGTTCAAATCCTATTTGTCAGCCAGAGAACAATCAGTTCTGTTCAGCAACCGCACATCATTACCTTGGGCAATGAACTGTGGGGTACTACAGAGATCTATACCGTCTCCCATTTTATTTAATATCTTCCGTAAGCCTCTGGCTGAGCTGCTTCGGTCGATGCACACAAAATTTTATATCTATGCTGTTGATTTGCAAGTCCTCATGCCCACTGAACCAGATCTACCTAGTTTGAGTAAACCGACTGCCTGTCTGCAACTCAAGAATGGGTGCGCATCAAACTCTGCCTGAACCCAAGCAGAATAGAAATACTTTGGGTTCCTAACACAAGTGAAAAAATACCTGACATCAAACACCTTTAGGAAAGTATGAACACCCGGTATAATCACAGATCAGAAATCTTGGGATACTGTTAAACTCATCACTCACTCTGATCCTGCAAATTGAAACAACCTTTAAAAATTGTCTTTATCACCTATGAAATCTCTCTCCATATATTGAAAACACAAACCTGACCACAGTGGTCCATGATACAATAACGTCACCACTAGACCAAACCAAAGAGAGTTTGTGCAGGGGTTAAACTGTAGAATTCACTTGTGAGTCAAATACAGAAATGTGGTGGAAAAGGCAAATTCAGGAAATTACTTAAAACTCAACTGTTCATAAATGTCTTTTTCTAGATATTGATTCCTCATAAGAACATAAGAATAGCCTTACTGGGTCAGACCAATGGTCCATCAAGCCCAGTAGCCCGTTCTCACTGTGGCCAACCCAGATCACTAGTACCTGGCCAAAACCCAAGGAGTAACAACATTCCATGCTACCGATCCAGGGCAAGCAGTGGCTTCCCCCATGCCTTTCTCAATAACAGACTATGGACTTTTCCTCCAGGAACTTGTCCAAACCTTTTTTTAAAACCAGCTATGATATCTGCTCTTACCACATCCTCTGGCAATGTGTTCTAGAGCTTAACTATTCTCTGAATGAAAAAAAAAATTCCTCCTCTTGGTTTTAAAAGTATTTCCGTGTAACTTCATCAAGTGTCCCCTAGTCTTTGTAATTTTTGACGGAGTGAAAAATTGATCCACTTGTACCCGATCTACTCCACTAAGGATTTTGTAGACTTCAATCATATCTCCCCTCAACCGTCTTTTTTCCAAGCTGAAGAGCCCTAACCATTTTATTCTTTCCTCATACGAGAGAAATTCCATCCCCTTTATCATCTTGGTCACTCTTCTTTGAACCTTCTTTGATGGTTTCTGAGAATCTCTCTATAATTGTTTTGTACAGCCTCTTTTTGTTTTGATTTTTGTTGCTGATTTCCCCAGGATTTGCTCATTAATGTTTTTATCTTGTCTTATAATATTATTTTTTTTTTTATGATTTAAATTTTTATTATGTGAGTGAGTCCACCTTAAAGAAACTGGGATTGGGATAAAATGGAAGCTGCAGTTTATTTTACCACCAAAATACTAAATCTGCAAGACTGAAGGTGAGGATGACAGACCGGCATGGATAGAAAGGGGAGGAAATGCCAGGTCAGGATGCCCCCTGGACCAGCTTCTTAAGTAGAATGGGTGAGGTGAAGAGGTGAAGGGGAAGAACTTATGAGTCTGGAAACAGAATTAGAGAGAGAGAAAAATAAATAGTAGGCAACGGTGTTGAGGGAAAGAAGTTGGACTAGGATGGTGTGGAGAAAGGAGGAAAAAGATACTTGAAAGGAGGGCAGTTGGGAAGAGAAAGGGAGAGATGGTGGACCTAGAGGTAGTGCAGAGGAAGAGAGAGATATAGGATGGAAGGGTAGGGTAGTTGATAAGAGTAAGAGAAAGATGATGGATCTGTGGGGAGGAAGGGAGAGATAAGGGAGGATAGTTGGGAAGAAAAGGGGAGAGATGGTGGACCTAGGGGGAGAAAGGCAGGCAGGCAGGGAGAGATATGGGGTGGGAGGAAAGTTGGTTCTGAGGATGGAACGTAGGGAGGGAGAAATGTTAGGTCTGGGGTGGAAGAGAGAAAGAGATGCAGCATCTCTTTTTTCCCCCTCCTTCTCATAGTTCAGCATCAAGGAGGGAGGAAGAAGAAATGTTGTTTAGGATTGATGGGAAAAGGGGAAAAGGAGGGTTCTTTTAGAGGGAGGGTTCTTTGAGTGGGCAGACTTATTGGGCTGACGGCCCTTTTCTGCCGTCATACTCTATGTTTCTATGAGATGGGTGCACGTGGATGGAGAGGAGGGGAAGACATGGAAAAATAGATTGAGAAGGAAGCAGAAAGATGGAAAAGAGTTGAATGTTAAAGGTTAATGCCAAAGATGGATGTAGGGTGGAAAGTGAAGGAGACAAAATTAGCAAATGGATAAGAAGGTCTTGGAAACAGAGTTAAAACCACAGACAAAAGGAAGTGTAGACAGAGACTGGGAAAAGATGATTAAAAAATAAATCAAACAACAAAGGTAGGAAAATGATTTTATTTTCAATTGAGTGATTAAAATATATTAGTTTTGAAAATTTACATCTGCTGTCTATATTTTGCACTGTTCAGGAAGAAATTCATTTGTTTCTATTTCTCTTGTGTTGTACTGCATGCAGAGTCTGGCATCTTAGGGCTTTGAGTATATTAGGATCTTTAGTTTGTGATTCTATATTTGTGTTCTGCATTCTGTGACTGAGGCCAGGTAGGAATGAATGTCAAGAAGCGCTATTGGCATCATGACCCCAAGTAGTACTTGTTGGCTCTCCTTCAGCCTTTTTTAACCTAAAACATTCCTCACTTAAAAATTAGTGAATACCACTGTACTAGGAGATGGAGAGAAAAGGACAGAGAGATATAGTCTGACAAGAGTGGAGAGAGGGAGGAGGGATTTTGGAAGTGGTGAGCCATGTGGAAGAGGTCAAAAGGGGGATGACAAGAAGATGAGTGAGAGAATAATGAGTACAGTGGAAGAATGGGGAGTAGATAGAAGGAAATAGGAGGCTGGGAAAGGAGTGAGATGAGAAATGGGAGAGCTAGGGACTGAAAGGAGATGGAAAATTGATAGGTAGCTGTAAATTTTAAAATAATAAGGGTGAGAAAGAGGCAAATATTTCTGTGGACGGAGGAGGAAAACTGAAAGGGAAAAATCAATTTGTTGGAGACAGATATAGTGAGGGAATGGAGCAAGAGAGAAGAGGAGAAAAAATGGACAGCAGACACTGGAAAGAGAATTAGTAAGATAGACAAAAAGCTGAAAGAGAAACGGGGACCAAGCCGATGGAAAAACAAAATGCCAGACAAGGTAGAAAAACTGTTTTTATTTTGAATTTATTAACTGGAATATTTTAACTTTGTGATATATGCATCACAAATATATTTATTTGTATTGTATTAAGTGGCCCTGCCAACTGAAGACTTCTTTCTCTGGTCCGGCAACCAGAAATCTCCAAGCTTTGCAGCTAGTGGCACTATACCCAAGATGCCACTGTTTTCATGCATGCATGCTTGAAAGCCAAGCCAGGGTGGGGGAAAAGAGAGGCAGCAGCAGTTCTGAAATACTGCTACCAGCTGCAGAACTTGGAAAGTTCTGGTCACTAGACCTGAGGAGGGAAAGGAGGTGGTCATCAACTGGTGAGGCCTGGGGATCCCCACCAGCTATACAGCAAGGGAGATGTTCATTTTCAGAAGGCCTAAGCTGAAAGTGGGAGGCCCAGCCCTCTCTCATGGTTATGCCACTAAGGGCCAGATGCACTAAGAGGATTAGTAAGACTATGTGGGTTTGCACCAATCCGATTTTTTGGCCGATTCAGAAAGAACTATTGATGCACTAAAAGATTTGCATGCAAATGATTCACGCGGATGTTCCTCGTAATTTACAACTCTGCCATCTGATTGAGTGCAGTGAGAGCAACTGTCACACATGTGTAGAGACGGCAGGAGAAGCCCGAACAGCTGAGAGGCAGGGGAAGCTCCCCGAAAGCAGCCTCCTGCCACTCAGCCATTCAGGAAACCTTTTTTTTTCTTTATTTTTTAAACTGGGCACAGAGGCTGTGCGTGTTACATATACACAATATTTGCCCCATAAGAAAAAAAACAAATACCCCCGGCTGATGATGGCCCTCCCCAATGGCAAACCCCCCATGTGCCAGTGAAAACGGTAGGAGGAATGCCCACTCCCTCCTGCCAATGCAACTCCCCCCCCTCCCAGTGACAGCAATACGGGAAGGCCCATTCCCACATCCCCCCAAACATCTCCTATCCTCCCTCCCATAAAAGGCAGGAGGGATGCCCACTTTCTCCTGCCACTGGAGGTCCCCCGCCATCCCCCCATATCTTTTTAGACACGGAGCAGGACGGAAGCTCAGTCTGTCCTGCCCACAGGCTTGCCGCTCTGAAATGGTGGGCATTTCCCTCCCTGGTGCATCATGTGATGCACAGGGAGGGGCCTAAAGCCCTGATTGGTGTTTGAGCCAATCAGGGCCTTAGGCTCCTCCCTTTGTATCCCGTGATAGAAGGGGGAAGAGTCTTAGGCCCTAATTAGATGAAAACTTATATCTAGCTCATTTTCAAAAATAAAAGATAGATGTTTAGCATCTTTGAAAATAAGCATTTTTCCTGCTGGGTTTGTGGACATCTTGCACAAAATGTCCAACCTCAGATTTAGGCATTTTTTATTATGCGGTGAAATAACACATGTCCTGTCATTTACATTAAAGACATGAATTATGCTACATCTGGAAAAAGTTAAAAAGTTAACTATTTTAGATACTGAGCCTAGTCCTATATTAGTAAATACAATTCTAAATTATTAATTTATTTTTTTCCACACTGCTAGTAGCAAATGCAAAAAAAGAGCTTTTGATATGCCACGCTGAAAGCTAGGATCTGAGTGAATAAGTATACTTGAGTCTCCTTTGATTTTGGGAAGGTGCTCTTTGCATTGGCCATTAAGCCTAATCTCCAAGTTTCCAAGTTTTATTAAAAATTTGATTAAACGCTTATAAGTAATTTCTAAGCGATTTACATTAAAAGTTAGGGTATAAAAACATTTAGGCATTATTGAGACAAATACTCACTTCTATTTGTGCGTCATGCATACCTATCCAGGCTCAAGGTGACATCAAGAGAGGAAGGATTAGGAGAAGAGAGGAGTAATCCTGACATGAAAGATTTGGTTCAAAGGTAGGTCCAGGGAATTTAAAATAGCTTTTTTTTAAAAAATGGCAATGTTATTTATATTTTAGGAAAGCTGAGACTAACACTCCCAGTCCTGAAACAGAGGGGTTTAGCAAGCTTTCCGGTTACAAAATGAACTTCACTATATCTGAGATCTTTAAATTGCATCTGGCCCAGACTCTGGATTCTTTGAAGTACCCGGGAGGGAATTTGGTATGAGATTTTGCTAATTTGCATGACTTAAATTATAGCCTTTTGCTTAAAGAAAATGCGTAGGGAGTTTGGACGTATGGGCATCGGGTAACTTCTTGTGGCTTGGCTGCATAGCAGTTGTTAAAATGAGTATCTTAGAGTATACGGTTTATTAAATCTTGATATACTGCCAAATCTCTAGTAAAGGTCAAGGCAGTGAATAACATTTACAATCGAGAATTTAAAAGAAAAATCTCCATCAATATAGAAAAGCACATTCTTTAGAGTCAAAAGTGGTCCCAGAAGACTGGGGAAGGCAGATGTGGTCCTTCTCCACAAAAGCAGAAGGAAGAAGTTGGGCATTACAAGCTGGTAAGTAAATTCATGAAAATGCTTTTAAAACAGAGAATAGTAACATTTTTAGACTCTGGTGGTTTACAGAACTCAAGGCAACATGTTTTTTCTAGAAGCAGGTCTTGTCAGACAAATCTGATTTGACTGGATGACCACAGAGTTGGATTGAGGGAGAGTGTTAGATGTGGTGTATTTAGATTTTAGCAAAGCCTTTGACGCAATTCTACATAGATGAATAATAAATAAACTGAGTGTCCTTGGTATGGCCCCTAAAGTGTCTGACAGGAACTAGTTGAGTGGAGAGAATGACATGGGGACAATTTTTTTCCCGTCCCTGTAGGAACTCAATTTCCCCGTCCCATCCCCGTGAGTTTTGTTGCTGTCTTTGTCCCATTCCTATAAGCTCTGCCTTAACTGTACAAGCCTCAAACACTTATGATTTTAAAGTGTTTGAGGCTTGTGCAGATGAGGACAGAGTTGTAGGGATGGGGGAAGGACAGGAAAAGAACTCGCCGGGATGGGATGGGAAAATAAGTTTCTGCGGGGACGGGGAAAAATTGTTGCCGTGTCATTCTCTAGTGGAAAGCAACAGAGGTATCGTATATACTCGAATATAAACCAGGATTTTGGGGCTAAAAAGGGGTCCCGGTTTATATTCGGGTCAATGCCCCCTCTCAGAATTTTTTAAGGCCGCGGCGGCCGAGCTCTGCCCCCCTCCTCCTCCCTGCCCTATCTTCCTACTTCTGCCGATCATTGGTGGAGGTGCAGTGGGCAGGAGCAAGCTTTCTGAACTTCTGCCCCGCTGCTAACTGGCTGCGCAGATCCACTTAGTCCAAATCAGCGGCACGAGCAGCAGCACGATTTGGTGCTGCTTCTCGGCGCTGAGCGGCTTCCTTACTGGCTTCCGCTTACTGGAGATAAAAACTGTATCTGAATTCAAGAAAGCTTGGGACAAGTACATAGGATCCCTAAGGGAGTAAAAGGGGAGTAGATGGATGTGCAGACTGGATAGGCCATTTGGTTTTTTCTAAGCTTTTATTTATGACCCTATTAATTGAGTTACTTACTAGGTGTCTGATTTTTGATTGTATCTGGCAGTGCAGACCCTCTAGGATTTCAAAGCATGTGATGTATCATCCCTGATGAAAGGTGGGGGTGGGAGGGCCTATTATGCAGATGTGGAAAACTAATGGAATGGAAAAAAGGGAAGCAGATGAAGCAATGGGTTTGAGTGGAGCAGTGGTTGGTGACGGAGGTCCTGCTCAGAGACATCCCATGGTAGGACAGGATAGGTGGGGAAAAGGCATGGGCAGGTAAAGCATTTTTGAAATTGATACTTTCCCTGCCAGTCACGCCTTCCTAAGCCACTTTCATATCTGTAGTATCTACTAAGCAGACATCTCTCTCTGTTATCATATGCTTTTTACATCCAGGTAACTGTATCCTATCTTTAAAGTTTGGGAAGACAAGGTTTGTTTTGTCTAGGGCAGGTGATGGGGGTCAAAGGGGGCTGAGGTCTTTTAGGAGCTTCAAACATAGTATGGATTGTAGAGGAGAGATTTAAAAAATAAATAAATAAATTTGCAAGTACTTTATTATATTGAAAGCAAATTTAAAACTGGCAACTTCAGTGGGCCTTTATGTGGTTTGAAGAGTTATATTCAGCATTTAAAGGGGAAAAGCATGGGCATAGGTTTTTTTTTTTTTGGGGGGGGGGGCAAGAGGGCCATTGCCTGTCATCTCACTTCGTTCAGTTGCCATACTGGGACAGACCAAAGGACCATCAAGCCCAGTATCCTGTCCCCAACAGTGGCCAACATATTGTAGGTCATAAATACCTGGCAAGATCCCAAGTAGAAAAACAGATTTTATGCCGCTTCTCCTAGGAATAATCAATGAATTTTCCCAAGTCCATCTTAATGGCCTATGGAGTTTTCTTTTGAGACATTATCCAACTCTCTTTTTAAACTGCTTTTGCCACATTCTCTAGCAAAGAATTTCAGAGTTTAAGTACATAATAACATAGTAAATGGTCCAACCAGTCTGCCCTGTAACTACATGCATTACAATTTCATGATTGAATTGTTTGGGTTTTTTTCTTTGTTTCTTCTGGGCCACAAACCTTAGAAGTCTATGCGGTACTGTCTCCCTTTTTTATATTTCTAGCCATTTGCTCTATGGCCTGTGCTTTCGCCAGATGCATCTCTCTCTAATCTTCTTTCATAAAATTCTGGCCTAAAAGATATAGGGCCTCTTCTATCAAACTGCGCTAGCAGCTTTTAGCACAGAGAGCCGTGCTGAATGGCCCGCGCTGCTCCCGACGCTCATAGGAACTCTAGGAGCGTCAGGAGCAGCGCAGGCCATTCAGCGTGGCTCACCGCGCTAGAAATTGCTAGCGAGTTTGATAGAAGAGGCCCTAATCTCCTGTTAATGAGTCAAAAAAAAAAAAAAATCAAAGATTAGACTAGATTTCTATCCAGTCTCTTTTGTGCTACTATTTTTACATTTCACAACACCAATTCTTTTGCCTTTATTTACTCTACCACTACTTTGGAGAACCATTTCAATTTCCTTTTTCTCTTGTTTTTATTTTCCTTACAAAAAGGTCTGTAGTCATTTTTATTGCTCCTTTCAGCTTGGACCACTGTCTTTCCACTTCCCTTATGTCCTCCCATCCTTTTAGCTGCTTCTTCAGATACTACCCCATTTGGCTGACTTCCACTTTAACTAATATAGCAAACCAAACCATTTGATGATCACTACCACCCAGATGGGCACCCACTTGGACATTAGAGACACATTCCTCATTTGTGAGCACCAGATCCAGTTCCATCACTATTTGTCTGAGCAGAGCCCCTTGAAGGGCATCCACTATCTCCTGACTTCTCTCTGATTCCAGATGGAACGTTCCGCATGTTGAGTGAAGAATGGTTTGTTTTAAATCTACCATTTAGTAGCTTCATTACATGCCTCGCAGTCTGAGTATTTTTGGAAAAATAAACAAGTGATTCACATATATCCATTCCAGTGGCGTACCAAGGGTGGGGCGGACCGCCCCCAGGTGCAAGCATGAGGGGGTGTTCCTGGCTTTAGAGTCATGGTCCGGGAGCTTTCCCTTCTCATGGCCTGGTCCCAAGGCTCTCACCCTTCTCTCCTTTTTCAGTCCGATGCTGCCAAGCTGAAAAAACTGCCAGCCTCAGCAGTGATTCAGTGGCGTTGCCTGCGGCTCCCCTTCCTGCTTTCCGTGTCTGCCTGGTCTTTCTCAATGATGCAACTTTCTGTTTCCGCCCGGGTGGGAGCCGCACTCAACATCACTCAATCACTGCCGAAGCTGGCAGTGTTATCAGCTTGGCGGCATCGGACCGGACAGGAGAGAAGGGTGAGAACATGCTGGGTCTGAATTAACTGTTTTGTTTCTTAAGTCCAAAGGGAGGGGGCATTAAGAAGCGCTAACTGAACTTTTTTTTTTTTTAGTACAAAGTGTGTTTGGGGGGGTGTAAGGAGTGCTAACTGGACTAACAGGGTTTTAAAGAAAGTACAAAGTGGGGAGTTTTGTATAAGGGGGAGGCGGGAGTGTCCACAAATGCTGGGCCCCGGGTGGCAAATGTGCTAGGCACGTCACTGATCCATTCTACTCTACAGCCCTAAGCTGAAGAGCCCACTGTAGCCTTTCCTTTTAGAGAAGTTGTCTCATCCACTATATCATTTTTGTCACCCTTCTCTGTACGTTTTCTAATTTTGCTGTATCTTTTTTTGAGATGAGGTGAGCAGAATTGCACACAGTAATTGAGGTGCAGCTACACCATGGAGTGATACAGAGGCATTATAACGTTCTCATCTTTGTTTTCCACTCTTTCCCCGAGTGAAATGGTAATTCCTAACATTCTATTTGCTTTCTTACCTGCAGCTGCACACTGAGCAGAGGGTGTCAATGTATCATCAGCAATGACACCTAAATCCTTTTTCTAGGCAGTGATTCCTAATGTGGAAACCTGCATCACGGAGCTATAGTTCAGGTTCCTCTTTCCCACATGCATCACTTTGTACTTGCTCACATTAAATGTCATCTACCATTTTGATGCCCAGTCTTGCAAGGTCCTCTTGTAATTTTTCACAATCCTCTTATGATTTAACAACTTTGAACAAATTTAGTTCTCTTTAGTTTTGGCTTCATTGACCATGGAATGATTTTCCAAAGGCTGCTGAGCAGGAATGGCGTGCATTGATCATAGAAGGGAGGGAATGTCTTCAGCAGCAGACTGGCTAAGCTATTGAAGGGAGCTTTAAACTAGAATCGTTGGGACAGGGTGATCAAAGCCCGCAGGTCGGTAAATACCTTTACACAAATGAGAAAAAGGGGCAACATCTGGAAAGTAGTATATACTAAAGCTCAAAGTATGGGAAACAAGGTTCTATGATGGAAGAGGCTGAGTTGGATTTAGTGGCGATCATGGAGATTACATTACATTACATTAGTGTTTTCTATCCCGCCAATACCTTTCAGTTCAAGGCGATTTACAAAAAGAGTTGGCCTGGGCATTCCCAGGGAGCTTACAGAGTTAATAGATAGAGTGAATTTACACGAATTGAAGACTAGCATGAGCGATGGGTTTTGGGGGAGGGTTTATAAGGTTTTTGATTAGCTCATTGACAAATTTTTAAAAAACTATAGTTTTGTGATTCATGGACAGCCATGACTGGGATATCAATCATAATAAACCCTAAAGCTTGCATGCGCACTTCTAATGCTGTGATCCCTGCCTCCGTGATTTGTAGCTCCGCGCAGAGACATGGTAGTACAGCATACGGCGCGTGCGCCCATGGCAGTTTGAGGCAAGTGCGCAAGTAGCGGTTTACATCACTTGCAGCGCTTTCCTGAACTTCTTCAAGCTGGAGCCTGCGGCGGTTTGTGTGCGCCAGTTGCCCTTTTCACTCTATACAACGTGA
Organism: Geotrypetes seraphini; assembly: GCF_902459505.1. Lineage (NCBI taxonomy): Eukaryota > Metazoa > Chordata > Amphibia > Gymnophiona > Dermophiidae > Geotrypetes > Geotrypetes seraphini. The sequence goes on along the minus strand of NC_047098.1, from coordinate 65,176,531 downwards.
TTAAAAAAAAAACGGAAAAAGGTAGGTGGGAGAAGGGGCACAATAAACAGACAGGCAGGGGGCAAGGAGATAGATAGACAAACAGAAATAAAGACAAACACATAGAAAGACAGGTAGGTGGGAGAAGGGGCACGAGAAACAGAAAGGCAGGGGGCAGGGAGATAGACAGACAGAAATAAAGACACACACAGTGAAAGACAGGTAGGTGGGAGAAGGGGCATGAGAAACAGACAGGCAGGGGGCAGGGAGATAGACAGTCAGAAATAAAGACACAAACACTGAAAGATAGGTAGGTGGGAGAAGGGGCACGAGAAACAGACAGGCAGGGGGCAAGGAGATAGATAGACAGACAGAAATAAAGACACACACAGTGAAAGACAGGTAGGTGGGAGAAGGGGCATGAGAAACAGACAGGCAGGGGGCAGGGAGATAGACAGTCAGAAATAAAGACACAAACACTGAAAGATAGGTAGGTGGGAGAAGGGGCACGAGAAACAGACAGGCTGGGGCAGGGAGATAGACAGACAGAAATAAAGACACACACAGTAAAAGACAGGTAGGTGGGAGAAGGAGCATAAGAAACAGACAGGTAGGGGGCAGGGAGATAGACAGAAATAAAGACACACACACTGAAAGACAGGTAGGTGAGAGAAGGGGCATGAGAAACAGACAGGCGGGAGCAGGGAGATAGACACACACAGTGAAAGACAGGTAGGTGGGAGAAGGGGCACGAGAAACAGACAGGCAGGGGGCAGGGAGATAGATAGAAAGACAGAAATAAAGACAAACACACAGAAAGACAGGGGGTCAGGGAGAGAGATTAGAAAGAAAAAAACCAGACAGCGTCCAAGGAGAGAGAGACAGACAGACAAAAAATATAGCAGCCAAGCAGAGAAACAGAAAGAAAAAAATCAGACAGACAGATTGCGGCCAAGGAGACAGAAATAAAGAGAGACAGATAGCGGCCAAGGAGAGAGAGAGAAACAGAAAAAAAAAGACAGACAGATAGTGGCCAAGGAGAGAGATAGAAAGAAAGACATACAGAAAAAAGGGGCAGGGAGAGAGAAAGAAAGCCAGACATACAGAAAGAAAGAAAGAAATTAACAAATGCCTGTCTACACATCTATTCTAGCACCTGTTAATCTAATGGGCTTAAACACTAGACAGGGTAGGAAGAAAAGAAGGGAGAGTGGCATTATATGTTAAAGATCGTATGAAAACTACACAATTACAGGACCTACAGGCTAAGGATTAGGCAATGTAGGTCAAACTGGAAAGAGTGAATGGAAAATATATTTACATTGCTGTGATATACAGGCTAAGCAAAAAAAATTGACCCTGGAGAATTCACAGAGAAAAAAAATCCAAGAAAAACCAAAGAAACACTGTTGAAACACAACGTTCCTGATATGGACTTTATTAAAATATTAACATAGCAATCCACATAGAAAACATTCAGGACCCAGTCCATTGGAAACGTTGGACCCAACACGGTCCATTTTTCGACGCAATGTCTTCCTCATGGATCCCTGCTAGTCCTGGAGTGGAAAAGCTAAACAATCCAAAAATGCAAATGCACAGAAGTTCCGCATAAAACCGCTGCAATAGCCAGATCAGTAAAACTGCACGATAGAAGTGGCGCCACCTTTTATTTAGGAGTTTGAAGCTATTTATCCAGTAGTCTGAAGCCCTAGAGAAAGGCAGCGCATAAATCCCTCGAGGAAGATTCTTTTCAGATTGAAATGCCCACAGCTCTAGAAGAGGGCGTCGGGATTCTGTGCTTTGTATTCAGAACTAATTGTGGCTGATTCCACTATAAGACAAGTGTTGCCTTCTTTACCCTTGTTATGGTGACATTCCAGAAACCAGTGTCTTGACAAAAACAAATGCTATGTAAGAAACCAATGATTTGATCAAAATTAACGTTCTAATAACACAGAAAATTAATATTTAAAAAACAACAACATAGACTTAATAACACAAATTTATGTTTTAATAACACAGATAGCACATACAATTAATTTATAAGGTAGGGTGAGGGAGTGAGCATATATGATTAAAAAATGGATCACAGGATGCGGACCTGGAATGGTATTTAATCATAGGAGGTCCTATGATCTGAGTTTCTAAAGTTTATGTTATGCTCATCTCCCTTGGTAATATTTGGTGTTTAAAGAGATCTTTATAGAAAATCAAAATATAGTAGAATAAAAATCCTTTTGGATGATAAGATGAAGTTATGAAACCAGAAATTGCTTTGGGCAATTATTGATTTTTTGGAATAATGAGATTATGATAGTTCTTACAATCATCCCATTACCCTCTTTCTTTTTTAGCAATCTCTTGAAATGGGTAGGATGTTAATTTGAGAGCCTATATCTGATTTTCTCATATTTAATGTTAACTGTGTTACCGACAGGTCTACCGTTTTTGTTTTTTAGGGGTATTTTAATGGCACAGATATTTTGCGTGTATTACACATGCAAAATATCTGTTCCATTAAAAAAAAATTTAAAAATCCCCCACCGCCACTGCAGGCCCTCCCCAATGACCCGCCGACAATCATGCGCCCCTCGACAATTGCCATGACACCACATGTGCCCCATGACGTTCCCCCCATGTGAATATGGCAGGAGGGATGCCCACTCCTTCCTGCCACTAGACGCTTCCCCCAATGCCCCCATCCCGCGCCTTTGAGTCGGTAGCAGGAGGGGTACTCAGTCCCTCCGCTGGCTGCTGTCAGCAATGTAGGCCTTAGGCCCCTCCCCGGTGCATCGGAGAGAGCCCCCAGGAAAGAGACTTGGGAGTACTTGTAGACAAGTCAATGAAACTGTCCGCGCAATGCGCAGCAGCGACAAAGAGGGCAAACAGAATGCTAGGAATGATCAAGAAGGGTATCACAAACAGATCTGAGAAGGTTATGCTGCTGTACCAGGCCATGGTACACCCCCCACCTGGAATACTGCATCCAACATTGGTCGCCGTACATGAAAAAGGACATAGTACTACACGAAAGGGTCTAGAGAAGAGCAACAAAAATGGTTAAGGGACTGGAGGAGTTGCCGTACAATGAGATGCTAGAGAAACTGGGCCTCTTCCTCCTTGAAGAGACTGAGATGGGACATGATCGAAACATTCAAGATATTGAAGGGAATTGACTTAGTAGAGAAAGAGAGATTGTTCACCCTCTTCAATGTGAAGAGAACAAGAGGGCACTCGCTAAAGTTAAAAGGGGATAGATTCCGTACAAATGTAAGGAAGGTTTTCTTCAGCCAGAGAGTGGTAGAAATCTGGAATGCTCTTCCAGAGGCTGCTATAGGGGAAAACACCTTTCAGGGATTCAAGAAAAGGTTAGATAAGTTCCTGCTGGACCAGAACATATGCAGGTAAGGCTAGACTCAAATAGGGCACTTGTCTTTGACCTAAGGGCTGCCGCGTGAGCGGACTACTGGACACGATGGACCACTGGTCTGACCCAGCAGCAGCAAATCTTATGTTGTTATATGATGCACGGGGAGGGGCCTAAGGCCCTGATTGGCTTAAGCACCTCTGGCTCCTCCCTTGGGAGGGGCTTTAGGCACCTGGGCCAATCGAGAACTTCCTTAGGGAAGAGCGTAAGGAAGTCTCTGATTGGCCAAAACAATGGCCAATCAGGCCCTAGGCCCCTTCCTGGTGCATCCCACAATGCACCAGGAAGGGGCAGGCCCACCATTCTGAGGAAGGCGGGCAGGCCTGCCGGCTGGTTGGAGGGAGAACCCATCCGTCTAGCCATCGATTAAGGTTAGTGGGGGGGTCCGAGAGAGGTTGTCTGGCAGGAGGGCTTGGGCTCCCTCCTGCCCGGTAATTGTGGGGGTATGAGGGGGGTTGTGTCCCTGCCCCATTCCTGTAAGCTCTGCCTTAACCGCACAAGTCTCAAACACTTTTGATTTTAAAGTGTTTGAGGCTTGGGTAGATGAGGATGGAGCTTGCAGGAATGGGGCAGAGACAGGCAAAGAGCACGCCAGGAAGGGACAGGAAAATGAGTCCCCGTGGGGATGGGGAAAAATTTGTCCCAGAGTCATTTTCTAAGTGGCACCTTTTCTAAAACTGGTGCTTATATGTGTGTTCTGATTTACATACCTCCTACGTCTCTATGAAAGGTCCTACCAAGCTGGCACAAAACAGAAAGATGTTCTCCTGCTACTCATTTTGGCCAGATGCATGTACCTTCCAATTCATTTTCCTTTTCTTGCCTCCACCTATCTGTGTCTTTGTCTTCTCCATCTTACCTGCTTAGGGGTCTTTAGAGTATGCTGTGCTGTTGTCTTGGCAACGATGGTGTGGCTGTTCCCGGGACTTGGATGGAGAGACAGAGACAGACCAGACACTACCTGTGCCTTTAAGTCTGTGATGCTGACCTTCTCTTCTGCCACTGTGATGGGGGTTTCTCCAAGGACCATATCCATCAGGGGCGAGACTACCTACAGCGAGAGAGAAAGCTCAGTTTCAGATTCAAGGCTTTTTTTTATGTTGGTTGGAAAATTTTACATGTGTTTCCAAAGTAATACATATTGAAAAGGGGCTGATGGTCATATAATTGGTTACCTTTAATAAAATACTAAAAAAAGAAGCAAAGTTAAATTCGTTGGTTTGACTATAGATGGATAAAGATAATTAGATTTTGTCGGCTATCTGTGCCCAACTTACTTGGATTCTGTTTATCAAACAACAGTGAATATTGGCATTATCCGGTTAACATTTTGTCATGTCACTAGCACTCCTCCTTCTCTGTATTAAATTTGGCAGTCATTTATTATTTGGTGGTTATCTTTATTGGTAAGAAGGGATGCTTATCTGTTTAGTGCTGCTGAATAAACATGACTAGGGTTGCCAGATTTTCCAATCGGAAAATCTGGACTCCTAGACCGATGCGCTTTGAGGAGGCTTTTCAAAACCTGGACAAAGTGCCTGGTTTTGAAAAGCCGTCCGGGAAAATCCGGACATCTGGTAACCCTAAACATGACCAACCACCAGAAAGCCCTTAGACCAGAGGTGTCCAATGTCAGTCCTCGAGGGCCGCAATCCAGTCGGGGTTTCAGGATTTCCCCAATGAATATGCATGAGATCTATTTGCATGCACTGCTTTCAATGCATATTCATTGGGGAAATCCTGAAAACCCGACTGGATTGCGGCCCTCGAGGACCGACATTGGACACCCCTGCCTTAGACTTTTAAAGTCAGATCTATTTGTAATGAGGAATCAAGTTTCAAGTTTATTTATTTATTTTTTAGTTCAATAAGTTTTTTATTATAATTTGAATAATATATTATCCATTAATAACAGGAAAAAAAGAAAATCTACAATCAAAGTACATAATTACATCATGCATAAATCCTTTTTAAGCCCACAAGAAGGGGGGGGGGCAGGTACTAATACAACAAGAAAAAGTAAAAGAAAAGATTAAGGAAGGATTCTCGGCTCGCCTTCGCGAACCTTGTATCAATCCTTACTGTTATAGGAATACATTCCTCCTCAAAATCTTAGGAATGAAACAGTACAAAAAGAATACTACTATTTCTGCTCACGTGCAACTAGAAATTGTTGCAGTTGAATGAGATCCCAAAAAACATATTCAACATCATGTAACTTAACTAAACATTTACAGGGAAATTTTAAATAAAAAGATGCCTCTAGGGCCAAAACTCTAAGCTTTAACTTCAAAAACTCTTTCCTTCTAAATTGAGTAGCTCTAGAAACATCAGGAAAAATCCTAACTAAGTCACCACAAAATTTAGTTAACCTATTTTTAAAGTAAAGTTTCATGATTGACATTTTATCTATCTCACTCATGCATGTTATCACCAGGGTACACCGACTCTGGATCACATCTTGACTGTCTTCCAAAAATTCAGTTAAATTAATTTCTGTAGTAATCAGATGGTCCACTTCTTGGGCAGATTCTTTTTTTTTTGAGGTACATAATAATTATTTATTGGAAAATTCTCCGCATTGGGCAGCCTCAGTATTTCTTTAAAAAAATTTTTGAACAAAATTTCAGGTGATAATAAATGAGTTACAGGGAAATTGACCAAGCGGAGATTTCTCGTTCTATTCATGTTCACTGCAAAAGAAAACTCGTGACAGGCAATGACAGAACTTCACTGTGTGAACTACTGGTACTCTATCACGGCTTCCTGTGATACATCTCATGTTCTGTAGTGGCTGCTGAATGAGACATTACAATGTCAGTGAGAGACAAACACAATTCAGGAGTGAGTAGCATTGGGTCCCAATGCCTTTCTAAGTGCTTTATGCACTAGCTGTTGTCTCAGAAAACAGAACTGATTCATACAGACAGACCCATCGACCTTGACATAGCTGATATTACCATCTGAGGAAACAAAGATTCTGCTTACTATGGCAAAACTGGACTGAGGTAAGAATTAATTACAGCACGATTTTTCCTGCAGCGTATCTTTGATATCAGGAAAGGAAAATTCGAGTGCGGTGGTCAAGAGCCTGTCAGGCTTAGAAGGCTGAGCCTGACAGCATTTTTTCTGCATTAAATACTGAAAACATAGCACAATATGATGCAGGTAGAAAGACAGAAATGGGCTGGTGAAAATATGTAATAAGGCATTTTTGAAAGGGATTGGGACTTGTATACTGCCTTTTTGTATTTCGACAACCACACTCAAAGTGGTTTACATACAGGTACTTCAAGCATATTTCCTGTCTGTCTCAGCGGGCTCACAATCTATGGTAGTGGAGGATTAAGTGACTTGCCCAAGGTCACAAGGAGCAGTATGGGATTTGAACCCACATCCTCAGGCCCTTTGTGTCCTTAGTATTTTTATAGACTTATTGGGATTTGGTTTTATTTTTTTATTCATTTGGATGTGTGTTTTCTAGTTTGATTTTGTTTTAATTTGCCTTTTTGTCCTGTACAAGAAATATTCTTGAAGGTGGTGGGTCTATGTTGGTGATTACTGGGAAAATATTATACAGTTATCTCCGTGATGGAGGTAGCCCCAGGCTTTCAAAGCCTTTTTTGTGGAGACATAAGGAAATGGGAAGGTTTGATACAGCACTCACCTTGAAGGAAGTGATGCCAGGTTCCCGACCAGCCAATGTATTACTGTCAACCATTTGTGCAATCCTGGGGTCTTCCACTTTCATGAAGTCATTGACCAGATCAGTGACTTCTACCATCCAATCAGGATCTAGCATGGTGATCACCTGATCAGTGCCCTCCGAAGAGGTAGTATGGAACTGAGTGAACACTTGCAGTGTGGCATGCTGGTACAGCAGGGTACAACCACGATTTTGCTTCTCCTCTTTATCTTCGTCGTCATCATCACTTTCACGTACTGACCTGTCATGAAAGCAGAAGGATAATAAGGACAGCTTGCCTAGCCAATCATGGCATAACTTTTCCTTTACTATCCATAATTGTTTCATTTTCGGCTCCTTTTTTCCCCACAGAATAGCATTTAACTGCTGAACTGAATGATTTACAGAGCATTTTTCATCCAAACAGAATCCCAAAGCCCTGTAACAGAGTTATTGCAAATCCTCTGATTTTTGTGGGGTGGGCAATGTTGGATCTAGGATGCATTGAAAATAATCCATTTACTGGTGGGGGATGCCAAAGCCCCATCAGCCAAAGAAATTCCCTACCAAGCCACTCACCTCCTCCTCATGCTGCTGCAGTAACTCAGAAGTCATGGGCGGCATGCGCAAGGAGTCCCCGCGTCAGTGGCCGGAGGCCACAATCACTTGGTTTCCCTATACTTGTTTCAATTTACTAGATGCATTTGACTCATTGAAATAAAAAGTGTGGAATAACATGTAAGCTCCATATCATATTTATTTATTCAGTTTTCTACACCGTTCTCCCAAGGGAGCTCAGAATGGTTTACATGATTTTATTCATAGAAACATGAAACATGACAGATAAAGAGCAAATGGCCCATCTAGTCTGCCCATCCACAGTAACCATTGTCTCTTTCTCTCTCCAAAAGATCCCACTTGCCTATCCCAGGCCCTTTTAAGCTCAGAAACAGTCTCTGTCTTCACCACCTCTTCTGGGAGACTCAAGCATTTTTCCCCCATCTGTCCCAGTGGGCTTACAATTTATCCAATGTACCTGGAGCAATGGGGGGATTAAGTGACTTGTCCAGGGTCACAAGGAGCAGCTGAGGCTGTAGCTTTAACCACTGCACCACACTCTGTGCATGCGTGTGAATCTGTGTTTTGCTCCTCTGATCATATTTTCTGCCTTTTTCTGGAACTAGAGCACTCAGCGGGGGCACTGAGGGGTGACTGTGTTCAATGTCGTGGAAAGCAAGAGATACTAATTTTCTGGCTGTAATAAAGCCGAGAATGAAAATGTCCTTTGCTATCTGGCATCTGCTCTTCTTCCATGAAGCCTCTCATTACAGGGTATGACTTCAGACATGGCTGGGCATACTGAGGGCAGGAGAGAAGACTGGCGCTGCCAGGCTCCATTTTAAGGATTAGTGTTCCACCAGGACTCTGAGAATGGAACAAGCTAGTCCTGCACATATGGGAGAAAATTTTAAAGGCTTAGTTGGAATCTAGGTGAGTTAAAAAAAAATAAATAAAAGGGTTGTTAAAGAAGGAGACTGTTTGAATCTGCATAGGTCGTCTTATAACCTCTTAAAAGTACAGACATATATTCACAAAAAAGTTACTTTTAACCATATTAAGTAGATGTTCCAGGTTGTTTTGAGGGTGTGTTTGAAAACTGCAGGTAACAGGGGCATTCTGACAGTGATCTGTTGTTCCAGTGGTCCATACACCCTTGTATGGGGTTATTTGTGCTCGAGTGCGGCAATGAAATATCTCTACAGACTCCTTTTGAGAATCTGGGCATGCAGAGAAATGTGGGCAATTTTACCTGCTTTGAAGCGTCTGTTCAGTATGTAGATCTGAGTCTCCCTGATTTTTGAAGGACAAGGCTAAAGAAGATGTATGGAGTCTGCCTCAGAGCATCCCAGAACTCCTTTCTGGTATCTCAATAGGCTTTAAATCAGTGGTTCCCAACCCTGTTCTGGGGTACACCATTAAAAGCATGGCGTAAAAAGCCGCGCTGACAAGCACACGCCGGACATATTCACATCGCTGGTTCACTCTATTTAAAGCCTTATCTTTTACGTGTTAAGGGGGGGTGTGAGTGGGAAACCCCCCAGACTAGAGTTAGAAGTGCTGGCGCTCCAGTTCGGGTGTAACCCCCCCAATACACTGAAAACTCCTATTTTTCCCTGTTCTGGAGTTTTCAGTGTAATGGGCCCCACACCCCCCCCCCCTCAACGGGAGCGCCAGAACTTCTAACCCCCCCCCCTCAGAGCATAAAAGATAAGGCTTTAAATAGGGTGAACTGGCAACGTGCATATGTCCAGGCGCGGCTTTGTCCGCTGCGCTTTTGACGCATCACCCTGTTCTGGAGGACCACCAGGCCAGTCAGGTATTTGATAGCTCTAATGATTATGCTTGGGCAGATTTGCATGCCTGTCACCTCCATTATATGCAAATCTCTCTCATGCATATTCATTAGGGCTATCCCAAACACCCAACTGGCCTGGTATCCTCCAGGACAGGGTTGGGAACCACTGCTTTATATCATACTTCATCACTGAGATGTCAGAAGGTTTCACTGTGGGCAGGCAGGAGTATCCCCTCTTTGAGGAACAGATGTGACACTGAATTTGGGCATGCACACAACCCCTCATGTGGTGAGTGCCAATGCCTTGGCAATAGCTTTATCCTGCCCAGCCTGACGTGATGCATGATGGAGTAGGTGCTCTGAGGATAAGTTCCTGAAGGATACAGGGATTGAGGGATACAGATAGAGATAGAGATAGGTTCATAAAAGGGTATAGATAGAAGAATAATGAGAATTGAAAGGTTTTAGTCAAAGGATTATTTACAGGTCATGGACCTGATGGGCCGCCGCGGGAGCAGACTGCTGGGCGCGATGGATCCCTGGTCTGACCCAGCAGTGGGGGTATTATAGAAATGGTGACTGAGGAGGCAACCATGGCACTCCTGTAAATATGTACAGAATTTGAATAATGCCTAATTTTTTAGCTATCATAATTACATTTCTTCTCAAATTCTACATTAAGGGCAAGACTGAAAATTTTAACACCATTGCTAAACTGTTTTATGGCGGTTTAGCCTGCACGCATTTTAGCAGCGGATTATCAAAACGGACTATCTCTGTCTTTAGCGAGGTTTCTAGCAGTCTCCGACAATGGCATGCAAATGTGCTCATTAACTGATTCTTAGCCACATATCCAAGTCTTGGTCTGACAAAACCTTCTGGCTTGCAATAGGTGGAATCAGAAAGGTTAGCACCTATCACACGATAACATGTCTCTGCTGAAGAAAAAGCCATTTAAAAGCCCATTATTTTCTTACATTGATAGGACTTGAATTCAGTACTTCAATCTGCATTATCTTATCTTATTATCTTACATTATTTTATATTACAGATTATATTAAGTATTCAGTTTATTTCTGTTTTGTCTTTCCTATTTTTAAATGAAGTTCTTTTCATTACTTTGATTGGATTGTGTTGTTAACCGCTTTGATCCTATTTAGCAAATTGAGCGATATATTTAAGATTTTTAATAAACATTCTGTGAACGATCCGAGACCCCCCTCGCATATTATTGCATAAAAGAGTAGGTAAGTGCAGAAGTTTTGGTGTTTAAGGAAAAAATCTACTGTTAAGCAGGGCAGGATTAATTTGTCGAGGGCCCCTAGGCACATAAGTCCACTGGCCCCCTGCCCCCATTTATTTACCCATTTTCTTATTTACTTCTTTATTTCCACTTTATTTCTTTTATTTTAAAATTCAAAACAAACAACAAAGACTACCATACCAGTGCCAGTGTAGTTTTTCTTCTATGCAACCTCCAAATATCTCTGAACAAATCCCTCCTTTCTAGAGGAAGAGATCTTCAGCTGGCAGGGCTTTGGGAAGCCAACCAATTTGTATTTTGCATTTGGGTAGAAGGCATGGAGCATAGTAGGAAAAAAATTTAGTTCCCGTCATTTTATTGGACTAATACATTTCTCAGTTAGCTTTCAGAGGTTAAAACCTCTTTCTTCAGGTCAGTAAACTATACTGCTGTTACAGTATCCCTGTCCTGACCTGAGTAAAGGAGTTATGGTCTCTGAATTAGTAAAAAATGTATTAAAATTAGTCCAATAAACAGGATTACCTTAGTTCTATTTTCTATTAATAAACGATTATCAACACAGCTACAATAATACTTTATCCTAAAGCAAAAAGAAATAAATAAAACAAATAGAATTTTTTTTCTACCTTTGTTGTCTGGTTTCTGCTTTCCTCATCTTCTCATCATTCTCTTGTTTCCATCCACTGTCTGCCCTCGAGCCTCTTCCATATGGCATTTGCTCCTCTTCCAGAAACTGTATGCTTTTCCTTTCATCTCTCCCTCCCCCACATTGATCTGGCCAAGTCTGGAGGGCCTGGAGCATGCGCGGATGTGTGCGATGCCAGATGCTCTCCAGATATGGCTGGAGCTCATTGGGGCTTTCCAAAACCCAGACAAACTGCTGGGTTTGGAAAGTCTGTCCAGGTCCCCAAACTGTCCTCCAAAAAGAGGACATGTCCGTGTTTTCCCAGACGTCTGGTAACCCTATCTATTGTCATCAGTTATTTCATTTAATAGATCTCCTGGAAAAAATCCTCCGTTTTGAAGGGACCTTGATCTGATAGAAACACTTCCTCCCTTCCTCCCTTTCAGAGCACTCAAGAGTTGCAGTGGTCTCTCTGTCTTAGATGAGCCAGAAGGATACTCCCAGCCTCCTTCTACAGGGATTTTAACAGATCTCCTGGCTCCAACCAGTCTGCCACACAGCACCCACACTCACTGGTTCCTACTGCAACATCTACCACTCCAGGTGCTTGAAGTTTAAAGTCAAACTGCCAAAACTGTATCAGTCCCAAAGCCTGGGACTGAACACAAGCATGCTGATTTTAAAAAGCAGGCAGCCTCAATGCTTAAGGACTGCAACCAACACTTCATTTCTGGTCATCATCACTTTGAAGGAGTAACCAAAGTGACCTTTCAACTTCTCCAACACCAACTCCAGCAGTCCTAATGAACTCATGCACTATTTCATCCTTTAACTAGTGCACGAAATTCACATATTGCTATATTAATATGAATTCAGCTGAACATTTACAATGTCAATTTTTGTCCCATTTTCTTTTCAGGTTAGATTAAAAATTACAGAACTCCTCAACCAACCTCTCCTGAAACCATAGGCATCTCTAAGGGGTGGGAAGTCTTGCCATCCTAGCCCAATAGCAGCACAGTGCCCCTGCCAGTGCAGCATTGCCTCCTTGCCTTTCTCTCCTCCACCTCCTACTGTTCCCTCCTGTGAGTCTGGGATAATCTCATAAGAACATAACAATAGCTTTACTGGGTCAGACCAATGGTCCATCAAGCCCAGTAGCCTGTTCTCACGGTGGCCAATCCAAGTCACTAGTACCTGGCCAAAACCCAAAGAGTGGCTTCCCCCATGTCTTTCTCAATAACAGGCAATGGACTTTTCCTCCAGGAAATTGTCCCAAACCCTTCTTACCAGCTACGTTATCTGCTCTTAACACAACCTCTGGCAATGATTTCCAGAGCTTAACTATTCTCTGAGTGAAAAAGTATTTCCTCTTATTAGTTTTAAAAATATTTCCCTGTAACTTCATCAAGTGTCCCCTAGTCTTTGTAATTTTTGACGGAGTGAAAAATTGATCTGCTTGTACCCCTTCTACTCCACTCAGGATTTTGTAGACTTCAATTATATCTCCCCTCAGCCATGTCTTTTCCAAGCTGAAGATCCCTAACCTTTTTAGTCTTTTCTCATATGAGGAATTCCATCCCCTTTATCATCTTGGTTATTCTTCCTTGAACCTTTTCTAGTGCTGCTATATCTTTCTTGACATAAGGAGACCAGAATTGAACGCAATACTCCCTCATGAGCCCTATAAACTTGCAGTGTTCATTGGCACTGCCAACAGCATTACTATCAGGTTCACGATACAAAGTTATTCAGAGTAGTGAAGACACAGGGAGATTGCGAAGATCTGCAACGTGACATAATCAGGCTCGAGGAATGGGCATCGACATGGCAGATGAGGTTCAATGTGGACAAGCATAAAGTGATGCATGTCGGTAACAAAAATCTCAAGCATGAATACAGGATGTCCAGGGCGGTACTTGAAGAGACCTCCCAGGAAAGGGACTTAGGAGTTCTGATCGACAAGTCGATGAAGCCGTCCATACAATGTGCGGCGGCTGTGAAAAGGGTGAACAGAATGCTAGGAATGATAAAGAACAGATTGGAGAAGGTTATCATGCCACTGTACCGGGCCATGGTGTGCCCTCACCTGGAGTACTGCGTATAGCACTGGTTGCCATACATGAAGAAGGACACGGTACTACTTGAAAGGGTCCAGAGAAGAGCGACGAAGATGATTAGGGGTTTGGAGGAGCTGCCGTACAGCGAAAGATTAGAGAAACTGGGCCTCTTCTCCCTCGAACAGAGGAGATTGAGAAGGGACATGATCAAAACATTCAAGGTACTGAAGGGGATAGACTTAGTAGATAAAGACAGGTTGTTCACCCTCTCCAAGGTGGGGAGAACGAGAGAGCACTCTCTAAAGTTGAAAGGGGATAGATTCTGTACGAACAAAAGGAAGTTCTTCTTCACCCAGAGAGTGGTGGAAAACTGGAATGCTCTTCCAGAGTCTGTCATAGAAGAAAACACCCTCCAGGGATTCAAGACAAAGTTAGACAAGTTCCTGCTGAACAAGGACGTACCCTGATAGGGATAGTCTCAAGTCAGGGCACTGGTCTTTGACCCGAGGGCCGCCGTGGGAGCAGATTGCTGGGCATGATGGACCACAGGTCTGACCCAGCAGCGGCAATTCTTATGTTCACTCTCTAGCTAGCCCCAGGGTACTTCCCTCTAATGCAACTTCCTGTTGCCACAGGGGAAGGATGTGGTAGAGGAAAAGCTTTGAAGCGGCTGGAGGGAGCTCTAAATAATTGCTGATGGCAGTGCTGGTGAACATTGCAAGTTTGTAGGGCCTGGGGGGGAGGGAGACAGACCTGCAGGAGTGACCAGAGTTGGGAAAAGCTGCACATAGAAGGGAATGGGAGAAGGGCGAGGAAGAGAAATGCAACACATGGATGGAAGGAGAGGGAGAAATATAACACAAAAAGGGAAGGGAGAGGAAGAGAGGCTAAATGCACAGGAAAGGAAGGGAGGGGGATGCTGCAAAGGATAGGGATGGGAGAGGAAAGGGAGAATGCTGTACAAAGATGGAAGAGAAGGGAGGTGCCACCCCAAATATTTTTGTATAGACATCACTGCCTGAAACACAGATTTATCTCAGATAATTATAATTTCTTCTCTTAATAGTATATCATTCAGTAAAGAATTAACTCCAGTTTAAAACTTTCTAAATAAGGATCAATTCTTTGTTTTCCTTGTGGGTTGTTTGTTGTTTTTTTTTTGGGGGGGTGAGACTATGCTTTTTTTTTGTGTGTGCGTGCGTGTGTATATCCTTTCTTTTGTTATCCCCTAGTCTTTGTAATTTTTGACGGCGTGAAAAATCAATCCACTTGTACCCGTTCTACTCCACACAGGATATTGTAGACTTCAATCATATCTCCCCTCAGCCATCTCTTTTCCAAGCTGAAGAGCCCTAACCATTTGTCTTTCCTCATACGAGAGGCATTCCATCCCCTTTATCATCTTGGTCGCTCTTCTTTGAACCTTTTCTAGCGCCGCTATATCTTTCTTGAGATAAGGAGACCAGAATTGAATGCAATACTCCAAATGAGATCGCACCATGGAGCGATACAGGGGCATTATGATATTCTTAGTCTTGTTAACCATCCCTTTTTTAATAATTCCCAGCATCCTTTGGATGGAAGGTTACATAGTATTGTCTACAATGATACCCAGGCAGTTTGTTCTAGGCATACGGTGCAGCAAGTTGGAAGAAGGGAGTCTGAAGCCGGCTGTAGAGGAGAAGGGTACAGATAAAAGAGACTTACCCGATGAGCAGAGTGCTCAGGGGAAGCATAGGGAGAGATGAGAAAGGAGAGATACTGAGGAGTTGCAGAGCGAAAACACTTATAGGTCAGTAAAAGGAGTTTGAACTGTATGCGGAAACGGATAGGGAGACAATGAAATTACTTGAGGAGAGGGATAATATGGGCATAGCAAGATTGGCAAAATATGAGGCATGATAAAAGATAATTTTTAAAAGGCCCTTATCTAGGTTTGCTGTCCCTGATTTCCAAATGAATTCCCTGTCTAATGCTTTTCCCTTAAGCTCAGAATCTTATTCTCATAGAACAATGGATCAGCTGTATGCTAGAGAATGACACGTGGCTGTTACCCGCGGGTAACCCCCTGAAACGGGGGGGGGGGGGAGTGCTCATTGTGGGTTCGGGGACAAGGCCATCCACTGCCCCATGGAGCGCTGAATGGTCTTGTCTCTACAATTAGGGGAACGCGCGATCACCGTTCGCGCACGGCCCCCTCCCTCGTTCCTACTGGAAGTTGCGTCAGAGGAGAAGCTTCTGCCCTCAGATGCATGCGACTTCAGGCAGGCTCTGGCGGCTTGAACTACCCAAGGGGTGCTGAAGGGTGGTGGAAAGGAACAGACGCTGAAGGGGGGTGGAGAGGAACAGACGCTGAAAGGAAATGGGGAAGAGAGAGTGGGGAGAAGACGCTGAAGGGAAATGGGGAACAGAGAGTGGGGAGAAGACGCTAAAGGGAAATGGGGATCAAAGAGTGGGGAGGAGACGCTGGAAGGGAAGAAGACAGAGATGCCAGACGATGGGGGGAGTGGAGGCAAGAAGATGGGTGCCAGACCAATGTGAAAGGGGGTGGGCGGAGGGAGAGATGGAAGGAAGAGGCACAGTAACAGAGCAAATGGAAGATGCAGAGAGAAGGCAGACAGTGGATGGAAGGAATTGAATGAGGAGAAGATGAGGAAAGCAGAAACCAGACAACAAAGGTAGAAAAAAACATTTATATTTATTTATTTTGCTTTAGCATAAAGTAGTATATTATTTGTGTTGATAAAAATTTATAAATAAAGCCCTGCCAGCTGAACATCTCTTTCTCCAGTTCAGCAGCCAGAACTTTGATTTATAAGGAAGGAATAAGTTAAATATTGTACTACTGAGGCTTGTATGGATGCTGCGGGGACAGTAGTCACGGGAACGGGGCGGTGACAGGGATGGTGGTCATGGGAACGGGGTGGTGATGAGGACAAATTTTTTCCCCATGTCAGTCTCTACTGTTTGTGCTCTCTAACTCCAAACGCTAAGCAGCTATTATCTCATTACCAAGCAGGCTTTCACACTCTCACACACTTGAGCAGATAATATTGGTTTAAATACAGCAAGTTTCCAATAATGCTGCAGTCTCAGCAAGGTCAAGAGAATGAAAAACTCAAATCCAGCCTAGTAGGCACATTAATACTGTCAGCTACTGGCAGCAGTATTTCAGCTTCTGTTTGTCTCCTAATTCCGACCATACAAATCAGGATTTTTGTCCAGAAGTTCATTCTCAGCATAAATAAAACTAGATGTTCTCTTCAGATTCTTAATAACTCAGAGCTGAAACTGTTTGAAATAAAGCAGTACTGCCTTAAACACACACTACCTGATTTTCAGTTTCAAGTTCTTTGGGTTTTGGCCAGGTACTAGTGACCTGGATTGGTCACCGTAAGAACAGGCTATTGGACTTGATGGACCATTGGTCTGACCCAGTAAGGCTATTCTTATGTTCTTATGACGTCTGGTGGATAGTCAGGGAAAGAGTGCAAGGAATCAGCTCAAATAGCAGCTCTTTAAATACTCACTGACTTTGCAGAGCCTACGAGTCTGTTTGGCTACATCAACGCAAATAGCAAGGACAGCTTCTTGGCAGCAAATTAAATGAATAGCAAGTTGTGTCCAAACTAATAAAATAAATCAATAGCAGAGTTCAATTTTTCAAGTTCTAGTGCTATTGAGCAGCATTTTCCCCTAGTTTAAGTGGCAGGCTGGTTTTATTCAAGCCGTCTCTGATTTACCGCTTTAACTGACATGCAGGGCAAAGTGATGCACCAACTAAAACATAAAAGAACGGGACTAAATCGTAAAGGCAGGAAAGATAATCATTCACACCAGATCATGACACTGAAATGTTACTGTTGTCCTTACTTGATACAGTCCGTTCTGGTTTTGATAAAGGTTCCTTTTTCTCTCCCTTTGTCGTCCCCCCCAAAAAAACTGCTGATATACCCAACAGCTGAAAATATTAGGACACACCAGTATAGAAAATTGAACAGGAGTAGAGAATGACACGGGGACAAATTTTTCCCCATCCCCACGGGAACTAATTTTCCTGTCCCGGCAAGTTCTTTTCCTGTCCATGCCATATTCCTGCAAGCTCCGTCCTCATCTGCACAAGCCTCAAACTCTTTAAAATCCTAAGTAGCAACATTCTAGAGCTGAGATTGTGATGTCATAATGCCTCATTCCACCAATGCCTAAGCTCCGTCCTCATCTGCACAAGCCTCAAACGCTTTAAAATCCTAAGTAGCAACATTCTAGAGCTCAGATTGTGATGTCATAATGCCTCATTCCACCAATGCCTAAGCTCCGTTCTCGTCTGCACAAGCCTCAAACACTTTAAAATCATAAGTGTTCAAGGTTTGTGTAGTTAAGGCTGATCTTACAGGAATGGGGCAGGGACAGCGACAGAACTCGTGGGGACGGTTTGGGGAAATTGAGTTCCTGCACGGATGGGGAAAAATTTATCCCCATGTTATTCTCTAAACAAAAGTAACTGATTTAAGAAAGAAATGTCACACTGGGTTCTGCATTACAGTAGAAGGAGAGCCAGAGAAGCTTCCTGTTTCCCTAGGTATGCTTTGTTAATTGCTCTAAATTAATTGCTGTTTCTTTGTTTTATTAATCACATCTGCCATAACTGGGTGTTAAGGAAACCTGACAGCTTGTTCACCTCCCTCAGTTTACCAAAACATCCGCAGTTTCTACTGTCAGTGCTCAGTACTCATTCTTAATATGAGACATTCAGGTGCTGGGGATGGCTGTCTTTGCAAAACATGAAACTCCATATGCCCATAAGTGCTTGAGAAACCTTCTTCATAGCTACGCTTTTTTTAAAAACATTTCTTTCTTTTTTGGGCTCAGTGCAATAGTTTCAGGTTTATTATGGTTTAAGCCTGTTAAGAACATAAGAACATATGAAGTTGCCTCCGCTGGGTCAGACCAGGGGTCCATCACGCCCATCAGTCCGCTCCTGCGGCGGCCCATCAGGTCCATGACCTGTAAGTGATCCTTTGTCTAAAACCTTTCAATTCCCATTATTCTTCTATCTATACCCTTTCATGATCCTATATCTACCTCTCTCTATATCCCTCAATCCCTGTATCCTTCAGGAACCTGTCCAATCCCTCTTTGAATCCCCTTAATGTACTCTGTCCTATCACATCCTCTGAGTGAAGAAAAATTTCCTAGCATTGGTTCTAAACCTGTCCCCTTTCAATTTCTCTGAGTGCCCCCTTGTTCTTGTAGTTCCCAATAGGCTGAAGAATCTGTCCCTTTCCACCTTCTCTATGCTCTTCATGATCTTGTAAGTCTCTATCATGTCTCCTCTGAGTCTCTGCTTCTCAAGGGTGAAGAGCCCCAGCCTTTCTAGCCTCTCTGCGTATGAAAGGTTTTCCATACCTTTTATCATTCTTGTCGCTCTTCTCTGAACCCTCTCAAATATCTCCATGTCCTTCTTTAGGTACGGCGACCAATATTGGACACAGTATTCCAGATGTGGGCGCACCATTGTGCAATACAGCGGCATGATGACTTTGTTCTGGTTGTAATACCCTTCTTAATAATACCCAACATTCTGTTTGCTTTCTTTGAGGCTGCTGCGCATTGTGCTGTTGACTTCATTGTTGTGTCCACCAGCACACCCAAGTCCTTTTCAAGGTTACTTGCCTCTAGTACTAATCCCCCCCCCCCATTTGGTAGCTGAACATCGGGTTCTTTTTCCCTATATGCATGACCTTGCATTTCCCTACATTGAAGTTCATTTTGGCCCTCATTGATCCTCCACTGCATTTATCACCCTTTCAATCCCAGCTCCATTCCTATCTATCCTTCCATTGCCTCCAAGGCCATTTTTCCTGTCCCTATATTCCACCCCCATCTGCTTCTCTTCCTTTTTTATCCTCTCTCTTGTACCCCACCCCAGGACCAATTTCTCTCTCGTCTCTCCCCTGCCCCTCCCAATGGTACTGCAACTCTCCCCCTCCCCATTCCAACATCTGCCACTTTAACCCTCTTCACCCAACCGCACCCCAACACCAGAGCCTGCACAAATCCAAACCCCACCCCCCTCCCCCATTTACCTCCTCCCTGGCCACTGCACTGAATCTTTGGGCAGGCTGCCCCTCCCCAGCCCTTCACCCTGATGGACCCTCCACACACACCCACACCTGGTCCACCACCCCTACAGGTCAGCCCTTCCTCCGTGTGGGTCTGGCCTCCTGGACCCCCATAACTTACCCGAGGCAGCAGCAGCGATCCTGACCTACCAACCCCTCCTCCCTCCCTCTGTGCCGCAAAGCAGTAGCAGAATTCCTGACCCCCCATTCATTACCCAAAGCAGCAGTGGCAGCGCTGTAAACAGGCAGTTCACGGCCAGCCCCGACAGGGCCTTTCCTTTACCGCATCCAAAGTGATGCAGCAGAGGAAAGGCCCTGCCAGGGCTTACCACTAACAGCCTGTTTACAGCGCTGCCACTTCTGCTTTGGGTAAGAAATGGGGGGTTGGCAGATCAGGACTTAGCTGCCACTGTGCTGAAACGCTTCCCTGCTCGGCAGTTCCTTCCTGAGACACTTCCCTGCTCAATGGTTTCTTCCTGAGATGCTTTCTTGCTCGGCGTACCTCCCTGCTTGGCAGTTCTTCTACTGCGCATGCGGAGGCATGGAGTTTCAAGTGCGCATGCGCGGCTAGGGCTTTAATACCAAAGTGGTTTACCATATAAAACAATTTTAAAACAAACAAAAATAATTAAAAACAATGGAAAGGACATATAGTGTATATGTGAATTTGAATTGTCATGACATGGCACAAGAGGAAAAAAAGGGAGGGTTTACAATTTATAAAATAAAAAATTGAAAAGGTAATGGGAAGAACGATATGGAGAAGGGGAAAGCTTATGTGATCCATTTATCTAAATCTCAAAAGCATCCTTAAAGAGAAAGGCTTTAAGGTTAGTTTTAAAATGATTAGAGTTAGTTTCCAGTCTTAACACTAAGGGGAGGGCATGCCATAGAGTGGGAGGAACTAGAGAATAGATGGTTTTGCGAGTTGTCATAAAATAACTGGTGAACAGATAGGACCGTAAGAAGATGTTGCCGAGATGATTGCAAAGTACGCAAGGTTTCGTACCAGATCAGAAGTCTGTCGATAAATGAAGGAGAGTGATTGGCCTGAACGTTGAATGCAAGAAATGCAATTCTGTGGGACATGAACAAAAAGCCTTCTGAGATCAAACTGAATGTCTATGTGTGTCAGAATTTAAGTTTTGCTACAGTGCTCTAATCCATTTGGAGCAGCTCAGCCTAGCTCAATCAATCTTTGAGTGGATGTAAGACCTTTGGGGGACATCTAACTTTTCTATGTTACATAGGTGGGGAATGATTGCAAGGAACAAATTTGTCACTTTTCTCATAAGAAATCATTTGGTTTCTGTGTGAGTGCGTTTCTTATAATGCAGGTAATATAACGAAATAAAACAAAAAAACAAAAGAAATAGGGTGATACCTTTTTATTGAACTAACTCAATGCATTTTATGATGAGCTTTTGAAGGTAACCCTTCTTCATTTCAGAAAAAAACCAAAAACCAAATGTAGACAAATAGGCCCTGATTCTCTAAAGTGCATCCCGATTTTAGGCGTCCTACAGCTGTCTAATCAGCCAATCGGGATGCACGTTTTTGAAAAAAAAAATGCTCCCCAGGCAAGCCTGAAGGCACCTCCGGGAGCCTAGGGAGACCCGCAAGATGCCTAAGCTCGTCTAAGGGCCTTAGGCGGCCCTACGCGTCTCCCTAGTAGAGGAGAAGCTTAAAATGTAGGCCAGCAAAATGCTGTAAGTGCTGAGAAAAGGAGCGTGTTAAGTGGACTTGTAACGGAGCCGGAAAGTGCCTTAGCACATAAAGGGGTGCACCCATGGGCCTATTTAGGTGTGTCCATTTATGTTTGCCATTGACCAGTCAAAATGGTGGTTGCCTACATTTAGGCATGCTAATTTATGCTGTTATTCCATAATGGCATCTCGGTACACAGATGTTGTCGTGGAAATGGAGCTCAGTACACGGCATCGGTGTACCTAATTGGAGATGCCAAATGATAGAATTGCATCAAGAAATTGTAAGCCCTCCTTGACACAAGAAAATACCTGCTATACCTAAATGTAACATTCCTTGAGCTGCAGCTGCAAAAGGAGTGAGCGAAATCCCAAATCTCATCCCTTCCTTGCCAAATAATGGGCTGCTTCATTCAGGTTGTTTTACCAGAAACTACAAACTAAACACAGACTTGGAAAGTCCCAATAATAAGAGTTTGCTGTGATTCTGTGTTGTCTATTGTACATCACTGTACCTTCTATCAGGCAGGATTGGGACCCTCCATCCCTTCACTTGGCTCAGCCTGGTGTCCGATAACTCTATCTCCAAAGGCAGCTTTGGGACCCACACGGTCATCTCCAGAGGGGCAGCGAGGTGCTCATAGCGAAAGATCACCCGGGCATTCATGGAACCTCGAGATTCTTTCCCGCTCACAAACACATAATCGCAGCTCCTGGAGACCTGGGTAGAAAACAAAATAAGACATTAGCAGGAGCTGACTAGAATGAAAACTCGCAACACGACAGGGAGCCAGACACCTTTCATTACAGCAATCAAAACATGCCACTTTGCCCAGCTCTTAATGTGGAATAATAATGGCCAGAAAGCAAAGTATGAAGAAGTTGATTAGATGCCGAGATGACACAAAATTGTGCAAAGAAATGCCACTCCTGCTCCTCTATAAACCCCCCAAAGTTTGTTCTTTAGCATTGGCAGTCAGTGGCAGGTTTCCCTCACCTACATCACTGCTGGTTTACGCTTTTTTTTTGTCTTCCCTGTGCCACTTGCATTATTTTTCCTTAGACTAGATTTGTTTGTAGAGAAAACAGGAAACCTGCAGCACGTGAAGTTTCAGTAGATCTTTTATATTTTCACTTCAGTTAGTTACACTTGAACTAGGACAAAGAAAAGGGGGAATCTTTGCACTTTTCAGGGGTTAGCTGCTGGTGAAATGACTCGTATGTGCTCAGAGCATACGGTAGCTTGTATTATTAATAGATTAGTCTGAAGAAGAGTATTTCTGTGATGTATGTGTTCCATTACTATGGCCCCGCCCCCAAGACCTTTCCCATTCCAGCCGACCACGCCCCATTCCACCCCAAGCCCTTCCCCATGCACGAGCAATGAGCGACGTCGGAAGGCATCCGTGCATGCATGAATGCCGTCCTGACGTCACTCGTTGCCAGAAGCTTTTCAAAACCCAAAGTGCCGGGTTTTGAAAAGCTATCCGGATCCTCGGACATGTCCGGGGAAATCTGGACGTCTGCCAACCCTACATTACTACCTACCACAGAGCCTGAAGTGCATTACTGTTCTGATGATCAGACGAAGAGTCCCGTGCTGTCTGTCAGAACAGTAATGCACTTCAGGCTCTGTGGTAGGTAGTAATGCAGAGTTGCCAGACGTCCTGATTTCCTAGCTGACTAACAATTTTTTATACATACACCCCCCCCCCCCGGTACCTTTTAAAATTCAGGTGGTCTAGCGGTGTATCGGCAGAAGCAAGCTTTCTGTGCTCCTGCCCCTCCCCACAAGGCATAAGTGAGTTTTTTTGCACTCCAGCCTGGCCCCGCGCTGCTCCCTGAATGGCTGTGGGGTTGATCTTAACTAGGGCTTATTTTTGGGGTAGGGTTTATATTAGGAGCATCTCTAAAAATCATGCTAGGGCTTATTTTCGGGGAAACACGGTATATATACCATTCAAAACATCATGTATTAATTTTTTTTTACCTTGGCCTACTGATCTCTGATACAGTAAACATTGGAAGGCCTCCTTTTCATACTTTTCAGTTTTAGTCTGGAATGATTTACTTTTAGGATGGATTCTTCTTATCTTTCCTTTAGGAAGAAATTGAAAACTTATCTTTTTAAAAGATTTCTGACTGTCTAGATGTACAAGTATGTTTGTATCAGTATGTATTGATTTAATCTACAATATTGTATTTTAGTCCATTTTCTGTTTTGAGGGCCTTGCTATTTGTAAAGTGCTCAGAACCAGTAGGATTGAGCAGTCTAGAAATTCTTAGATTAGATTAGTTAAAACACAAAGGTCTAAAAGAAAAGCAGAAACAAAGGTTAAATAGGAGCAGGCAGGAAGGTGGTATCCCTGGAGGCAGCAATGTTTCTATGGAGGGGCGGCTACTTATATGCAACCACTTACGTGCAGGGAGGGGGGTCACAAACTCAACACAGATGGAAGGGAGGGGGTTTGAACATGGGACACAGAAGGAAGGGAGAAAGGAGGCACTAACTTGGGACATGGAAGGGAGGGAATAGAAAGGGAGAATTATTGGGTATGAGTGTATGAGTGAGAGGGAAAGATGGTGGCACATGGGGAAAGGAAGAAAGAGGAAAACTGGTCATAGAGAGAGGAGAGAGAGATGCATGGGGGAGAGAAGGATGAGAGGGAGAAATGTTGGATATGGTGGTGGAGAGGGAAGAGGGACAGATTGAAGGGGATTGCAAGGGGGAGGAATATTGGACATAGTATTCTGAGGACTGGGTAGAAAACCTCTAAATGCTTGGGTCCAATCTATGGTGTGGGAAATGCGCTAGAATCTCTATTACTAGAGATAAGGACCGGATAGGTCTCTTGAATCTTAAATTGGTTAATTTTGCATGTGATATGCAGCATATCAGTGATTGGTACAGAGACACATCAGATTTTTCATTCACTTTGCCAAAGGGATGAGGTTTCTATGCACATGGAAACCCTAGAGGAACTTTTTTCCTCCTTTTGCTTGCAGTAAGATTAGTTTTTGAGCCCGACTTTGGGTTATGAACGAAGGACTAATGGGTTGGCGGAGGGGGAAGTGGGGAAATTCTGTTAATAAGGGCAGCAACTCAGTTACAAAGTGTATTATTTATCAAGTGCAATACTGTAACTGCCTTTAAAAGTTATGTGATCAGCAAAATTCAATACAGTATATCTTCTGGGTCGAACTGTGTTCAGAGCAGTTTGTTTTGCTGATGGCTGTGTTGTATCACATTTGTTTTCTTCAATAAAAAAAAGATGTTTAATCACACATGCTCACAGTAAGGTATTCAATATCTCTAGTATGTAGCTTTGAGTTTAAAGGTCCCAAATGTCAGTGAGAGTGATGGCAATGATATAAAAAAAATCAAATAAGAAATATTTTAAATACTTTGAATATGTGAGCGAGAGTCCTCAGTGTGAGGAAGTGCTGCCCGATTCAGGAAAACAAATTTCGATTCGAATCAGGCTATTGAATCTATTTGTTGATTCAATTTTCCTGCCCAATTGGGTGTTTTTTTCAAACATCCTGGTGGGTTTATTTTATAGCCTCTTCACCCCCTTTGCCCTCTCCTATCCACACTGGTGCTGTGGTAGAAACAAATAAACAAACAAGAAAGACTTTTCCTCTCTCTGTTAAATCCTAGCTCACGTTTGCGGTCTAACACCAGCTCTGGCAGGATACAAATTTCAAATCTGACAAATTGTAATCACAAAACAGAAAAAAAAATATTTTTCCTACCTTTTCTTGTCTGGTTATTTTTCAAATCATGTTGGTCCCAGGCTCTGGTTGTCTTCTGATAACCCTTCCGTTTCCCTTACCTCCCCCGAAGGTCTGGCATCTTTCCTTTTTTTCATCTCCACCCACAGATCCACCTTTTCTCAACTACCCTTTCATCCAGCATCTCTCCCTCCTTCCCCACCACCCCAGGGTCTACCATCTCTCCCTTTCTTTTCCCAACTACCCTCCTATCCAGTATCTCTATTCCCCTCCTTCACACCATCCCTTGTGTACAACTACTCTCCATTTCTGTTCCTTCCCTTCCTAAATCCCATCATTCACCATCTCTCTCCCTCTCCTCTGTTTTTAAACCCATTATTTCTTCCCCCCCTAAGATCCGGCATATGCACATCTCTTTGAAACCCTCCCTCCCTCCCTGTACTACACCAGGCCCCCCTCCCCTGAAGATCTGT